>NC_133327.1:161656749-162015657 GCF_042186555.1 Aquarana catesbeiana | reverse complement strand
CTCACACCATTTATCTCGCATCACATCCTGCAACCCATACCTCCTCATACACCTTTCAATCCTCACATAAAACCAAGGAGCAACAAAACATACAGGTTTCCTCAGATCAACTTCACACAACTTATATTTCCGTAACACCCTCCCACATGCTTATTTTACCATACACCCTGCAACATTCTCTTTCTCACTTAATCTCACACACATACTTACATACTTCACCACCAGAAATTTCTCAATACTCACCATACCTTTCCCGCCATTCATTACTCCTTTCATTACTTTCTCTCTTTTCAACTTCTCCATCTTAGACGACCAGAAAAAGGAAAAACACACTCTCACAATTTGTTTCATTACTCTATCTGGAGCTGGAAACACATAATATAAAAATAACAAAATCGGAATCACAACAGCCTTCACAATCAACACCTTCCCTTCCAACGACAAAGTCCTTAAAGACCAAAAATCAATTTTTTTTACTTTCACTAACGCATCCCGCCAACTCTCCTCACTCCTCCCTCACAAAACTTCCAACCACACTGTTCAATCCGCCTCCATACACCAAACAATTTACACTCACTTTTCCCCATATTCACACAAAAAACACTTGCCATACAAAAAATCTCAATCAACAACTTCACTCTTTTTAGTCCTGCCATATCTCTACAAATCTCTGTAACATCATCCTAATATCCTATTACTTTTAAAACCCTGCCACCACTCCCTGGCACCTCCACCCCTCTCAAACACTTATCTTTCATCAACATCCTCAACAAAGGTTCAATCACACAAATAAACAACACGGGTGATAACGGGCAACCCTGTCTCACACCCGACCTAATGCTTATATCACTTATCATCCACCCATTCACCAAAACCTTACTTACCATACCTCTATACAAACACTTCATCCACCCAATCAACACCTCAGGTAACCCCATTCTCCTCAATACTTTAAACATAAAATCATGCGACACTCTGTCATACGCTTTTTCAAAATCCACGGCCAACACTGCCACTTCCTGCTTCCTCTCCTTACAAAACCATAACACATCCCTCAAGCTCACCAAACTTTCTGCAATAGACCTCCCAGGCACCGCACACGCATGCTATTCCCCACCAATTTCTCCACCACCACACGCAACCTATTCGCCAACACCTTCGCCACCACCTTATAATCCACATTCAATAATGATATAGGCCTCCAATTTTTTAACTCTCGCTTGTCACCTTTTTTATACAACAAAATAATCACGCTTTTTAACATAGATTCAGGCATCCTCCTCTCTTCCAAAACTTTCATCACCATCTCATACACGCAGTCACCAATCACCTCCCAAAACGTACAATAAAACTCATCTGGCAGACCATCACTCTTACCTTTCTTCATACTCCCAAGACATTCATCAACTTCACCTTTACTCACTTTCTCCCCTAACATACTCTTATCCTCCATATGCAGACACATCTCCACCTGCTCCAACACTTCCTTCTCAACCCTCTCATCCCTCTTCTTTTCCATATATAAATCGGAATAAAACTTCCAGATTTCATCTCCCAACCTCTTTTTTCCACTTACCACCTGTCCATTCTCATCCAACACACTTGACAAATCCACCTTCCCACCATATACCTTTTTAAAGAAAAACTGCGTACACTTTTGGGTGGGAGAGAGAGAGAGAGAGAACAAAAAAAAAAAAAAAACGCGTACACTTCTCATCCTTCTCCTTCACTACCATCCTTGCTTGCGACATAATCTCTCTTCCCCTCCGCTCCATAAAGACTCTCAATTTTCCTCTTGCTTCCACCAACGTACACCCCACATTCTCTCCCCATTCCCTTAGTTCTTCCAAATATTCCAATCTCTTCAGCCACCATTCATACGCCTCACGTTCCTTTTTCGCAATCTCACAACCCTTTCTTACAAAAAACCTCTTAGTCTGACCTTTCACCCACTCCCACCACTCAATCACACCTAAAAAATCATTCCTCCCCCTTTTAAGTTTCCCAAAAAACTCAACATACTCTCTTTTCACACCCTCATCTTCCAATAATTCCACATTCAGCTTCCACACACCTTTACCATACATTACCTCTGATTCCATACTCACAACACACTCGATCCAACCATGGTCCGAGAAAGGCTCCCGCTGAATCATAAAGGAGTCTGGCTGCAAATTTTTTGAAATAAAACAAAAATCAATTCTAGATTTCACAGTACCCTTATCACTAAAATAAGAAAACCCGGGGGGGCGGAGCTTGCAGCAGAAGGAGATGGACGCTCACTAGCTGAGCTCCGCTGCACTCAGGGGAAAAACGGCACACATCGCCTGTTACACCAGACAGAAAAGGCACTACAAATACCAGCGGACCCGCAGCACATCCCGGGGACCCGACCGAACATGCCGTGGAGGAACAAGGAGCTCCGTAAGCCGCAGAAACTAACAGAATATTACCCGCTCGGGCCTAAGCAAGATGGCGGCGGACCGAAGGAACAAGGTATGTCTAGTACACCTCAGTATAACCAAGTAAAAGGCAATCCACAAAAAAGGAATGCCCCACAAAGGAGCACACAATCTCCGATTCACACTCCCACCTCGGGGAGCCCAGAAAAGGTGAGGGTGAGGCTTGATGCCTCAGATACAAGCCAGGACATAACACAAGGCCTAGATTCAGGGGAGGATACCAGAGACCTCCCTGACTCCATTGATCTATTCCCCACTAACAATCAGCCTGTCCTGGATACCACCCTTAAGGATATGTTAGTGTCTCTTAGAAGCTCCTTGCACGCTGACATGTTATCATGTGTACACAAATTTGGAGTGGAACTCAGAGATACTACTGCTAGAGTGGATCACATAGAACATAAAATGGGAGAGTTTGCAACCACCATTAATGATCTTGTTGATGCCCATGACAGTAACACTGATGAGCTGGACACCATCAAAGCTAAAATGGCAGATATAGAAGACCGCTCCAGGAGAAACAATATGAAAATAAGGGGGGTCCCCGAGTCAATCCAGCAATCGGACCTCCGTACCTATACAGCACAATTATTCCAGACAATAATCCCCGAATTATCAGACCTGGACATAACAGTGGACAGGATCCACCGCCTACCCAAGCCATCACACCTACCAGACAACATACCCAGAGATGTTATACTCAGATTAAATTTTTTTCAAACGAAAGAGCGTCTGATGTCGGCCACGCGCAACAAAGACCTCTTTCCACCACAATACAAAGAACTACAATTCTTTGCAGACCTGTCCCAATTCACCCTACAGAAAAGGAGGAATCTCAATACAATATCTAAGACATTGAGAAACCATAAAATCGCCTACAAATGGGGGTTCCCTACGAAACTGATCATTTCCCGGGATGGTAAAGATCATGTGGTGGATAACCTTGCTAAAGGTTTGCTCTTACTCCAAAACTGGCATATTATCCCAGATGATATGCATAAAGATCGCAACGCAAAAAGCCCTGATCATATTGCTGAAAATTGGAACCTGGTAACTTCCAAGAATGCCCGTAAACACACCTAAACTATTCAAAATCAATACAGGTTATACATAACTGTCCCCTGATGCAGAGGAAGTCTCTGTTAAGCTGGACTGAAATTTGATATAACCCCTGATTACCAGATGAGTGACTTAGTGTCACACCCAGGTCGCAAAGACCTACTCGCTGTTTCATGTTCCATTTTACCTTTTTTTTTCTTTTTAGTTACTTACAAGTTATCTCAGCAGCTGCAGAACTTTGCTACATTCCTCAAGACTGACCAAGCCGTACAGCAGGACTACTTTCACCTGATCCTCCCATACTTAAATTGCATCAAGATCTACTCTGACAAGCTAACTACCAACTGTAAGTGTTATGTACACATGCTTCACAATGCATTCAACCCGAAATACAAAAGATGCCTATAACGTTTTTAACAGTCAATGCTAGAGGTCTCAATCACCCGGCCAAACGCAGATCTATGTGGAAGGAAGCACTTCAACATAAAGGAGACATTTTTTGTGTACAAGAGATGCATTTTAAAAAGCAGGCCCAACCTACATGCTCTCATCCTAAATTCCCGCACATATTTTTTGCAAACTCTAATACCAAAAGAAGAGGAGTCCTCACAGCAATAAAAGACACGGTAGCCTTTCACCTCCACAATGAGATACATGACACACAAGGTAGATACCTCGTCTTAATATGTGACATCAACAATACCACTTACACAGTGGTGAACGTTTATGCTCCTAACACTCATCAGTCCCGCTTTCTTCATAAGCTACTGAAAATAGTATTGTGAATACAGAAGGGGCACCTAATTCTCTGCGGGGACTTTAACCTGCCACCGGACCCCATCATGGACTCTAGTTCGATAACTAAGAGAAAACCTCAATCACTTCAACCCCTTTTGAGGACTTATGATGTATACGATGCATGGAGATGTCTTCATGCCTCAGAAAGGGACTACTCTTTTTTTTCAGGTAGCCACAAAATGTATTCTAGACTGGATCTTTTTTTGACAGATAGATGGTTACTAACCAAAATTAAAGCATCTCAGATCAATAGCATTACCTGGTCGGATCACGCGTCGGTCTCACTGCTGGTGGAGGACCAGTCCGCTAGCAGTGCCACCTTTGTATGGAGATCTAACCCACACTTATTTCAGGCTGATCCTTCCAGGTCTGCTTTACAAAGAGATCTGGAGGAATTTTTTGAACATAATGCAGGTTCAGTTAATGACCCTTTTATTACATGAAACACGCATAAGGCGTTTATGAGAGGTCTTCTAATTAAACTAGGGGCCAGGGCTAAGAGGAGGAGGGGGCAGCGCATAATGGATATTTCCAAACAAATTCAAACATTAGAGGATCAAAACAAAGCCAATTTAACCCAAGCACAAACGGAAGAAATAACCAAGCTGAGGCATGAATTACGTCTCATACTGCTGGAGGATTTTAAAAAATCTTCCAGGAGGTTGAAAATGACATATTATGCCACTGGAAATAAGGCAGGGAAATTATTAGCCACTCGTTTACGAGGTCTTAGACATAAATCTAAAGTTCCCTGCATTATTCACCCAGTAACTCAGGCTAAATTATACCACCCCCAGGCAATAGCAGATGCCTTCAGCACTTATTATGGGTCTTTATATAATTTAAAAAAAGACCCTCAAGTAACTCAACCATCAACCGACACTATCTCTGAATTTCTCAGCAAAATAAACCTACCTCATCTTACAGATAACCAAATTGAAGCGCTGAACTCCCCTTTCACGACACAAGAGGTATCTCAAGGGATAGATTCACTACCCAAAAATAAATCCCCTGGTCCTGACGGATTTAAAGGCGAATATTTCCAAACATTTAAGGAAAAATTATCACCTAGACTCACAGAAATATTTAACCGAGCGGCCTCCTCCTCCTCATTTCCCTCTGAAATGTTGAAAGCGATGATTGTAGCATTACCGAAGCCAGGGAAGGACCCAAACACCCCACAAAACTTTCGCCCGATATCAATACTCAATAATGACTTAAAATTATATGCCAAACTGATAGCCAGAAGAATAGTTAACCTCCTTCCTTCTCTAATTCATCCAGACCAATCTGATTTTACCAAGGAACGCCAAACAGCGGATGCAACCAGACGCTTGATTAATCTTATCTATACAGCCAACAGGACTGGAACGCCTTCTCTGCTCCTTGCTTTGGATGCAGAGAAGGCGTTCGATAGGATCCATTGGACATATTTAGAGCAAGTCTTAACTAAGTTTGGCTTTGTGGGCCAAATATATCAAGCTATTATGGCACTCTACACATCTCCGTCAGCACAGGTTTACATATCTGGAACGCTCTGCACACCATTTGACATTACAAATGGGACACGCCAAGGGTGCCCATTATCCCCACTAATTTTTAACCTTCTAATGGAACCATTAGCAGCATATATCCGTCAACACCCCAAAATCAAGGGATTAAGAATAGGGAACAGCATGCATACGATAAGTCTATTCACGGATGATATAATTTTAATTCTTACAGACGTAACATCTTCCCTGGCTTCGGTTCATGATGCTTTACATTTGTTTAACGCTATATCTTACTATAAAGTAAATGATACCAAATCCTACCTACTGGGTCTGGGTCTTACCGAAAAGGTGAAACATAACATTACTTCTAAATTCCCATATAGATGGAAAGAAAAAGGCATTGCATACCTAGGGATCACTCTTACACCTAAAACCTCAGATTTAGTCAGAGAAAACTACACCCCTTTTTTGGATTCCTTGAAATGTAAACTTGACAGAATGCAAAAGTTTGAACTGTCCTGGTCAGGCAGACTTGCAGCATTCAAAATGCAAATTCTACCACAATTCCTCTACTTATTTAGGAAATTACCAATACCGGTTCCACAATCCTTCTTTCAACAAGCACAACTCACAGTCGACAGGTATTTATGGGCAGGTAAAAAAGCACGTTGTGCTTTCAACAAACTTATAAAAATTAAACAGGTGGGGGGGATAGGACATGTCTCTATAAAAGACTACTATGCAGCTACCATACTTACCCAAGTAAAGAATTGGTTTCCCCAAAGTACTACCACATTATGGTCGGGTCTAGAGAACGCACAAATTAAAGGGGGGAACCTATATAACTACCTAATTTCCAGTCCACACCATTATACCATATTCTATTGAATCCTGGAAATATTTACTTGCAAATATAATCCAAGAAGACCCACAAATTCTTCTAAAATTCCCGATCACAGCCTTAGAACATGTTATCCCTGACTTATCACTAACAAGCTGGTGCAATAGCAATATACTTCTCCTAGAGGACCTTTTTGTAGGACCTACAATGAAATCATTCAGATCATTGCAGATCGAATATTCCATACCAGAATCTGAGACTTACAAATATATCCAATTATCCCACCTAATAGACAAAAAGTGTAGCAATCTACTTACACGAATTCCTAGGAAATTAGCCTTTTTCTACACAAACACCAAATCGACTCAAAAAGGTATATCTTTAATATATAAATTCCTACAAGACAAACATTCCTTTTGTAAAACTACCAATATTACAGCATGGGAAAGGGACTTTGAGAGGACCTACACAGAGGAACAATGGACAAAAGCGTTCAGGATTACATATATCTCCACAAGAAGTGCTAACCTTTGGGAATTGTACTATAAAATACTATTGCGATGGTATCTTACCCCACACCGGATTTCTAAATTTGCTACTGCAGCATCCCCTGACTGTTGGAGGAAATGTGGTCACAGGGGTACATTGCTACACATACTGTGGTCATGCCCACACCTTAAAAGGTATTGGACCCACGTTTTCAATACCATAGAACAAATCTCAGGTACCAAAGCTAAATATTCTCCAGGTATGGCACTTCTGTCATTAGGAATAGAAATGATACCTGCACCACTAAGAACTGTGGTATCACACTTACTTATAGCAGCTAGACTCAACATAATCAGACATTGGAAGGAAACTAATCCACCATTAATAGCGGAAACCCTAAGCATAATGACCACACACAGCGCATATGAGATACAATTTGCCCGTAGCCAGGGGAACTACAACCAGGCTTCTAAAATATGGAATTCCTGGTTAACATGGTATCCAAAAAACTCAGGTCTAAATTTTTATGGGAACACTAAATAATTAAATAATTAATAAATTCACAATTAAATAAGTAAGGATAAAATAATGTATACAACAAGTCAATACACTACGGATGGTCAATAGCAATAAGTTCTTACTGCGGATATATGTTAAAAGTTCTGTTAATAGTTCTTTAGCGGTTCTATTCATGTGTTGTCCAATAAGAGAAATACCGTGCAAGTTCGATATAAACCTATGTTTTGAAGAAACAACAGACTCAACAGGATATGTCTGGACTGTAAAAACCTCCCTCTTTGGGACACAGTCAGATCCCAAATAGGGGTGTCTTGGGGAGAAGAGTAACACTCCTGGTATACCTATTTCCTCAAATGGTAATGAGTGACATACGAATATGGATACTTGTTTTAACATGAACCTTTGAAAGGTAAAAAATTGTGACAACTCTTAATAAATGTACTGTACTTTAATTTCTGTTCATTATTATTTCATGGAAAAACAATAAAAACATATTGAAATTAAAATAAGAAAACCCACCACCTTAACCCACATCCCTTAACCCAAACAACCACAAAATCTCACCCAACTCCTTCCCAGACTTATCAACATCCCCACCACCACCCCCACCCCCACACCTATCCCCACTACGTAAAATACAATTAAAATCCCCCAACACAATAATAGGATCCCTCCCCCCCAGAAAAAACTTCATCTTCTCAAACAGATCCAACCTCCCCTTTTTATCAACTGGTGCATACACACAAAATAACTTAAAACAAACATCCCCATACTTCAAAGTAACAAACAAACATCGTCCCACCTCCACCTTCCTTAAAATCTTAATTTTATTATTTTTAATCAGAATTCCCACGCCGCTATTGCTGCTCCGACCCATCGACCATACCGCATCCCCCCGGGTCCATCTTGCAGTATATGGTTCCTCCCTCATGTTGCAGTCCTGTAAGCAAAAAATATCGTCAGCATAACCAGATAGAATGTTAAAAATTGCTGCCCGCCTAGATGCCGTCCCAGTACTTCTGCAATTGAGGGAAGATACCCGTAAGCGCATAGAAAATTAAGAAGGGATCACATTCCTGTCAGGATTTTTTCTTTTTCCCACTTTTATCCCTGGCCACAGTCCTCGGTCCCACCCCTGACCCAAGGCTCACCCCCCAGATTTTTTCTTCGCCTTCCCCTTTGGCACCCTGCAGTACCCTATCACCTCCTGCAGCTCGGACACCTGACCAGTGCTCACATATGATGGTGCCTGTGAGGAGTCCGAGTCAATCACCACATCCGATGCTTCAGGGCCCGGAGAGTCCAGGAAGGAGCCTATGACTTGGGAGGACTCAGCCATCTTTCTTTTTAGGGAGAGCTGTCCCACCTCCATCTCCTCCTCCTCCTCTGAGTCCTCTGATTCCTCACCGCTCCCCTCCGACTCCCCCTCGGCCAGGAGGTGCCCAGGGACACTCTCCTCTGGTACAGGAGAGGCCCCCTCCTCCCTCACGGTGTCAACAGGGGAGGGACCTGGCTCACCCTCCATAGGTGGGCAGACATCAGCCCGCACCACCACTTCCTCGGGCAGCACTATGGCCTGCTCAACGGAGTTCACCGCGGTGGTTGGAACGGAAACCAGTCTGGCCACATCTGCGTAGGACAACACCTGCTTGCCCCCAACCGCCTCAGCCTCCACAGCTTTTCCCGCCACAGCTACTGGAGGGAGCTGTTCACCTTCGGGCACTGTCTTGCAAGGTGCATCCTACTACCGCAGATGTGGCAGCTCTTCTTCTCCGGACACTGACCGGCTCCGTGACCCTGCTTGAAGCAATTGCGGCATGTCAACCTGGCCTCGCACTGGTCTTTGGTGTGCCCGAAAGCAAAACACTGCCTGCAAAAGAGGGGCTGGCCAGGGTACCACAGGTAGCCACGATTCCTCCCAATGGAGAAGGACTGAGGGGAGTGCCTGACGCCACCTATACCCTCCTGATCCGCCCTAAAAATCACCCAAAATTTCCACTGCCCGTTAAAGGTGCCTAGCACATTCGTCAGTTTCACGTCTGCTGAAACTGACTCGCAGTACCTGAATAAAAAGGCAGCGATTTCCCCATCCTGTACAAAAGGATTGTACATATGCACAGTGATGGGGACCCGCACTTTTGTCTCACTCGACAGGAATGTGATCCCTTCCAGCATCTCATCGCCCTCTTTCTCGCCCTTCCATAGCATACATGTCTGCAGATCTTCCTTTTTCCAGAAAGTAACATCATACATTCCAGTAGTAGGAAAACACTGCATGCAAAAAATGGCTTCTCTCAGCATCCCAAAAAGGTCTTCAATCAATTGCTTCTGAATGAAGTGCAATCCAATCTCGCTCCATCTAGGCTTGGCCACGACCAGCCTCAAATTGTGTGGTGTGCTCGGAGGCCCCACCATACCTACGCCCACCAATCCCACAGCCAACTCATGGATGGTAGGGAAAGGTGATCACTGTCGTGTACTCACAATGGCATACCCCCAATAGCAGCATGGGATGCACCCGAAGGAAACACCCCAAGGCCAAGAGGGACTGGCACCGGTCGTTACCTAATGACCAGAACAAGGCAGAAATTACACTTGATCTTAGCCAAAAGGCCGTTATTTAATTTTTTTTTTTATTCTTTTATTTAAAATTTCACAAGTAAAATACATAGATAACATAAATCCAAAAGAATATGTTTTTAAATAATAAAATAACATAACATTTGTACAAAAAACAGAAGTACAAAGTATTTACAATATTTACATAACCCTCCCACCTCCCTCCCAAAAACCCACCCACAAAACCCAAAAGTACATAATAAGAACTTTTCACAACAATAAATATATCAGGGATATTTCAAAACAAAGATAAAGAAATCAAGAACATTTAAACAATACAACCCATTACCACCCTTTATTAGCGAACAAGAATGAACTATCCCTACTATATACTATCCCTCCACCCTATCCCTACACAAACAAAAACACTCCTATACGCTTTCTCCACACTGTCCCTTTATCACCATCTATACTCACCCTGAAAAAACAAAAAGAAAAGGTTAATCATTCAACAAAATAAACATCAATAGCATAATCTCAATATTTACATTATATACACCATTGTTTCCACTCCTCCAATTTCCATAACTTTCTTGCATTCTTTTCTCCTAACTTTTTATAATCAAAATATGCATAATTGTAAATCTTTCCTTGGACCATGGCCACGCATTCTTTCACTTTAACTACTTCCTGCCTAAAAATCAAAATATTCCGAACATCCCACAAACACTCTTTAATACAATTCACAACAATCCATAACAACCTCTCCTCATTCCTCCCCAGATCACACAAACCATATAACACCATCTCATACGTTACACTATTCACACCAGTCAATCCCTCAATCATCTTTTCCATCCTTTTCCATATTTTCTTCGCATAGCGACACTCCCAGAACACATGTACCACCCTCTCAATACTCCCACACCCCAGCCTTGGACACACTTCACTGTCCACAAACCTTCTCCTTCTCTG
The DNA here is from genome assembly GCF_042186555.1 of Aquarana catesbeiana. NCBI lineage: Eukaryota > Metazoa > Chordata > Amphibia > Anura > Ranidae > Aquarana > Aquarana catesbeiana. Next base: position 162,004,462 of record NC_133327.1, on the reverse strand, counting down.
AAACTCTCTTGTAGGCAAACACCCATGCACCCCCATCCATGCAATATCCTTCTGTCTATTATCCACTCCCTTACAGCACACATTCTTCCAGACTTTCTTACATTCAGCTACTCTTAACCACTTGACGACCGCCTCACGCCGATTTACGTCGGCAAGGTGGCACGGACAGGCAAAATCACGTACATATACGTGATTTGCCTTCCGCGGGTGGGGGGTCCGATCAGACCCCCCCCGGTGCCCGAGGCGGTCGACTTTTGTCCAGCGGCGATCAGAGGTGAGGGGGAGGCCATCCGTTCGTGGCCCCCCCCTCGCGATCGCCGCCGGCCAATCACATAATTTCTTTGCTGCTGTATGCTAAACAGCAGCAAAGGAAATGATGTCATCTCTCCTCGGTTCGGTAATTTCCGTTCCGGCCCGAGGAGAGAAGACAGGTATGTGAGTGCACAACACACACACACACAGTAGAACATGCCAGGCACACTAAACACCCCGATCCCCCCCCCGATCGCCCCCCGATCCCCCCCCAATCACCCCCCCCTGTCACAAACTGACACCAGCAGTTTTTTTTTTTTTTTTTCTGATTACTGCATTGGTGTCAGTTTGTGACAGTTACAGTGTTAGGACAGTTAGTATTACCCCCCTGTAGGTCTAGGATACCCCCCTAACCCCCCCTAATAAAGTTTTAACCCCTTGATCACCCCCTGTCACCAGTGTCGCTAAGCGATCATTTTTCTGATAGCTGTATTAGTGTCGCTGGTGTCGCTAGTTAGGGACCTAAATATTTAGGTTCGCCGTCAGCGTTTTATAGCGACAGGGACCCCCATATACTACCGAATAAATGTTTTAACCCCTTGATGGCCCCCTAGTTAACCCTTTCACCACTGATCACCGTATAACTGTTACGGCTGACGCTGGTTAGTTTGTTTATTTTTTATAGTGTCAGGGCACCCGCCGTTTATTACCGAATAAAGGTTTAGCCCCCTGATCGCCCGGCGGTGATATGCGTCGCCCCAGGCAGCGTCAGATTAGCGTCAGTACCGCTAACACCCATGCACGCAGCATACGCCTCCCTTAGTGGTATAGTATCTGATCGGATCAATATCTGATCCGATCAGATCTATACTAGCGTCCCCAGCAGTTTAGGGTTCCCAAAAACACAGTGTTAGCGGGATCAGCCCAGATACCTGCTAGCACCTGCGTTTTGCCCCTCCGCCCGGCCCAGCCCAAGTGCAGTATCGATCGATCACTGTCACTTACAAAACACTAAACGCATAACTGCAGCGTTCGCAGAGTCAGGCCTGATCCCTGCGATCGCTAACAGTTTTTTTGGTAGCATTTTGGTGAACTGGCAAGCACCAGCCCCAGGCAGCGTCAGGTTAGCGCCAGTAGCGCTAACACCCACGCACGCACCGTACAGCTCCCTTAGTGGTATAGTATCTGAACGGATCAATATCTGATCCGATCAGATCTATACTAGCGTCCCCAGCAGTTTAGGGTTCCCAAAAACGCAGTGTTAGCGGGATCAGCCCAGATACCTGCTAGCACCTGCGTTTTGCCCCTCCGCCCGGCCCAGCCCAGCCCACCCAAGTGCAGTATCGATCGATCACTGACACTTACAAAACACTAAATGCATAACTGCAGTGTTCGCAGAGTCAGGCCTGATCCCTGCGATCGCTAACAGTTTTTTTGGTAGTATTTTGGTGAACTGGCAAGCACCAGCCCTAAGCAGCGTCAGATTAGCGCCAGTACCGCTAACACCCACACACGCGCCGTACACCTCCCTTAGTGGTATAGTATCTGAACGGATCAATATCTGATCCGATCAGATCTATACTGGCGTCCCCAGCAGTTTAGGGTTTCCAAAAACGCAGTGTTAGCGGGATCAGCCCAGATACCTGCTAGCACCTGCATTTTGCCCCTCCGCCTGGCCCAGCCCACCCAAGTGCAGTATCGATCGATCACTGTCACTTACAAAACACTTAACGCATAACTGCAGCATTCGCAGAGTCAGGCCTGATCCCTGCGATCGCTAACAGTTTTTTTGGTAGCTTTTTATTGAACTGGCAAGCGCCAGCGGCCTAGTACACCCCGGTCGTAGTCAAACCAGCACTGCAGTAACACTTGGTGACGTGGCGAGTCCCATAAGTGCAGTTCAAGCTGGTGAGGTGGCAAGCACAAGTAGTGTCCCGCTGCCACCAAGAAGAAGACAAACAGGCCCGTCGTGCCCATAGTGCCCTTCCTGCTGCATTCGCCAATCCTAATTGGGAACCCACCGCTTCTGCAGCGCTCGTACTTCCCCCATTCACATCCCCAACCAAATGCAGTCGGCTGCATGAGAGGCATTTTCTTTATGTCCTCCTGAGTACCCCTACCCAACGAACCCCCAAAAAAGATGTTGTGTCTGCAGCAAGCGCGAATATAGGCGTGACACCCGCTATTATTGTCCCTCCTGTCCTGACAATCCTGGTCTTTGCATTGGTGAATGTTTTGAACGCTACCATTCATTAGTTGAGTATTAGCGTAGGGTACAGCATTGCACAGACTAGGCACACTTTCACAGGGTCTCCCAAGATGCCATCGCATTTTGAGAGACCCGAACCTGGAACCGGTTACCGTTATAAAAGTTAGTTACAAAAAAAGTGTAAAAAAAAAAAATATATATATAATAAAAAAAAATAGTTGTCGTTTTATTGTTCTCTCTCTCTCTATTCTCTCTCTATTGTTCTGCTCTTTTTTACTGTATTCTATTCTGCAATGTTTTATTGTTATTATGTTTTATCATGTTTGCTTTTCAGGTATGCAATTTTTTATACTTTACCGTTTACTGTGCTTTATTGTTAACCATTTTTTTGTCTTCAGGTACGCCATTCACGACTTTGAATGGTTATACCAGAATGATGCCTGCAGGTTTAGGTATCATCTTGGTATCATTCTTTTCAGCCAGCGGTCGGCTTTCATGTAAAAGCAATCCTAGTGGCTAATTAGCCTCTAGACTGCTTTTACAAGCCGTGGGAGGGAAAGCCCCCCCCACCGTCTTCCGTGTTTTTCTCTGGCTCTCCTGTCTCAACAGGGAACCTGAGAATGCAGCCGGTGATTCAGCCAGCTGACCATAGAGCTGATCAGAGACCAGAGTGGCTCCAAACATCTCTATGGCCTAAGAAACCAGAAGCTACGAGCATTTTATGACTTAGATTTCCCCGGATGTAAATAGCGCCATTGGGAAATTGGGGAAGCATTTTATCACACCGATCTTGGTGTCATCAGATCCTTGAGGGCAGAGGAGAGATCTAGGGTCTAATAGACCCCAATTTTTTCAAAAAAGAGTACCTGTCACTACCTATTGCTATCATAGGGGATATTTACATTCCCCGAGATAACAATAAAAATGATTAAAAAAAAAAAAAAATGAAAGGAACAGTTTAAAAATAAGATAAAAAAGCAAAAAAAATAATAAAGAAAAAAAAAAAAAAAAAAAAAAGCACCCCTGTCGCCTCCCTGCTCTCGCGCTAAGGCGAACGCAAGCGGCGGTCTGTCGTCAAACGTAAACAGCAATTGCACCATGCATGTGAGGTATCGCCGCGAAGGTCAGATCGAGGGCAGTAATTTTTGTAGTAGACCTCCTCTGTAAATCTAAAGTGGTAACCTGTAAAGGCTTTTAAAGGCTTTTAAAAATGTATTTATTTTGTTGCCACTGAACGTTTGTGCGCAATTTTAAAGCATGTCATGTTTGGTATCCATGTACTCGGCCTAAGATCTTCTTTTTTATTTCATCAAACATTTGGGCAATATAGTGTGTTTTAGTGCATTAAAATTTAAAAAAGTGTGTTTTTTCCCCAAAAAATGCGTTTGAAAAATCGCTGCGCAAATACCGTGTGAAAAAAAAAAATGAAACACCCACCATTTTAATCTGTAGGGCATTTGCTTTAAAAAAATATGTAATGTTTGGGGGTTCAAAATAATTTTTTTGCAAAAAAAAATAACTTTTTCATGTAAACAATGAGTGTCAGAAAGGGCTTTGTCTTCAAGTGGTTAGAAGAGTTGGTGATGTGTGACATAAGCTTCTAAATGTTGTGCATAAAATGCCAGGACAGTTCAAAACCCCCCCAAATGACCCCATTTTGGAAAGTAGACACCCCAAGCTATTTGCTGAGAGGCATGTCGAGTCCATGGAATATTTTATATTGCGACACAAGTTGCGGGAAAGAGACAAATTTTTTTTTTTTTTTTTTGCACAAAGTTGTCACTAAATGATATATTGCTCAAACATGCCATGGGAATATGTGAAATTACACCCCAAAATACATTCTGCTGCTTTTCCTGAGTACGGGGATACCACATGTGTGAGACTTTTTGGGAGCCTAGCCGCGTACAGGACCCCGAAAACCAAGCACCGCCTTCAGGCTTTCTAAGGGCGTGAATTTTTGATTTCACTCTTCACTGCCTATCACAGTTTCGGAGGCCATGGAAAGCCCAGGTGGCACAAACCCCCCCCAAATGACCCCATTTTGGAAAGTAGACACCCAAAGCTATTTGCTGAGAGGTATAGTGAGTATTTTGCAGACCTCACTTTTTGTCACAAAGTTTTGAAAATTGAAAAAAGAAAAAAAAAAAGTTTTTTCTTGTCTTTCTTCATTTTCAAAAACAAATGAGAGCTGCAAAATACTCACCATGCCTCTCAGCAAATAGCTTAGGGTGTCTACTTTCCAAAATGGGGTCATTTGGGGGGGGGGGTTGTGCCACCTGGGCATTCCATGGCCTCCGAAACTGTGATAGGCAGTGAAGAGTGAAATCAAAAATTTTCACCCTTAGAAATCCTGAAGGCGGTGCTTGGTTTTCGGGGCCCCGTACGCGGCTAGCCTCCCAAAAAGTCCCACACATGTGGTATCCCCATACTCAGGAGAAGCAGCTAAATGTATTTTGGGGTGCAATTCCACATATGCCCATGGCCTGTGTGAGCAATATATCATTTAGTGACAACTTTGTGCAAAAAAAAAAAAAAAAGTGTCACTTTCCCACAACTTGTGTCACAATATAAAATATTCCATGGACTCAATATGCCTCTCAGCAAATAGCTTGGGGTGTCTACTTTCCAAAATGGGGTCATTTGGGGGGGTTTTGTGCCACCTGGGCATTCCATGGCCTCCGAAACTGTGATAGGCAGTGAAGAGTGAAATCAAAAATTTACACCCTTAGAAATCCTGAAGGCGGTGCTTGGTTTCGGGGCCCCGTACGCAGCTAAGCTCCCAAAAAGTCCCACACATGTGGTATCCCCGTACTCAGGAGAAGCAGCTGAATGTATTTTGGGGTGCAATTCCACATAGGCCCATGGCCTGTGTGAGCAAAATATCATTTAGTGACAACTTTTTGTAAATATTTTTTTTTTTTTTGTCATTATTCAATCACTTGGGACAAAAAAAATAAATATTCAATGGGTTTAACATGCCTCTCAGCAATTTCCTTGGGGTGTCTACTTTCCAAAATGGGGTCATTTGGGGGGGTTTTGTACTGCCCTGCCATTTTAGCACCTCAAGAAATGACATAGGCAGTCATAAACTAAAAGCTGTGTAAATTACAGAAAATGTACCCTGGTTTGTAGACGCTATAACTTTTGCGCAAACCAATAAATATATGCTTATTGACATTTTTTTTACCAAAGACATGTGGCCGAATACATTTTGGCCTAAATGTATGACTAAAATTTAGTTTATTGGATTTTTTTATAACAAAAAGTAGAAAATATCATTTTTTTTCAAAATTTTCGGTCTTTTTCTGTTTATAGCGCAAAAAATAAAAACTGCAGAGGTGATCAAATACCATCAAAAGAAAGCTCTATTTGTGGGAAGAAAAGGACGCAAATTTCGTTTGGGTACAGCATTGCATGACCGCGCAATTAGCAGTTAAAGCGACACAGTGCCAAATTGGAAAAAGACCTCTGGTCCTTAGGCAGCATAATGGTCCGGAGCTCAAGTGGTTAAACCACCTATTCCTTCCATCTCCTCCCTTTCTTTCAATATCTGCATAATCTTCTTACTCTCACACCATTTATCTCGCTTCACATCCTGCAACCCATACCTCCTCATACACCTTTCAATCCTCAAATAAAACCAAGGCGCAACAATACATACAGGTTTCCTCAAATCAACTTCACACAACTTATATTTCCGTAACACACTCCCACATGCATATTTTACCATACACCCTGCAACATTCTCTTTCTCACTTAATCTCACACACATACTTACATACTTCACCACCAGAATTTTCTCAATACTCACCATACCTTTCCTGCCATTCATTACTCCTTTCATTACTTTCTCTCTTTTCAACTTCTTCATCTTAGACGACCAAAAAAAGGAAAAACACACTCTCACAATTTGTTTCATCACTCTATCTGGAGCTGGAAACACATAATATAAAAATAACAAAATCGGAATCACAACCGCCTTCACAATCAACACCTTCCCTTCCAACGACAAAGTCCTTAAAGACCAAAAATCATATTTCTTTTTTACTTTCACTAATGCATCCTGCCAACTCTCTCTCCCATACAAATCAGAATCAAACTTGACACCTAAAATCCTCACTCCTCCCTCACAAAACTTCCAAACACACTGTTTAGTCCCCCTCCATACACCAAACAATTTACACTCACTTTTCCCCATATTCACACAAAAACCACTTGCCATACAAAAAATCTCAATCAACAATTTCACTATTTTTAGCCCTGCCATATCCCTACAAATCACTGTAACATCATCCATATATCCTATTACTTTCAAAACCCTGCCACCACTCTCTGGTACCTCCACTCCTCTCACACACTTATCTTTCATCAACATCCTCAACAAATGTTCAATCACACAAATAAACAACACGAGTGATAACGGGCAACCCTGTCTCACACCCGACTTAATGCTTATATCATTCATCATCCACCCATTCACCAATACCTTACTCACCATACCTCTATACAAACACTTAATCCACCCAATCAGCACCTCAGGTAACCCCATTCTCCTCAATACTTTAAACATAAAATCATGCGACACTCTGTCATACGCCTTTTCAAAATCCACAGCCAACACCGCCACTTCGTGCTTCCTCTCCTTACAAAACCATAACACATCCCTCAAGCTCACCAAACTTTCTGCAATAGACCTCCCAGGCAACGCACACGCTTGCTCCTCCCCCACCAATTTCTCCACCACCGCACGCAACCTATTCGCCAATACCTTCGCCACCACCTTATAATCTACATTCAACAATGATATAGGCCTCCAATTTTTCAACTCTCGCTTGTCATCTTTTTTATACAGCAAAACAATCACGCTTTTTAACATAGATTCAGGCATCCTCCCCTCTTCCAAAACTTTCATCACCATCTCATACACGCAATCACCAATCACCTCCCAAAACGTACAATAAAACTCAACTGGCAAACCATCACTCCCAGGCGTCTTACCTTTCTTCATACTCCCCAGACATTCATCAACTTCACCTTTACTCACTTTCTCCCCTAACATACTTTTATCCTCCATATCCAGACACATCTCCACCTGCTCCAACACTTCCTTCTCAACCCTCTCATCCCTCTTCTTTTCCATATATAAATTGGAATAAAACTTCCAGGTTTCATCTCCCAACCTCTTTTTTCCACTTACCACCTGTCCATTCTCATCCAACACACTTGACAAATCCACCTTCCCACCATATACCTTTTTAAAGAAAAACCGCGTACACTTCTCATCCTTCTCCTTCACCACCATCCTTGCTTGCGACATAATCTCTCTCCCTCTCCACTCCATAAAAATTCTCAATTTTCCTCTTGCTTCCACCAACTCACACCCCACATTCTCTCCCCATTCCCTTAGTTCTTCTAAATATTCCAATCTTTTCAACCACCACTCATACGCCTCACGTTCCTTTTTCGCAATCTCACAACCCTTCCTTACAAAAAACCTCTTAGTCTGACCTTTCACCCACTCCCACCACTCAATCACACTTAAAAAATCATTCCTTCTCCTTTTCAGTTTCCCAAAAAACTCAACATACTCTCTTTTCACACCCTCATCTTCCAACAATTCCACATTCAACTTCCACACACCTTTACCATACATTACCTCCGATTCCATACTCACAATACACTCGATCCAACCATGGTCCGAGAAAGGCTCCCGTTGAAAGGTAAAAAATTCTGACTGTAAATTTTTTGAAAGAAAACAAAAATCAATCCTAGATTGCACAGTACCCCTATCACTAAAATAAAAAAAAACACCACCCTCACCCACATCCCTTAAACCAAACAACTGCAAAATCTCACCCAACTCCTTCCCAGACTTATCAACTTCCCCACCACCACCTCCACCCCCACACCTATCCCCATTACGCAAAATACAATTAAAATCCCCCAACACAATAACAGGATCCCTCCCCCCAAAAAATAACTTCATCTTCTCAAATAGATCCAATCTCCCCTTTTTATCCACAGGTGCATACACACAAAATAACTTAAAACAAACACCCCCATATTCCAAAGTAATAAATAAACATCGTCCCACTTCCACCTCCACCTTCCTTAAAACTTTAATTTTTTTATTTTTAATAAGAATCCCCACGCCACTATTCCTGCTTCGACCCAAAGACCATACTGCTTCCCCCTGGGTCCATCTTGCAGTATGTGGCTCCTCCCTCATGTTGCAGTCCTGCAAACAAAAGATATCATCAGCATATCCAGCCAAGGTTTTAAAAACAGCTGCCCGCCTACATGCCGTCCCAATACCTCTGCAATTGAGGGAAGATACCCGTAAGAGCATAGAAAATTAAGAAGGGATCACATTCCTGTCAGGATTTTTTCTGTTTCCCACTTTTATCCCTGGCCCTAGTCCTCGGTCCCACCCCTGACCCAAGGCTCACCCCTCCAGATTTTTTCTTTGCCTTCCCCTTTGGCACCCTGCAGTACCCTATCACCTCCTGCAGTTCGGACACCTGACTAGTGCTCACATGGGATGGTGCCTGCGAGGAGTCCGAGTCGATCACCACATCCGATGCTTCAGGGTCTGGAGAGTCCGGGAAGGAGCCTATGACCTGGGAGGACTCAGCCATCTTTCTTTTTAGGGAGAGTTGCCCCACCTCCATCTCCTCCTCCTCCTCTAAGCCCTCCGATTTCTCACCGCTCCCCTCCGACTCCCCCTCAGACAGGAGGTGCCCAGGGACACTCTCCTCAGATACAGGAGAGGCCCCCTCCTCCCTTACGGTGTCAACAGGGGAGGGACCTGGCTCACCCTCCATAGGTGGGCAGACATCAGCCCACACCACCACTTCCTCGGGCAGCACTATGGCCTGCTCAATGGAGTTCACCGCGGTGGTTGGAACGGAACCCAGTCTGGCCATATCTGCATAGGACAACACCTGCTTGCCCCTGACCGCCTCATCCTCCACAGCTTTTCCCGCCACAGCCACTGGAGTGGGCTCAGCTGCCCTGTTTACCTTCAGGCACTGTCTTGCAAGGTGCATCCTACTACCGCAGATGTGGCAGCTCTTCTTCTCCGGACACTGACCGGCTCCGTGACCCTGCTTGAAGCAATTGCGGCATGTCAACCCGGCCTCGCACTGGTCTTTGGTGTGCCCGAAAGCAAAACGCTGCCTGCAAAAGAGGGGCTGACCAGGGTACCACAGGTAGCCACGATTCCTCCCAATGGAGAAGGACTGAGGGGGGTGCCTGACGCCACCTATACCCTCCTGATCCGCCCTAAAGATCACCCAAAATTTCCACTGCCCATTAAAGGTGCCTAGCACATTTGTCAGTTTCACGCCTGCTGAAACTGACTCGCAGTACCTGAATAAAAAGGCAGCGATTTCCCCATCCTGTACAAAAGGATTGTACATATGCACAGTGATGGGACCCGCACTTTCATCTCACTCGACAGGAATGTGATCCCTTCCAGCATCTCATCGCCCTCTTTCTCGCCCTTCCGTAGCATACATGTCTGCAGATCTTCCTTTTTCCAGAAAGTAACATCATACATTCCAGTGGTAGGAAAACACTGCATGCAAAAAATGGCTTCTCTCGGCATCCCAAAAAGGTCTTCAATCAACTGCTTTTGAATGAAGTGCAATCCGATCTCGCTCCGTCTAGGCTCGGCCACGACCAGCCTCAAAGTGTTTGGTGCGCTCGGCGGCCCCACCATACCTACGCCCACCAATCCCACAGCCAACTCATGGATGGTAGGGAAAGGCAATCACTCTCGTGCACTCACGATGGCGTCCCCCCCAATAGCAGCATGGGATGCACCCGAAGGAAACACCCCAAGGCCGAGAGGGACTGGCACCGGTCGTTACCTAATGACAAGAACAAGGCAGAAACTACACTTGATCTTAGCCAAAAGGTCGTTATTTAATACTTCACTAACTTGTAGAGAGCATTTACAGAATTACTAGGAGACTGAGTTCTCCCGACTGTTCTTTTATACTATCAAAACATTTAATATTTCAGTCCTTGATCCAAGGGATTTATGTGCCTGCTCAGGATTTATACAACATATGAGGCTGGTATGAACACTGCGGCTCCACCAAATGTCCTCTGTTTGTTACCTGGAAATCTATTAGGCCACACCCTTGTATCAACAGGGAATTCTTTAGGATTTGATCTAGGAGTATCTATGTGTCCCCACGGGAATTTTCTGCAGTTTACAAGGCTGTCTGGATCTAAGATCCAATCGACAAATTTCCTTTATCTGCACCCGGATATTAGTATGGGACCATACCCCTATATCCAATGACAATTAACTAGGAGAAACAAACAAGAACACACAAGAGAGAACACCCGCAGTGCTCAACTGCCACCAGGTCGCCCTGAGCGCGTCTTCCCAAAACGCATGCTAGTCACTAGGTCTGCCCATCCAGGATAGCCACAGACGGATCTATACAGGGAATACGTGACCACTTATTTCCCCTCAACAAAAGTAAAGCAGATAGGACAGAAACAGATATAAATTCGATCAATCTCTATATTGTATGTATGTCTTCAAATCCCTTATTCATTAAATTCCTAATCAAGTCTAACCCAAAAGGTTAAAAATAAAAATAAAAATAAAAATCTTACCTTGTCCCGAGAGCAGTCTCTTGTGCTGATCTGGTAAGTGGCTGCCCGGGAGGCACTGGTTCAGTGGACCGGCCTCTCTTTAATGTCTAATTTGAGACGGAGGACTTACAGTTTTGCTGTACGGTCATCGATCACTGAGTTGATGCAGTGTGTCTTGGGAACTTGGACTTCTGGCTCTTCAAAGGACCAAATTGTTACAGAAATAAATCACCGTCTCAGACCATCCTTGGGAATCAAATAATATTTATTGCATATGCAAGAGAAATGAATTGCATTACATGTTCATGCAGTCATCGTCATTTCTGAAGAGAATACTGTGATACATGTTTTTTTTATAGCCTCTGGACACTCCCCTTTTCTGTTTTAAAAAATGCCCAGTCTTATGTATTTCATCTTTATTCTGAACACAACAGGAAAGGTGTAAGTGTCTGTTACAGACTTTTTAATCTACATTCACAATGGTTACAGGATACTGACTTGGAAAACTCTGCTTACTGAACACAGGAAGTTATGGCATGGCTTTCAGAGAACACTTTGCATTTTATCAATAAGTGCAAAGAGTTCTCTGATTGGACAAGGTGGAGATCATGACATTACTGCCTTGCCTCTCTACGACATCCAATCAAAATGCAAAGTGTTCCTGAATGGCAAGTGAGCACCCTCCTCTATTCAGTAAGCATAAGTGCAGCCACTCGAAATGGGACCTGGAAGCTAGTGGAGATTATGGTGTAGTGGTGCCTACTATAGTAATTTCCAGCTTCCACCTAAATCCCATAGGTACAGGGGGCAGATCTGGGGGGAGTGGCATTTGCCCTCCCCCCAAAAAATATCACTGACTGACTGCAAGTCTCTCTCTATCTCACACCAGTATCAACAGCTGATCAGCGGCTCTGAGAGAGAGAGACTCTGTGTAATGTCATTGTCATAACGCTGTCCTGGACCAGGACAGAGGAGGTTGTTAGGGAAATAAATCATCGCCTCAGACCATCCTCGAGAATCAAGATAATATTTATTGCATATGCAAGAGAAATGAATTGCATTACATGTTCATGCAGTCATCATCATTTATGAAGAAAATACTGTGGTACATGTTTTTTTATAGGCCCTGGACACCCCCCTTTCCTGTTTTAAAAAATGCCCAGTGTTATGTATTTCATCTTTATTCTGAACACAACAGGAAAGGTGGAAGTGTCTGTTACAGACTTTCTAATCTACATTCACAATGGTTACACGATACTGACTTGGAAAACTCCCCAAGCCAACACAAAAATACAGAATGTATTCAAAAAATGCAAGTATAAGCATCTTATCACTAAGCTAAATATTGCTGAGTCTAAGCATATTATAACTAGAGCTACAGTATAAGGCCATATTCATATCAAATTATGTTTTCATAGAGGACATTTAAAGTATAATTTCTCTAACAGAGGTGGGTGGAGCTGCACCGCTGGCTTGACCTATAGTTTTCCCTGCACTCTGGTTGCTAGCGCCTGGGCCACCTGGCATCTAGCAACCAGTGCCATCAGTCACGTCGAAGCAGCTGAGGAAGAGGAGAGCCCCAGCATTCAGAGCAGAGCCTTCTTCCTTCTTCACCATGAGCTGAGAGTGTTGTGTTGCAGCATGGAGTGTACACAGGAGGAAGAAGCAGTGAACACTGTCATCTGATGCTGCCCTGCCTGCAATTACCGGGACCATGCTCATCTGTATTGCTCCTGCATGGGAGCCCCTCCCCCCACCAGAGCACCAAAATATTTTATTAAAAGTGAGTAAAATAATTAATCAATGTGTAAAAGTACAAAATACATGTGTGCCATTATTTATGAAAAAAAATGCTGCAGTTGCCCTTTTAGTCTTGTTCAATGTTAACTCCTTCAGCTCCGGAAAGTTTTACCCCCCAGGGTAAATGACCAGGCCATTTTTTGCGATACTGCACTACATTACTTTAACTGACTGACAATTGTACTGTTGTAAAATTTATGTTCTTTTTTTCCCACGAATAGAGCTTTCTTTTGGTGGTATTTGATCACCTGCGCTTTGCATTTTTTGCGATATAAACAAAAAAAGAGCGACAATTTTGAAAAAAAAAGCAATATTTTTTACTAATAAAAAAACGTCTTCATCAATTTATGCCACTATGTATTCTGCTACATATTTTTTGGTAAAAAAAAAAAAAAAACAATAAGTATTGACTGGTGTGCACAAAAGTTATAGCACCTACAAAATAGGGGATATAGTTATGGCATTTTTATTTATTTATTTTTTACTAGTAATGGTGGTAATCAGCTTTTTTTAAACAACAGCAACATTGCGGTGGACAGATCAGACACCTAACTGACACTTTTTTGGGGACCAGTGACACTAATACAGTGATCAGTGCTAAAAAATATGCTCTGTCTCTGTACTAATGACAGTGGCTGGCCAGGGGTTAACATCAGGGGCAATTAAAGGGTTAACTGTATCCCTAGGGGGGTGTTTGCTAACTGTGTAGGGGATGGATTTACTAGATGAACAGAGTGATCTGTGTTCCTATTAGCAGGAACACAAGATCACTCTGTTTATCTCTGACAGAACAGCGGCTTGCCTTTTTTACATCGGCAGACCGCTGTTCCAGCTATGTGGAGAGCGATCGCGGGTGGCCGGACTGTATGATACATTAAATACAGTTCTGTAAGCAACACCTTATTTTCTGGCAGTGCCCCTCCCGAGACTAGACTCTGAATCTGCCACTGCATAGGTATGGTACAAAGATACTTACATTGGCCAAAGCTGGGTAAATGTAATTATGTAAACATTGCCACACCCAAAAGTTTGGAAACTACCCGATTGTAAAAACTAAATGTTCTTGGATGGTACCTTTAAGGAAATAAGTAGACTTTGTTTGGAATTCCATTCCTCCTTTTATGCTATCAGACTAAAGTCTGTTGTTTAGCGGTTATCACTCTTATGAACCCCTTTCTCACTCACTTTGGCAGAGTAGATATCTTGGGGCCCCCTTATTATAAGAGGCTTTCAGATTCGGATAAGTCCCCTCAAAAGACTCCAGGGATATGGGGATAAGGTGCCTTCATATGGTTGACATTTTTGCTGCTGCCCATCTGAAAGGTACCCTCCCAGTTGAAGGCATGTGGCCTGATATGGCTCAGAAGGTGGGACTCTGTATGTCTGGATAAGGGACTTCTATGAATTTTTAGGGGGAGCCTATGCATATCCTTTTAAAAGAAAGGAATTAGGACCTCCTTAGAATACACAGGAGGCCCTTATATGGGCATACAGCATGGTTGGCAATAAAAGGAAGGGCAGTTAGCATATGTTCCCTCCCCTCTCCTGAACCATGACAGGCCACATTCCCTCAACATTGAGAGGGAGAGGCAAAGTCTTTCCGTTGCAGGATACTTTGTCCTCATGTTGATGGAGATAATATCCTCTTCCCCATATTCTGTACCCCAAAAGGAATGTGGGATCTGTAGGAGATAATTTATCTGAATGATGATGGTGATGATGTTCACCAGCTGCTACTTCGTTTGCGAATGACAGATGTCCACCGGCCTCTGCATGTAAACAGACGTCCATGAAATGCTAATCAATAATTTTACTCAGGTTCCCCATCCCATTTGTTTACAAATAAGCCAGATAGGACCTTTCATTTAGCAAGGGTAGTTCTACTGCCCCATAATGACAGATCCTAGTCTGCTGTTTGTAAAATAACTATTAAAGAACTACATCAATTTTTTTATTGTTTCCTGGTAAACTGCTTTTTTTATTTGCATTAATACATGTGCCCTTCAGCCATGTCCAGCTATTCATATCCCTTTTAATACAGATTGGCCTTGAAATGCTAAAAAAGATAACAAGATTCAGCTCCCAAAGACTTTAATGTGGTCCAATTCTTTGTTTGGGTTTAACAGACTTTTAACAGATTTCACTGTACCAATTGGTGCACTCATTCCTGGTTTTAAAGGAAGATTGCTTACTTCGTTTTTGCAAGATGACTTTGTGCAGGACAGTAAAGAAAGAAGATCCCCAAGATCCCCTAGATCTACTTTATCAGCTTACAAGAGCAGGTGTAGCAAGAATGACTGTCCTCACAGGACTCCTTCTAAGCCTAATGCTGATTTGCATACAAACTGGTATCGATATAGCCTTGTCGTCTCTTTTGATATATTTATTTTTTAATCAGTAAGAATCCATTAGATTTTTTTAGGGTATGTAATACAGAAATACATTAGAGATGTCAGGATCACATCATGACACATAGAGGCTGATTTACTAAAGGGTTTGAGAATGTGTGAACAATCACTTCAATTATACAATCATTCAAAAAAAATCCCAGTTTACTTATTTCATCTGCAGATAACTGGATAATTAACCACTTCAGCCCCGGAAGGATTTACCCCCTTCCTGACCAGAGCACTTTTTACAATTTGGCACTGCATTGCTTTAACTGCTAATTGCACGGTCATGCAATGCTGTACCCAAACTAAATTTGCGTCCTTTTCTTCCCACAAATAGAGCTTTCTTTTGATGGTATTTGCTCACCTCTGCGGTTTTTATTTTTTTCGCTATAAACGGAAAAAGACCGAAAATTGTGAAAAAAAATTATATTTTCTAATTTTTGTTATAAAAAAAATCCAATAAACTCAATTTTAGTCATACATTTAGGCCAAAATGTATTCGGCCACATATCTTTGGTAAAAAAAATGTCAATAAGCATATATTTATTAGTTTGCGCAAAAGTTATAGCATCTACAAACTAGGGTACATTTTCTGGAATTTACACAGCTTTTAGTTTATGACTGCCTATGTCATTTCTTGAGGTGCTAAAATGTCAGAGCAGTACAACCCCCCCAAATGACCCCAATTTGGAAAGTAGACACCCCAAGGAAATTGCTGAGAGGCATGTTGAGCCCATTGAATATTAATTTTGTTTGTCCCAAGTGATTGAATTATGACAAAAAAAAATTACAAAAAGTTGTCACTAAATGATATATTGCTCACACAGGCCATGGGCATATGTGGAATTGCACCCCAAAATACATTCAGCTGCTTCTCCTGAGTACGGGGATAGCACATGTGTGGGACTTTTTGGGAGGCTAGCCGTGTACGGGGCCCCGAAAACCAATCACCGCCTTCAGGATTTCTAAGGGCGTAAATTTTTGATTTCACTCCTCACTATCTATCACTGTTTTGAAGGCCAAAAAATGCCCAGATGGCACACCCCCCCCCCAAATGACCCCATTTTGGAAAGTAGACACCCCAAGCTATTTGCTGAGAGGCATGTTGAGTCCATGGAATATTTTATATTTTGACACAAGTATCGGGAAAGTGACACATTTTTTTTTTGCACAAAGTTGTCACTAAATGATATATTGCTCACACAGGCCATGGGCATATGTGGAATTGCACTCCAAAATACATTTAGCTGCTTCTCCTGAGTATGGGGATACTACATGTGTGGGACTTTTTGGGAGCCTAGCCACGTACGGGGCCCCGAAAACCAATCACCGCCTTCAGGATTTCTAAGGGTGTAAATTTTTGATTTCACTCTTCACTGCTTATCACAGTTTCGGAGGCCATGGAATGCCCAGGTGGCACAAACCCCCCCAAATGACCCCATTTTGGAAAGTAGACACCCCAAGCTATTTGCTGAGAGGCATGGTGAGTATTTTGCAGCTCTCATTTGTTTTTGAAAATGAAGAAAGACAAGAAAATTTTTTTTTTCTTTTTTCAATTTTCAAAACTTTGTGACAAAAAGCGAGGTCTGCAAAAAACTCACTGTACCTCTCAGCAAATAGCTTGGGGTGTCTACTTTCCAAAATAGGGTCATTTGGGGGGGTTTGTGCCACCTGGGCATTCCATGGCCTCCCAAACTGTAATAGGCAGTGAAGAGTGAAATCAAAAATTTACGCCCTTAGAAAGCCTGAAGGTGGTGCTTGGTTTTCGTGGTCCCGTACGCGGCTAGGCTCCCAAAAAGTCTCACACATGTGGTATCCCCGTACTCAGGAGAAGTAACAGAATGTATTTTGGGCTGTCATTTCACATATTCCCATGGCATGTTCGAGCAATATATCATTTAGTGACAACTTTGTGCAAAAAAAAAAAAAAAATGTGTCTCTTTCCCGCAACTTGTGTCACAATATAAAATATTCCATGGACTTGACATACCTCTCAGCAAATAGCTTGGGGTATCTACTTTCCAAAATGGGGTAATTTGGGGGGGTTTGAACTGTCCTGTCATTTTATGCACAACATTTAGAAGCTTATGTCACACATCACCCACTCTTCTAACCACTTGAAGACAAAGCCCTTTCTGACACTTTTTGTTTACATGAAAAAATTATTTTTTTTTTGCAAGAAAATTACTTTGAACCCCCAAACATTATATATATTTTTTAAAGCAAATGCCCTACAGATTAAAATGGTGGGTGTTTCATTTTTTTTTCACACAGTATTTGCGCAGCGATTTTTCAAACGCATTTTTTGGGGAAAAAACACACTTTTTTAAAATTTTAATGCACTACAACACACTATATTGCCCAAATGTTTGATGAAATAAAAAATATGATCTTAGGCCGAGTACATGGATACCAAACATGACATGCTTTAAAATTGCGCACAAACGTGCAGTGGCAACAAAATAGATACATTTTTAAAAGCCTTTAAAAGCCTTTACAGGTTACCACTTTTGATTTACAGAGGAGGTCTACTGCTAAAATTACTGTCCTCGATCTGACCTTTGCGGTGATACCTCACATGCATGGTGCAATTGCTGTTTACATTTGACGCCAGACCGACGCTTGCGTTCGCCTTAGCGCAAGAGCAGCGGGGGACAGGGGTGCTTTTTTTGTATGTAAATGTAATGTAAATATCCCCTATGATAGCAATAGGTAGTGACAGGTACTCTTTTTTGAAAAAATTGGGGTCTATTAGACCCTAGATCTCTCCTCTGCCCTCAAAGCATCTGACCACACCAAGATCGGTGTGATAAAATGCTTTCCCAATTTCCCAATGGCGCTGTTTACATCTGGCAAAATCTAAGTCATAAAATGCTTGTAGCTTCCTGTTTCTTAGGCCATAGAGATGTTTGGAGCCACTCTGGTCTCTGATCAGCTCTATGGTCAGCTGGCTGAATCACTGGCTGCATTCTCAGGTTCCCTGTTGAGACAGGAGAGCCAGAGAAAAACACGGAAGACGGTGGGGGGGCATTCCCTCCCACTGCTTGTAAAAGCAGTCTAGAGGCTAATTAGCCACTAGGATTGCTTTTATATGAAAGCTGACCGCTGGCTGAAAAGAATGATACCAAGATGATACCTAAACCTGCAGGTATCATTCTGGTATAACCACTCAAAGTCGTGAATGGCGTACCTGAAGACAAAAAAATGGTTAACAATAAAACACAGTAAACGGTAAAGTATAAAAAATTGCATACCTGAAAAGCAAACATGATAAAACATAATAACAATAAAACATTACAGAATAGAATACAGTAAAAAAGAGCAGAACAATAGAGAGAGAATAGAGAGAGAGAGAACAATAAAACAACAACTATTTTTTTTTATTTTATATATTTTTTGTGTTTTTTTTTTTTTTTACACTTTTTTTTGTAACTAACTTTTATAACTGTAACCGGTTCCAGGTTCGGGTATCTCAAAATGCGATGGCATCTTGGGAGACCTTGTAAAAGTGTGCCTAGTCTGTGCAATGCTGTACCCTACGCTAATACTCAACTAGTGTATGGTAGCGTTCAAAACATTCACCAATGCAAAGACCAGGATTGTCTGGACAGGAGGGAAAATAATAGCGGGCATCACGCCTATATCCGCACTTGCTGCAGACACAACATCTTTTTTGGGGTGGTTCGTTGGGTAGGGGTACTCAGGAGGAAATAAAGAAAATGCCTCTCATGCAGCTGACTGCATTTGGTTGGGGATGTGAATGGGGGAAGTACGGGTGCTGCAGAAGCAGTGGGTTCCCAATTAGGATTGGCGAATGCAGCAGGAAGGGCACTATGGGCACGACGGGCCTGTTTGTCTTCTTCTTGGTGGCAGCGGGACACTACTTGTGCTTGCCACCTCACCAGCTTGAACTGCAGTTATGGGACTCGCCATGTCACCAAGTGTTACTGCAGTGCTGGTTTGACCATGACCGTGTACTAGGCCGCTGGTGCTTGCCAGTTCACCAAAACGCTACCAAAAAAACTGTTAGCGATCACAGGGATCAGGCCTGACTCTGTAAACACTGCAGTTATGCGTTTAGTGTTTTGTAAGTGACAGTGATCGATCGATACTGCACTTGGGTGGGCTGGGCCGGGCGGAGGGGCAAAATGCAGGTGCTAGCAGGTATCTGGGCTGATCCCGCTAACACTGCCTTTTTGGGAACCCTAAACTGCTGGGGACGCTAGTATAGACCTGATCGGATCAGATATTGATCCGTTCAGATACTATACCACTAAGGGAGGTGTACGGTGCGTGCGTGGGTGTTAGCGGTACTGGGGCTAACCTGACGCTGCCTGGGGCTGGTGCTTGCCAGTTCACCAAAATGCTACCAAAAAAAACTGTTAGCGATCGCAGGGATCAGGCCTGACTCTGCGAACGCTGCAGTTATGCATTTAGTGTTTTGTAAGTGACAGTGATCGATCGATACTGCACTTGGGTGGGCTGGGCTGGGCCGGGCAGAGGGGCAAAATGCAGGTGCTAGCGGGTATCTGGGCTGATCCCGCTAACACTGCGTTTTTGGGAACCCTAAACTGATGGGGACGCTAGTATAGATCTGATCGGATCAGATATTGATCCATTCAGATACTATACCACTAAGGGAGGCGTATGCTGTGTGCGTGGGTGTTAGCGGTACCGGCGCTAACCTGACGCTGCCTGGGGTGACGCATATCACCGACGGGCGATCAGGGGGCTAAACCTTTATTCGGTAATAAACAGCGGGTGCCCTGACACTATAAAAAATAAACTCACTAACCAGCGTCACCCGTAACAGTTATACGGTGATCACTGGTGAAAGGGTTAACTAGGAGGCAATCAAGGGGTTAAAATCTTTATTAGGTAGTATATGGGGGTCCCTGACGCTATAAAACGCTGACGGCGAACATAAATATTTACCTCCCTAACTAGCATCACCAGTGACACTAATACAGCGATCAGAAAAACGATCGCTTAGTGACACTGGCGATGGGGGGTGATCAAGGGGTTAAAACTTTATTGGGGGGGTTGGGGGGTACCCTAGACCTAAAGGGGGCTAACACTGCCCTACCACACTCACTGTCACAAACTGACACCAATGCAGTAATCAGAAAATAAAAAAAAACTGCTTGGTGTCAGTGTGACAGGGGGGGAGGGGTGATTAGGGGGTGATCGGGGGGTGATCGGGGGTGATGGGGGGTGTATTTTGTGCCTAGCATGTTCTACTGTGTGTGTGTTTGTGCACTCACATCGATGTCTTCTCTCCTCGGCGCCGGAACGGAAAATACCGAGCCGAGGAGAGATGACATCATTTCCTCTGCTGCTGTTTACCATACAGCAGCAGAGGAATGATCCCATTGGCTGGGAGCAATCGGGAGGGGGGCCACAAATGGATGGCCTCCCCTTCACCTCCGATCGCCGGGTGACAAATGCCGACCACCTCGGGAACCGGGGGGGCTCCGCTCGGACCCCCCGCCCGCGGGAGGCAGATCACGTACAGGTACGTGATTCTGCCTGCCCGTGCCATTCTGCCGACGTATATCATCGTGAGGCGGCCGGCAAGTGGTTAAAGTGAATCTTCACACTTTTTTTGTGTGAGCAGTTTCAAATCTTTTAGTAACCAAGATCAATAGTGAAATATACATGACACATAGGGGTTGATTTACTAAAACTGGAGAGTACAAAATCTGGTGCAGCTGTGTATGGTATCCAATCAGCCTCTAACTTCAGCAATAAAGCTTTGACAAAAAAAATGGAAACTGATTGGTTTCTTTGCAGAGCTGCATCAGATTTTGCAACCCTCCAGTTTTAGTAAATCAACCCATAGCATTTAGGCAGATAGAGTCAGAATGAATGTGGTCAAGCAGAATAACACTGTATTTACACTTATTTTGCAGAAGTTTCAGTAAGACCCCAAATACAAAAGAGAATTGCATGTCAGTGAGTTATTCATAGAAAAACAGACAGAAAAAAGGAGCAAGTAAAGGTCTATAGGTAGAGAAGGAAGGAAGGAAGGAAGACATTCAAGAGAATGGGGAGAAAGAAGGAGGAGGGTCTAGGTGAAGGAAACCAACTACACCACCCACATGTAAATGTAGAGGTACTTAAAGGTGTTGTAAACCCCATTCATTAAATTTGACCAGAGCGCATATATCTGTAGTGTTTACTTATCTCTCTCCAAAGCTCTAAGTCCCGTGTCTTTTATCAGCATGATAACTTCTGACAAGCTCTCCGACACATGAGATAAAAGCAGGTGGAAATACGTGTCGAACTTAGAGAAAGATAAGCAGAGAGCTTGTCTATTCACAGTACAGCTCTGCAAATTTCTTCGTTCATCTGCCTATGTGGAGGGGTGCCTTTTCTCCAATCAACTCTCACACAGTGTATGCTCAGACTCCACACCCACTGCTGAAACGGGAAGAAAGATTTGTAACATGATCTGCATTTTCTAAAGAATGTAGAAAGCTGAACAAGCAGATATACATGTAAAAGTTATGTAGGAGGATTTGTTGCATCTCTGTGTGCCATCTGAGGCTAATCACTTTACTGGGTGTAGGAGAGGGTTTACAGCCACTTTAAGTGGCCAATAATTCTCAAACTGTAGTAGTACCTGTAATAAAAAGATGCTGTGAGTTCTTTTTTCTGTTGTACTGTATATGTTTAAACTTCTAAAATCATAGTGAGATAGTCAGAGCTTATAGAGATTTCCATTGGTGAGGGATTACATCCCTTGCTGCCTATAAGAAAAATCCAAGACTGCTTTTTTTGGCTTTATAAATACTGTCGATTTAAGGAGACATAGACATATCAATTTTGATTTTCTTTTTAATGTTAAATATTCTAGTCCAAACATTGTAAATGGGAGAGCAGTGCCACCACACATGAAGCACAGCCCCTATCACGTTACATTTCCAGCAGATATAATTTTACTAAAGACAGCATATTTGCAAAAATATTAAAAAAAACTTTTGAAAATAGATTATGTTAAAGCTTGTATGATATTTTAGATTTTGAGTTTAAATATATTTTAGCTACACCTGGCTGGAATTTAATTCTTTGTTGGCTGCCAGCAAGTTTGGAGATAAGGCCCTTCCTGTGTGTTTCCTGTGCATGGAAACTATTTGTATTGTCTAAGGGCAGATTGTCTGAAACCTGATAAATAACTGAGCGAATTATGAAAACCTCTGGCTGTAAATTGGGGGGTTTCAGACTATTAGGGCCCATTCAACCTGTTTGTTTTGGTATGCACTGGACAGTGTTGTCTAGGGCAGTCCCAGTTCAAAGACAAGGCAATTTGCTTTGTTTTTTATAATGTCAGTTCACACTACTGCATTTTGGTAATGTGTGCAGAATAAAGTACTGCAAGAAGTACTTTTTTTCAGTGCAACAGTCTGAAACAGTGTGCAACAGTGTGATGCATTGGGATTAGTGCCCCAGCATATACCAGAAACTGTGCATTTAGCATTGCTGCTGATGTGAATCGGGGTTTGGTCCAGACACATGTTTGGTCCAAACGTTTGCTTAGAACTACAGGTCATTTACTGTATTACTGTATAGTAGTGATATTTCTACCACAACATATATGACAGCTTCCTTTCAGTCAATGGTTGCAAGGGAAGCAGTGGGCACCAAAAATGACAGTTTCCTTAGCAATCATTGACATCACCTGGCCCTATTCTTTTACCAATTAGGAATTCCTGGCCATCATAACAAAGGACAGGGATAACATGACATCACTGACTAAATATGGCAACATATTTGGGCAATGATATTGAACAAATATAGTTAGTCCATATTAAGTCAAAGACATCACCTGGTAGAACCCTCCCCTTCGTTTACTTTTAGTGATGGGGCCCAGGACATGTCAATTGGTCCAAGTCAGTCACACACCCCAGAACCACTGGGCCAGGGTTGTAGGGAAGAGGAAATCAATCAATATGAGGGCAGGGTTCTTTGCCAGGGGGGTCCCTACTGGCAATAAACCCATCATGTTGAGGGTCATATATTATGATACAGGAAGGGGAGTGTGTGCTCATCCTGGGATAAGAATCTGGTATAGAAGGAAATTAAGGAAATTCCCAGCAGTTTTTTTTACAGACAGAGGAAAAGTTGGCAATAAAGTTGTAATCTGCCAACAGTTTAGACTGCATTTTGTCTTTGTAAATTCAGGTTTTGCAGCAGTAGGTTGTATACATCATGCAGATGCACCACTTCATAGGCAGGTAAGGGTATTCACATGCATGTTTTTATTATTTACAATAAAGCATTATTAAAATCACTGCTCCCCACTCTAGAAATGAAATAAAAAATGTTCTCCAGGGCAAATCCTATTCTATTAAAAATCCCTTGCCTATTAACTGGAAATTGCCATCACTGTTTTTGTAAATTTCTGCTCCCATTGGCTTCAATGGGGTTTGGATTCGACACCTTCTGTGAACCCACCTCAAACCAAACCCAGATACATTTGGCCCTTCTGACTATATTGGTAAAAGTGGAAATTCATTAAGACCCCTTTCACACTGGAGGCATTTTTCAGGTCCTTTAGTACTAAAAAGAGCGCTTGTGAAGCACCTGAAAAAAGCCTCAGCTCCAATCCCAGTGTGAAAGCCTGAGTGCTTTCACACTGGGGCGCTGCACTGGCAGGGCGTCACAAAAAGTCCTGCAAGCAGCTTCTTTGCTGCACTGTAGGAGCAGTGAATACACCACCCCTAAAGCACCCCTGCCTTTTGAAATCAATGGGCAGGGGAGCCGGACCACAAGCAAAGCCCTGCTGCAGTAAGATTTTGCGGGCGTTTTTCACCCTTTTTTGGCCGCTAGTGCAGATTAAAAGTGCCCTACTAGCGGCTGAATTGCGCCGCTAAAACAACGGTAAAGCACTGCTAAAAACCGTCAATGCCTGTGTGCTGGCAGTGTGAAAATGCCCTTAAAGTATATATCTAAGATATGGCATCTTCAGATTTATCAGAAAAGTCTGTTAATCATTATATCAGTGTAGATTAGAAGTGCCACACTTTCTTTGAGGTGAGCCCCTAAGTGACAAAATGTATTGTCAGGCCGACAGGTTGTGCACACAATGTCTAGACTACTCATTTTTATTAGTACCAAGTATATTATCATAAACATAAAAGCATGATCCTGCAGAGCCATTGTCACATATTTTTGCATTTATGATTCATAGAAAGAAATGTATGGCTTTTGTAGAGTTATTGCCTTCAATGTTTTAAGCAATGAAAATGTCATTAGTACAGAATATGCTATTCTACAGGATTCGTATGCTTTGATGACTTCTAAAAGCCTTTTGATGTGGACTCCAAAAAGACATTTCTTTAGATATGTGCATTTTATAAGATTAAAAAAACTGAAGCAGTTGCAAGAACATTTGGCATTTTTAAATCAAAACCTCAGTTACTTGTACGTTTTAAACTAAAATGTAGCAAGTACTCTTTCATACTGTAAAATGATTAGAAATGACCGCAACTGAAGTGATGACCAGATACATCAAAAGACAGTTTGTTGTACAAAGACAGTATATGGAGGGTGCATAATTGCAAAGCTAATACATAGATAAAGTGTTACAACTACCTTACTCATACTTAGGGGAAGGGTAGGTGAAAGCAGGAATTAGCTACTTTCTGTAATGTTCAAAGTACTGTATATCTTAAAGCGGAGTTCCACCCGCCCCTTTAAAAATTATGTCAGCAGCTACACATACTGTAGATGCTGACTTTTATCATTAGGACACTTACCTGTCCTGAAGTCCAGCAATGTCGGCACCGCAGCCGGGTAAGAGAACCCAGCAGTGTAGCCTTTCTGCTTCACGGCTGGGTCCTTACGGTGCATGTGCATAGTGTGCTGCTGCGCTCTCTCACTGGCCCGGCAGAAGGGGAGGGAGGAGGGCTGAACTGCTGATGTAATTTGCAGCAGTCTGGTCTCCTAGAAGTGGGGGCAAGGTACCTGTAAGTATCAGGTACCCGCTCCCCCTGAAAGGTTCCAAATGTGGAACCGGAGGGAGGGAGGAATCAGATAAGCGGAAATCCCACTTTTGGATGGAACTCCGCTTTAAGCCAGTAGGTAATTGGTTAAATCCCTGTCAGTTTTATTTACTTTTTTTGCCATCTGAGAACCTTTACAAAGATTTTCATTTTTTTCCTTTAGATACAGCAGTAAGTGAGAGAAAGCCTCTCTCATACAGTTGTCACCAGAACAAGTATCTACTTTGGAAAATTCCCCCTCTGTTCCTGTTGATATAACAGTTCAACTATGTGGCTTTCATTCTCCCAGTTGATAATGGTTACCAGAACACCAGTGTGAATCTTGTTAAAACTGTCAGGTGTTCACAGTGGATCTCTATTTAAAATATTAAAAAATGTTAGATATACTTTAAGGCCAACTCCAACCAAAACTTACATTGTATTTTTGGAGAGCACCATTGGGTTTATTCACCAAAGATTATCAGATCTGCACACTTTGTTGATATGATTCTTCTACAGTATTGTGTGCTTCTGCCCCCTTCCACAAGATTATAATTAGGGATGAGCCGAACATACAAAAAATTTGTGCGAACGTGCGAACACCGTTAAAGTCTTATATGCATGTTATTGCCATGAAAAGTGTTTGGGGACCTGGGTCCTTCCCCACGGGACATGTATCAATGCAAAAAAAAGTTTTTAAAATTGCCGTTTTTTTCAGGAGCAGTGATTTTAAGAATGCTTAACCACTTCAGCCCCGGAGGATTTGGCTGCTCAGTGACCAGAGCACTTTTTACAATTTGGCACTGCGCTGCTTTAACTAGTAATTGTGCGGTCATGCAATGCTGCACCCAAGCAAAATTTGCGTCCTTTCTTTCCCATAAATATAGCTTTCTTTTGATGGTATTTGATTGCCTCTGCGATTTTTATTTTTTGCGATATAAACGGAAAAAGACCAAAAATTTTGAAAAAAAAGTTCTGCTTTTTGTTATAAGGAATATATAATAAACTAAATTTTAGTCATATATTTAGGTCAAAATGTATTCAGCCACATGTCTTTGGTAAAAAAATGTCAATAAGCGTATATGTATTGGTTTGCGCAAAAGTTATAGCATCTACAAACTAGGGTACATTTTCTGGAATTTACGCAGCTTTTAGTTTATGACTACCTATCTCATTTCTTGAGGTGCTAAAATGGCAGGCAGTAACCCCCCCCCCCCCCCCCAATGACCCAATTTTGGAAAGTAGACACCCCAAGGAAATTGCTGAGAGGCATGTTTAGCCCATTGAATGTTTTTTTTTTTTTGTCACAAGTGATTAAAAAATGACAAAAAAAAATTACATGTCACTAAATGATATATTGCTCACACATGCCATGGTTATATGTGTAATTTAAGGGTGTAAATTTTTTATTTCACTCCTCACGGTTTCAAAGGCCATAAAATGCCAGGAAACCCCAACCCACCCCCAAATGACATTTTTTTTTTTACACAAAGTTGTCACTAAATGATCTATTGCTCAAACATGCCGTGGATATATGTTAAATGACTCCCCAAAATACATTCTGCTGCTTCTCCTGAGTACAGAGATACCACATGTGTGAGAGTTTTTGGGTGCCTAGCCACATACAGGACCCCGAAAACCAAGCACCGCTTCCAGGCTTTCTAAGGGCGTAAAATTGTGATTTCACTTCCTCACTACCTATAACAGTTTTGGAAGCCATGAAATGATGAGATAGAACAACCCCCCCCCCCCAATGATCCCATTTTGGAAAGAAGACACTTCAAGCTATTTGCTGAGAGACATTTTGAGTCCATGGAATATTTTACATTTTGCCACAAGTTTCCGGAAATTTACAAAAAATTTTTTAACACAAAGTTGTCACTAAATGATATATTGTTCAAATATGGCATTGTTATTTGTGGAATTCTGCTGCTTCTCCTGAGTATGGGGGTACCACATGTGTGGGACTTTTTGGCAGTCTAACTGCGCTCAGGACCCCGAAAACCAATCACCGCCTTCAGGCTTTCTAAGGGCGTACATTTTTTATTTCACTCCTCACTGCCTATCACAGTTTCAGAGGCCATGTAATGCCCAGATAGCACAACCCCCAAATAATCCCATTTTGGAAAGTAGACACCCCAAGCTATTTGCTGAGAGGCATGTTGAGTATTTTGCAGATCCTGCCTTTTGTCACAAAGTTTTGAAAATTGAAAAACGAAAAAAAAAAATTTTTTTCTTTTCTTTCTTCATTTTCAAAAATAAATGAGATCTGCAAAATACTCACCATGCCTCTTAGCAAATACCTTGGGGTGTCTTCTTTCCAAAATAGGGTCATTTGTGGGGGTTTTGTGATATCTGGACATTTCAGGGCCTCCATAACTGTGATAGGTAGTGAGGAGTAAAATCACAATTTTACACCTTTAGAAAGCCTGAAGGCGGTGCTTGGTTTTCAGCGTTTTACATGGCTAGGCTTCTCACACACGTGGTATCCCCGTACACAGGAGAAGCAGTAGAATGTATTTTGGGGTGTAATTCCACATAAACCATGCCATGTTTGAACAATATATCATTTAGTGACAACTTTCTGTAAAAAAAAAAAATAATTTTCCTGAAACTTGTGGTAAAATATCAAATATTCCATGGACTCGACATGCCTATGAATAAATAGCTTGGGATGTCTACTTTCCAAAAGTGGTCATTTGGGAGCTGGGGGGTTTTGAACTGTCCTGGCATTTTATGCACAACATTTAGAAGCTTATGTCACACATCACCCACTCTTCTACCCACTTTCTGACACTTTTTGTTTACATGAAAATATCTTTTTTTTTTGCAAGAAAATTACTGTATTTATCGGCGTATAACACACACTTTTTTCCCTAAAATCAGGGGAAAATCGTGGGTGCGTGTAACACGCTTTTACACAATATTTGAGCAGCAATTTTTCAAACGCATTTTTTTTAAGAAAACGCACTTTTTTAAATTTTAATGCACTAAAAAACACTATATTGCCCAAAAGTTTGATGAAATAAAAAAATGATCTTATGCCGAATACATGGATACAAAACACAATATGCTTTAAAACTGTGCACAAACGTGCAGCGTCGACAAACTACATACATTTTTAAAAGTCTTCAAAAGCCTTTACAGATTAGGGATGAGCTTTCTGTTAGAGTCAAACATGAGTTCGACTCGAACATCGGCTGTTCGATGAAGATCGAACATTATGGGGTGTTCACGCCAAATTCGAGTGACGCGTCACACCACATAATGCACTGCGTCTTCGCAGTGCATTGCTGGCTGATGATTGGCCAAGCATGCACTATGACCCACATGCTTTGGCCAATCAGAGCCCCGTCAGCAAAGAGAGCCATAATTGACCAAAGGCAGGGTGCCTTTGACCAATTATGGCTCAGGGGGTTAAGTCCATGCCCCACGCTATAAAAGGCCGACTGCACATCAGCCCTGTGTAGTGTGTTGCTGGCATTAGATTGAGCAGGCAGTCCGTTCCTGGTGTACTGTTTCTAATCTACTTCAGGCAGGCAGGTGATTCAGTTAGCTGCAGTGTATTTAATATATATATACAGTCAGACTGGTATATATATATATATATATATATATATATATATATATATATATATATATATATATATATATCCACTGTATCCAGTTTAGCTAGATCTCACTGCAGTCCATTCCTGGTGTACTGTTTCTAATCTACTTCAGGCAGGCAGGTGATTCAGTTAGCTGCAGTGTATTTAATAAATATATATATATATATATATATATATATATATATATATAGTGAAAGTGAATGTCCTTCGCATTGGATGTTTGCAGCAAAATCTGTTAGTGTTCACAGTTCACAACAACACAAAAAGGAACTAAAAGTGGAAAAGGTGATTTTGCGCAATGACCTAGTGTATGAGGAAATGTCCTCTATGCATAAATGCAATCTAAGCAATAAAGACTATGAATAAATAATGAAGTGCAATAATATCATGTGAATAGTGTATCACTGTACAGGTATATTGTGAATAAATATCTAAATACAATAATACCACATAAAAAGTTGTGACAGGTGAAAATAAATACACCTAAAATAATCACATAAAATCAAAATCAAAAGTGCCTGGTGCAAATGATGCAAAGGGATATGTGTGAATAGTGCCTTCTAATGGGTCTAATCACAGTAATTCAACAACAACAGCACCAGTGAATAAATAAATAAATCGATGGATGGATATAATTGTATCACTAGTCCAAATGATTAATTTGAGAAGTAAAAAGTTCATGAAGGGTGACATGGACACATCTAATAGGTCACAAATAAATAAAAAGTTGATCCGAATGAGTGACTAGATATTAATAATAAAATTCAGTGATGTTGCCCATAGAAAACTCCATATAATCTCTCCTGGATATGGTCTCACAGGAGTCTCACCTTAAAGCTGATAAATGATCACTTCAGTAAGGAAAAGTAGTATGGATGTTATCGCTGATGGATGCTGTCAGTGAAGCCCAATGTGAATCTCTCCTTTAAATTCCTCCGCCAGTGTCTCCTAAATTGCTCCGGTATCGCCACAGCAACGGCAGGTGGAAAAAGAGAAAGACAAGCCTCCACTAGTGCAGTAGGTTTAAAAAGCTGGGGGATGTTTATTAAAAGACTAAAGTGGACTCTTACAATGTATCAGATGTGTAAAAGCAGAATGGGAAAATAGTGACTAGATGGCGTTCTCAGCGCCCTCTCACTTTTCCTCCTGGTGTACGTCTAGATCCAGCCACTCCCTACGCGTTACGACACGTCACGTGTCTTCATCCCCAGATGAAGACACAATGAAAATATATCTACTGTCTCCTACATATATATCCACTGCATTCTACTATAGCCACGCCTATATCTGACTACAGGCCATTGCTGGTGTACGTTTTCAAATACACTTTCAGGCAGGTAGGCAGGCAGGCAGGCTAGTGATTCAGTGATCTGCAGTGTATTAAATATATATACAGTCTCCAACATATATATATCCACTGCATTCCAGTCTAGCCAAGCCTATATCTGACTGCAGGCCATTGCTGGTGTACGTTTTCAAATACACTTTTAGGCAGGCAGGCAAGTGATTCATTGATCTGCAGTGCATTAAATATATATACAGTCTCCACTCTCCAAAATATATATATCCACTGCATTCCAGTCTAGCCAAGCCTATATCTGACTGCAGGCCATTGCTGGTGTACATTTTCAACGACACTTTCAGGCAGGCAGGCAAGCAGGTGATTCAGTGATCTGCAGTGAATAAAGTTATATATACAGTGTCCTACATATATATCCATTGCATTCTAGTCTAGCCAAGCCTATACCTGACTGCAGGCCATTCCTGGTGTAATTTTTCTAGTAAACTTCAGGCGGTGTTTTGCTAATGCAATTTTACAGCATGTCTGGAAGGCCACCAAGGAAAGGCAGATGCTCCCAGGCCACTAAAAGAGGTTAAAAAGGCTCTGTGTCTACAGCCAACAGTGCTGGTCATGGACTCGGTACATCTTCAGCACGTGGCCGTGGGGTACGCTTGTCCTTTTTTTCGACAGCTGGCCGTGTTGAGCCACAACATGCAGAAGAGTTGGTAGAGTGGATCACAAAGCCGTCCTCATTCTCCTTATCCTCTGTCACCCAGGCTAAGACAAGTTTGGTTGCCAATGCAGCTGCCAAAATGGCCTATTCCATCAGCTCAATGGCATCAGTCACTCCTTCCCTAGCCCCACCATTATGTCCTGAGGAGTCCCCCGAACTGTTCGACCACAGTGTTGTGTACATGCTGCAGGAGGATGCGCAGCGTTTTAAAGGCTCCGATGATAGTACCCAGGTTGAGGATGAAGGCAGTAATGTGAGCCCAGAGAGAGGGGGTGCCCAAGAAGGACAAGAAACTGACAGTCATGTTCCCCCCAGCTGCAGCATACTGCCAGGTTTGCTCTAATGGTGAGGAGAGAGGGAATGATGAGGTCACTGACTCTTTGTGGGTGCCTGATAGAAGAGAGGAGGAGGAGGCACATCTCCAACGAGGCAGGATGCCCTCCAGGGGCCAGCTTAAGGACAGCCAACCGGCTGCATCACACCGAAGAGCTCCGCATGTGCAGGGCGCTGCTGACTCCATGCGTTTTTTCAAAAGTTCTTTGGTGTGGGCCTTTTTTGAGACGTGTGCATCAGATCGCACCGTTGCTGTTTGCAACATATGTCTGAAGCGTATCAAACGTGGCCAAAACAGCAGCCGCTTGGGCACCACATGCTTGACCAGACATATGTCGAGCTCCCATGCAGTCCGTTGGCAACAGTACTTAAAAGACCCACACCAAAAAGCAAGGTGGACCTCTCATTGCTCCTCATCAGCTGGGATCTCCAACCCCACTATACCTCCAGTCCTCTCAGAGACCTGCACTGAGAGGAATGAAGGTGTAGAATTAGGTGTTCCAAGCACTTGCCGGCAATCTGCTAGCGGTACACCTAAATCCAATTGTAGCAGGCACATTTCCCTACCCCAGTTGCTAAACCGTCAAAAGAAATTCAGGCCCAGCCATCCACATGCTCAACGGCTGAATGCTAGTTTGGCTAAATTGCTAGCACACCAACTGCTGCCTTTTCAGCTGGTAGACTCTCCCCCTTTCAAGAATTTGTGGAATGTGCACTACCTCAGTGGCAGGTTCCCAAACACCATTTTTTTTCTTGGAAGGCCATTCCGGCTCTCTACCGGCATGTGGAAGGCAATGTCTTGGCCTCGTTGGACAGGGCGGTCAGTGGTAAGGTGCATATTACCGCTGACTCATGTTCCAGCAGGTATGGACAGGGACCTTACCTTTCTTTCACGGTGCACTGGTTAACCCTGCTGGCAGCTGGGAAAGATGCAGGACAGGGTGCAGTAATGTTGGAGCTTGTTCCACCACCACGCCTCCAAAATGCTGGTAGTGGTGATTCTGCCACACCTCTCTCCTCCACCCCCTCCTCTTCTTCTTCCTCTATAGCCTCTTCCTGTGCAGATTTGTACTTGGAACCAGCGTAGCTCCATAGGCGTTCTAGGGGCTACGCAAACACTCAGGCAAAAAGATGCCATGCGGTGCTTGAGTTGGTCTGCTTAGGGGACAGGAGCCACACTGGGGCAAAGATTCCGGCATCTCTGCAGGGGCAGGCTCAGAGGTGGTTGACGCCACACCAGCTTCAGTCAGGAATGGTGGTTTGCGACAATGGCACCAACCTCCTCTCCGCCCTCTGACAAGGACACTTGACCCATGTTCCCTGTTTGGCTCACATCCATAATTTGGTGGTGCAGTGGTTCTTGTGCAGGTACCCGGGCTTACAGGATCTCCTGAGGAAGGCTAGGAAAGTCTGTGGGCATTTCCGACGGTCATATAATGCTCGGCTGGCTGACCTTCAAAAGGAATGCAACCTGCCCAAGAACCGCCTCATCTGTGATTTGCCCACCATGTGGAACTCAATGTTAGCAATGCTGCAGGGGCTGCACATGCAGCAGAGGGCCATCAATGAGTACCTGTGCGAGTATGGTGCCAGGACAGGGTCAGGGGAGCTTGGGCATTTTTTTTGCCACGCCAGTGGCTAATGATCAAGGATGCATGCACTGTCCTGTCACCATTTGAGGAGGCAACGAAGATGGTGAGCAGTGACAGTGCATGCATCAGTGATACTGTCCCTCTTGTCTTCCTGTTGGAGCACACACTGCGTGGAATAAGGGACAGGGTACTTGAGGCAGAACAGAGGGAGGAAGAGGAGGACTTCCTTACCTCTTAAGGCCCCCTTTATCCAGACAGTATTCCTGCAGGCCCGCCTATCACATAGGAAGAGGAGGAGGTGGAGGAGGATTGTGTCAGCATGGAGGTGGAGACTGGCACCATCAGCAGCAGTCTTCAAGGGATCGTTTTCAGTCCCCAGAAACCCATGGACTTGTACGTGGTTGGGAGGAGGTGGCTGCGGATTATGTCGTCCTTAGTGACCCAGAGGACTCCAGACCAAATGCATCAGCAAACCTGCACTGCATGGCCTCCTTGATCCTGCAAAACCTGCGAAAGGACCCTCAGATTCCTGGTATCCAGGAGAGGGATCAGTACTGGCTGGCAACCTTTCTTGATCCAAGTTAGAAGGGTAAGGTTGCAGAACTTATCCAGCCTTCACAGAGGGAGCAGAGGATGAAACATATTTGGGAGGCCTTGCAGAAAGGTTTGTGCAATGCGTTTCCAGAGCCTGGGAGGTTGCAATTTCCTGGTCCTCCTAGACAACGTGTTGCTGAGGCTTAGGTCAGTCACAGAAGGATTGGTGGAGAAGGTGTCCGTCTGACCGATGCGTTCAGACAATTTTTTTGTCTGCAGCCCCAAGGTCTGATTGGTTCCAGCAACCATCACCAGCATCTGATTTACATGATGCCGGAATACCTTGGGGCAAGATCAGACTTGGAGAGCTTTCCAACTGAAAATCCACTGGGTTACTGGGTCTTGAGGATGGATCACTGGCCAGAGCTTGCACAGTATGCAATTGAGCTACTGGCCTGTCCTGCATCCAGTGTTCTATCTGAACGCACATTCAGTGCTGCTGGAGGCTTTATAACCAATCACAGAGTGCGCCTGTCCACAGACTCGGTTGATCGGCTCACCTTCATAAAAATGAATCAGCCTTGGATCACCAGCTACCAACCACCTGATGCTGATGTAACCATTTAATTTTTTATGAATGTGAGATACTTTGAAGACTGCCTATGCTGATGCTGAGTGACTATCCTGTTATGCTGAGTGACTATTCTATTCCTCCGCAATGTTCATGTTGGTAGCTTCTAAGAACATTTTTGGTTCTGGGCACCACCACCAGGGCCTAAAGCCCAATTTTTCTGCCCCTGTTTAACAGGGGCGTGTAATTATAATTTTTGCTGTAATATTTTGCAGCAGGGCTCATTCCTGCGCTCAACTAGAGTATCTGTGAGGGGTTGCAGTGTTGTGGCACCAGTTCCAGTGCCTAAAGCCCAATTTTTCTGCCCCTGTTTAACAGGGGCATGTAATTACAATTTTTGCTGTAATATTTTGCAGCAAGGCTTGTTCCTGCACTCAACTAGAGTATCTGTGAGGGGTTGCAGTGTTGTGGCACCAGCACCAGTGCCTAAGGCCCAATTTTTCTGCCTCTGTTTAACAGGGGCATGTAATTACAATTTTTGCTGTAATGTTTTGCAGCAGGGCTTGTTCCTGCACTCGACTAGAGTATCTGTGAGGGGTTGCAGTGTTGTGGCACCAGCACCAGTGCCTAAGGCCCAATTTTTCTGCCCCTGTTTAACAGGGGCACGTAATTACAATTTTTGCTGTAATATTTTGCAGCAGGGCTCATTCCTGCACTCAACTAGAGTATCTGTGAGGGGTTGCAGTGTTGTGGCACCAGTTCCAGTGCCTAAAGCCCAATTTTTCTGCCCCTGTTTAACAGGGGTGTGTAATTACAATTTTTGCTGTAATATTTTGCAGCAGGGCTTGTTCCTACGCTCAACTAGAGTATCTGTGAGGGGTTTCAGTGTTGTGGCACCAGCACCAGTGCCTAAGGCCCAATTTTTCTGCCTCTGTTTAACAGGGGCACGTAGTTACAATTTTTGCTGCAATATTTTGCAGCAGGCTCGCTCCTGCGCTCAACTAGAGTACCTGTGAGGGGTTGCAGTGTTGTGGCACCACCACCTCCACTGCCGCCTAAGGCCCAATTTTTCTGCCCCTGGCTCAACTAGAGTATCTGTGAGGGGTTGCAGTGTTGTGGCACCACCACCACTGCCTTAGACCCAATTTTTCTGCCCCTGTTTAACAGGGGCATGTAACTACAATTTTTGATCTAATATTTCACAGCAGGGCCCGTTCCTGCACCCACCAAGAGTAACCGTGAGGGCTTACAGTGTTGTGGCAACACCACCACACCACCACCAAAGGCCCAATTTTTCTGACCCTGCTCAACAGGGGCATGTAATTACAATTCTTGATATAATATTTCACATCAGGGCCTGTTCCAGCACCCACCAAGAGTAACTATGAGGGCTTACAGTGCTCTGGTACATCCAACACCTAAGGCCCAGATTTGTGCAGAGTATATAGAGCAGGCTGTATAGTATATACAGGCGGTCCTCTACTTTCAAACATCCGACTTACAAACAACTCCTACTTACAAACAGAGGGAGACAACAGGAAGTGAGAGGAAATCTAACCCTAGGAAGGGAAATTCTCTCCTGTAAGAGTTAATATGGGAAAAAGGTGTCTCCACTGATGCTTTATTATCACCAATCCTTGTTTCCCTAACAACCCCAAATTTTCAAAATCAAATTGTCATTGGGACAGAAAGTGAGGTGAAATCTTTTGAACAGGGGCACAGACAGCAAAACAAATGTTACAGGGGTGATGATAACCCTTCCCATGTTATCCAAAAAGCTTAAAAATAGACTTTTTGGCTGGACCTACACTTAAAAAATGTACCTGTTCCAAACTACAAACAGATTCAACTTAAGAACAAACCTACAGTCCCTGTCTTGTTTGGACCTCCTGTATACTGCTGTTCAGAGTATATAGGGCCTGGGGGCCCCCACACCTTTTTTTTTTTTAATTTGGGTGTTGGGTTCCCCTTAATATCCATACAAGACCCAAAGGGCCCGGTAATGGGCTAGGGTGGGGGTTACCCATGCCATTTTTCTCAATATATTTCATCCATATTGCCGGGACTCGACATTACATTACAGCCGCAAGCAGTTTTAAGTGACTTCTATTCCTTTAGAAATGTCATTTTGTGCAGGGACTGTTCTAAACACGGGAAACACACGCTACTTTACAGGTATACTATAGACACCCCCAGGTACAATATTTAAAGGAATATTTCACTTTTATTTTTTCACTTTAAGCATCAATAAAATCACTGTTTCTGAAAAAATGGCCATTTTTAAAACTTTCTTTTGCATTGATACATGTCCCCTGGGGAAGGAACCAGGTCCCCAAACCCTTTTTAGGACAATAACTTGCATATTAGCCTTTAAAATTCGCACTTTTGATTTCTCACATTCAAGTCCTATAGACTTTAACGGTGTTCGAATTTTTGCGTGAACTTTCGGTCCGTTCGCATGTTCTGAATGCGAACCGAACCGGGGGGGTGTTCGGCTCATCCCTTCTACAGATTACCATTTTAGATTTACAGAGGAGGTCTACTGCTAAAATTACTGCTCTCGATCTGACCTTTGCGGTGATACCTCACATGCATGGTTTTTGCTGTTTACATATGACACCAGAGCGACGCATGCGTTCGCTTTGTCGCATAAGCACGGGGGGACAGGGGTCCTTTTTTTATTTATTTTTATCATTTTTATTGTTATCTCAAGGAATGTAAATATCCCCTATGATAGCAATAGGTAGTGACAGGTGGTCTTTTTAGAAAAAATTGGGATCTATTAGACCCTAGATCTCTCCTCTACCCTCAAAGCATCTGGCCACACTAAGATCGGTGTGATAAAAGGCTTTGCCAATTTTACAATGGCGCTGTTTATATCCGGTGAAATCTAAGTCATGAAATGCTCTTAGCTTCAGGTTTCTTAGGCCATAAAGATGATTGGAGCCATTCTGGTCTCTGATTAGGTCTATGGTCAGCTGGCGGAACCACTGGCTGCATTCTCTGGTTCCCTGTTGGAATAGAAGAGCCTGAGAAAACTATGGAAGATGTGGGGGGATGTTCCCTCCCACTGCTTGTAAAAGCAGTCTAGAGGCTAATTAGCCACTAGGATTGCTTTTACATGAAAGCTGACTGCTGGCTTAAAAGAATGATACCAAGATGATACCTAAACCTGCAGGCATCATTCTGGTATAACCACTCAAAGTCCAGCAACATACCAGTATGTTGCTGGTCCTTGTTGGGCATACATTGTAACGTTCTTTTTTTCATGCAGCCCCCAGACTGCATGAAAAAAAGAGATTGATCAGTGGGTATGCCCACCATTAGAATACCGCCCTTCATCCACCCACTCCTAATGATGGGCATACATGCACCATTTTTTTTTTTAACTGTGGTGGTGATATCACCACCTACAGCGATGGAGTCTCTGATTTACGTATTGTGGAAGCAAGCACTGTTGCTGTCAAGATAAATAAATCAGTGTGCAGCTGAATGGCGTACCTGTTAAAGTGGAGTTCCACCCAAAAGTGGAACTTCCACTCATCAGATTCCTCCCCCCCCTCCGGTGACACAGTTGGCACCTTTCAGGGGGGAGGGGAGTACAGATACCTGTATATTACAGGTATCTGTACTCACTTCCGGCATAGATAGCCGCAGAATCTGCGGTTATTTACGCCACTTCCTGCTCCCTCCCCGCTGCCTGCTAGGAAACACACGGGTCCCAGAGGCAGCAGGGACCATCCGTATTGCGCTGCGCGACTCGCGCATGCGCAGTAGGGAACCGGGAAGTGAAGCCGCACGGCTTCACTTCCTGATTCCCTTACCGAAGATGGAGGCGGCAGCACCCGAGGACAGAGAGACGGTTCCGCCTCGGGTGCCGACATCGCGGGCGCCCTGGATAGGTAAGTGTCCATGTTTTAAAAGTCAGCAGCTGCAGTATTTGTAGCTGCTGACTTTTAAAAAAAAAATTTTTGGCGGCGCTCCGCTTTAAGCAAATGATGGTTAACAATAAAACAAAGTAACATTGCAGTATAACAGTAAGACTTATGGCGCGTACACAGGGACAGACTTTCCGACTGAACTGGTCCAACGGACCAAATCCAGCGGACAATCCGACCGTGTGTGGGCTGCATCGGACTTCCGACGGACCGTTTCGGTCGGAAATCTGATGGACTTTAGATTTGAAACTTGCTTCAAATCTTTCCATCATAACAAAATGACATAACTCCGCCGGACTCAGTTCCTGATGGAAAGCCCGTTCGCCTGTATGCTGGTCTGACGGACCAGATACGACGCAAGGGCGGGGTACTACATCTCGCACTCACTGCAATAGGAAAAACAAATTTGTCCTATTGCGGTGAGCGCAGGGCATACCAGGCCCTTAGATCTGGTATGGATCATAAGGGGAACCCCCTACACCAAAAAAACAGCGCAAGGTCCCCCCAAAATCCATACCAGACCCCTATCCGAGCACGCAGCCCAGCCGGTCAGGAAAGGGGGTGGGGACGAGCGAGCGCCCCCCCTCCTGAGCCGTATCAGGCAACATGCCCTCAACATGGGGGTGGGGGCTTTGGGGGAGGGGGCGCCCTGTGGCCCCCCCACCCCAATGCACCTTGTCCCCATGTTGATGAGGACAAGGGCCTCTTCCCGACAACCCTGGATGAAGTCGGAAGAAGACCCCCGAAGTCAAAAGAAGACCCCCAAAGTCAGAAGAAGACCCCAAAGTTGGAAGAAGACCCCTGAAGTCTGATAGAAGACCCCCGAAGTCGGAAGAAGACCCCCAAAGTCAGAAGAAGACCCCCAGAGCTGTCTAATAAATTACTTTAAAAACCTGTGTAGTGTGCTTTTTTATTGACACTTTTTTCCCCAGGTGAATACGATGTACCCCATACCATTCACATAGGGTGGGGGGCCGGGATCTGGGGGCCCCCTTATTAAGTTGGGCTCCCGGATTCCGATAAGCCCCTGTCCGCAGACCCTGACAACCAATGGCCAGGGTTGTCGGGAAGAGGCCCTTGTCCTCATCAACATGAGGATAAGGTGCTTCTTTGGGGTGGGGGGCTGCAGGGCGCCCCCTCCCCCAAAGCACCCACCCCCCATATTGAGGGCATGCGGCCTGGTACAGCTCAGGGGAGGGGGGTGCTCGCTCGTCTCCACCCCCTTTCCTGACCGGCCAGGCTGCATGCACGGATAGGGGGTCTGGTATGGATTTTGGGGGGACCCCACACCTTTTTTTGGCATGGGGGTTCCCCTTACGATCCATACCAGACCTAAGGGCCTGGTATGCCCCGCGACGGGGCTTGCAAGGTGTCAATCTCACCAATAAAAGCGGTGAGATTGACTTCCTTTTCTAGTCCCATCGTACCCGAGTCACGTTCAAAATGAAAGAACTTGTCCGTGTGGGCAAGTCTGTTCATTCAGAAAGTCCGCCATAATGCCGTCGGAAGTCCGTCGGGAAGGCCGGCGGATCTAGTCTGCCGGAAAGTCCGGTCGTGTGTAGGCAAGTCCGTCCGTTCAGAAAGTCCGGCAGAAGTTTGGCGGGAAGACCGTCGAACCTAGTTTCCCAGAAAGTCCGGTCGTGTGTATGCTGCATTACCATACCTGCAAAGCAAATACAATAAAACATAGTAAAAATAAAACATTTTTTAACGCAATCTGTGCCTAAAAAATATATGCCAAAGCATGGGGGCAATCCGCCCCTAATTTTAGGAGCAAATCGCTCCTCCACCCCTGCCCCCATGCTTCGACATATATGCCCTTTTTTTTAACTGTGGTGGTGAAATCACCTTCTACAGCGCTGGAATCACTGATTTACGTATCGTGGAAGAAATGCTGTTGCTGTCAAGATAAATAAATCAGTGCTGCAGCTGAATGGCGTACCTGAAAACAAAAAATGGTTAACAATAAAATACAGTAAACAGAAAAGTATAAAAGAATTACATACCTGAAAAGCAAACATGATAAAATATAGTAACAATAAAACATTGCATTGTAGAATATGGTAAAAAAGAGCAGAACAATAGAGAGAGAATAGAGAGAGAGAGAACAATAAAATGACAACTTTTTTATATATATTTTTTTGTTACTTTTTTTTTCACTTTTATTTGTAACTGTTCAAATAATCTATATGAACCGCGCTACAAGATTAAATTAGTCCCTTACTATGATTGAGACCAAACAAAATATAAATTAAAATTAGATGAGCATATATAAAAATCAATCATTTAAAGTGACAGTATATAATGATATAAAATGTGTACTGATAACAAAAAAAGGAGAAAAAAAAAAATAAAAATAAAAATATAAAAAAAATATAAAAAAAGTCCCAAAACCAAATTGTGGTTTAAGTGGTGAAAAACCAAATTCAATTGTGATAACATTGTACACCCGTTCGAAACGAGATGAGAAACGATGACGTCAGCGCGTCAGCCTTCCGACGTATTAGAATTAGAAAAATATTCTTGAGATTTTAAGTGATCGTTGGGATAATTACCGCTTAAAATAAATTTCACTGAATTAAAATAACAAATTCACCAAACTTTTAATTAATTTTTTTGGTTTTAAAATATACATTGGGGTTTATTTCTTTAGTGTATCATATTAATTGTTGTAGGCACTATAAGGATATGTAGTCTATGGGGCTTCCTAATACCACATAGAGAAGGGGGCGTATAGTAGCCTCATATACTCATATATCTAGGTATTATGTGTAATTCCCCATAGCTGTTTTATATTTAGTTTATATGTCCTTTTTCACCTTTCCACTAGATGGCATAGTAGAACATCTATGGATGTTTCCGGTTGTTTTTTGTCATCTTATATTTTTATTGTTTTTTATTTTTAATTATATATGCTGTTTAGTATATTTTAATTTTCCCCGTTTTGGTATTATATATCAATTTAAGCCTGGGTTCGTTATATCCAACATAACCATACACTTCCTGTTCCCAATGAGGATGTTGTGGTGTCGCCACCCGAGCTTCAGAGCGAGGCGTGGTTCTATGTCAGTATTATAAGTAGCGATGAGTCAGTGCGTCGCCCGTTCCCATGACGACGTCCAATAGGACGAAAAGTACGTCGGAAGGCTGACGCGCTGACGTCATTGTTTCTCATCTCGTCTCGAACGGGTGTACACAGTCCGGCCGGCTGTTTTATGTTCGTATATGCTTCTAATTCGTGCTGTTTGATGTAAGTGCAATTATCCCCTTTTTTAAATAAAGTGTTTTATACTGATTCACACTATGGAGAATATATCTTTTATTTCTTTGGGTCTCCCCTGCTGATCATTTGGATTCCCTGGACGGAGGGTCCTGCCTATTTACCCTCTGTGAGGAGATAGAAGGTGTTGTCTCCACTGAATGGATATATACATACAAGCTGATTTGTAGCTTGCCTTTGGTAAGCGTGCATTTTTACAGGTGGTGGATTTTCTCACTGGGTGTTTGCCGATGAATTTATAGTAGTCACCATTTCAACATTGATTTGTCTACAGGGATCTCCTTTCCTCCAATCATCATCATTCATTTTTACATTTTATGTTATCACAATTGTATTTGGTTTTTCACCACTTAAACCATGATTTGGTTTTGGGACTTTTTTTATATATTTTTTATATTTTTATTTTAATTTTTTTCTCCTTTTTTTGTTATCAATACACAGTTTATATCATTATATACTGTCACTTTAAATGATTGATTTTTATATATGCTCATCTAATTTTAATTTATATTTTGTTTGGTCTCAATCATAGTAAGGGACTAATTTAATCTTGTAGCGCGGTTCATATAGATTATTTGAATTTTTGTATTTGTGTATGCCTCACAATTAGAACTGCAGCTTATGTATTTTTCACATTTGGGAAGTGCGGTAATTTTGATATTTTTTTATTTGTAACTGTAATGGTTGTAACGTGTTCGGTTCCAGGTTCGGGTCTCCCAAAATGCAATGGCATCTTTAGGGACCCTGTGAAAGTGTTTCCTAGTCTGTGCAGAGCTGTACCCTACGCTAATACTCCACTAGTGTGTGGTAGTATTCAAAACATTCACCAATGCAAAGACCAGGATGGTCAGGACAGGAGGGACAATAATAGTGGGTGTCACGCCTATATCCGTGCTATCTACAGACACAACATTTTCTTTGAGGGCTTGTTGGGTAGGGGTACCGGGGAGGACATATGGAAAATGCCCCCCATGCAGCCGGCTTACTGCATTTGGATTGGGAAGTTGGGCCACAGCACCGTCTGGAAACAGAAGGGCTCTGATGATCTCTTCGTGGAATTTAAGGAAGGATCCAGTTCATACTGAAGCTTTGTATAGCACATAGGCATTCAGCAGAGCCAATTGAAATAAGTATACAGACACTTTTTTGTACCAGCGTCTGACCTTACGGGCAACTAGGTACTGCGCCAACAACTGGTTGTTGAGGTCTCCCCCTCCATATTAAGGTTATATTTGTGGACACAGAGGGGTTTCTCCACATCATCAGTCGCTGTAGGAATTTGGACCATTGTGTCTGCGTGAAGGGAGGACAGAACGAAAATTTCCGATTATCTCTCCACTTCACAGCAAGCAAATTATTACACTTCAAGCTGGCTCTCTCTCCCAGCCTAAGACGGGAATCTACATGCTGCTGGGGTAAGCCCTGGTGATTAAATTGCACGGTGTCACATGCGCCAATTCCATGATCAAATAAGTGACTAAAAAGTGGCACGCTCGTGTAATAATTGTCCACATACAAGTGGTAACCCTTTGCAAATAAGAGTGACACATAATCTTACCAGCTCTCCCTATGTAATCTGGCAGTTCTCTGGCTCTACGTGACTATCTCTTCCCTCGTAAACCATAAAACTATATGTATAGCCTGTGGCCCTGTCCCAGAGCTTATACATCTTGACCCCATATCTGCCACACTTGCTGGGAAGATACTGTCTGAAAGACATGCGGCTAGAAAACTTAATCAGGGACTCATCAATGCAGACAACTTGATTGGGAATAAACAAGGCTGCAAACTGTTGGTTGAAGTGGTTTACGAGGGGCTGAATTTTGTAGAGCCAATCATATCCAGGGTCCCCCCGAGGATGACAGAGTTCATTGTCATTGAAGTGCATGAACCACAAGATCTGCTCATATCGTGCCCTGGCCATGGAGTCAGAGAACACGGGTATATGGTGAATTGGGTCAGTGGACCAATATCACCGCAACTCACTCTTTTTAGTTACGTCCATGAGGAGGGATAGGCCCAGAAAGGTCTTAAATTCGGAAACCATAATAGGTTTCCATTCTCTGGCAAGGGACAAGTGGGGATTAGTGGCGATGGATTGACCAGCATACAAATTGCTTTGGTCCACAATAGATCTATAGAGATCTTCCGTGAAAAACAGTAAATAAAAATCAAGTGACGTAAAATCAACTGTTTCCACCTGAATTCCGGGTTGGCCAATGAAGGGGGAAGTACAGGTGCTGCAGAAGTAGTGGGTTCCCAATTAGGATTGGCAAATGCAGCTATGGGCCTGTGTTTGTCTTCTTCTTGGTGGCTGCAGGACACTAGTTGTGCTAGTCACCTCATCAGCTTGAACTACACTTATGGGTCTCGCCACATCACCACATGATACTGCAATGCTGGTTTGACTACGACCAGGGTGTACTAGGCCGATGGTGCTTGCCAGTTCACCAGAAGGATGAGCAGCACTAGTACTGGCTCTCTGCTCAATACGAGAGCCCTGCGGTTCTTGCACCGCAACGACAGCACAAGAACGGGGTCGAGTACGCCTGACCTTGGCAGGCACCACAGCTCCGTCATCAGAGCTATCTGTCAGGGTGCTGCTGCTGTCTACAGGATCATATTCTGAGCCTGAATCTGACAGATGAGTGACTTCCTCTTCACTATCTGTCATGCTCAGAAACGTGTAGACCTTTTCACTAGTGTACTTTCAATTTAACATTTTTGTCTCTAAATTTACTGGTACACAAGTGAGACTCACAGGAAAAAGAGCTACTGACTGTCAGTGACTGATTTAAACGGTACCAAAAAACTGTTAGTGTTCGCGGGATCAGGCCTGACTCAGTCATGTGTGTTTTGTTTTTGTAAGTGACAGTGATCGATTGATACTGCACTTGGGTGGGCTGGGCGGAGGGGCTAAACGCAGGTGCTAGTAGGAATCTGGGCAGATCCCACTAACACTGTGTTTTTGGGAACACTAAACTGCTGGGGACACTAGTATAGATCTGATCAGATCAGATATTGATCTGTTCAGATACTATACTACTAAGGGAGGGGTATGGTGCGTGCGTGGGTGTTAGCGCTACTGGCACTAATCTGACTCTGCCTGGGGCAACACAGACCCTAACTGACTTTAAAACCTAACTGATATCACCCGCTGGGCGATCAGGGGGGTTAAATCTTTATTGGGTAA
Organism: Aquarana catesbeiana; assembly: GCF_042186555.1. NCBI lineage: Eukaryota > Metazoa > Chordata > Amphibia > Anura > Ranidae > Aquarana > Aquarana catesbeiana. The sequence goes on along the minus strand of NC_133327.1, from coordinate 161,960,136 downwards.
TATACGGTGGGTGCCCTGATGCTATAAAAAGCAAACTAAATAAACAGCGTCACCCATAACACTAATACGGTGACCACTGGTGACAGGGGGTGAAAGGGTTAACTAAGGGGCAATCAGGGGGTTTAAACCTTTATTGGGTAATATATGGGGGTACCTGACGCTATAAAAACCTGACGGTGAAACTAATCAAGTAACTAGCTTCACCCGTGACACAAATACGGTGATCAATTAGTGACACTGGCAACAGGGGATCACTCTGGGATATTGCCCATGTTACGGCTGCTGTGCCACTTGCCCAATTACCCTTGCTATCACTTACAATAAAGGGTTAAACCTTTATTAGGTGGGTGTAGGGGGTACCTTAGACCTAACGGGGCCTTCTACTAACTGCCCTAACACTTATTTCAGTCGCAAATGACACCAATGCAGTGATCAGTGAAAAATCCGAAAACTGCAATTGGTGACACAGTGACAGGGAGTGAAGGGGTTAACGGGGGGCGTGGGGCGGACGGGGGGTGATCGGGGGGTAGTAAGTGTACCTATGTGTACTGGTGTTAGTGTACTGTTGGTACAACTCACAGTTAGATGTCCTCTCTCTCTCACTGGAATCGAAAAGACTCCATGAGGAGAGATGACATCACTTCTTCCTGCCTGTGTTTACACTTACACAGACAGGGGAAAGTTTCCATTTGTTAGGACCGATCAGCAGGTCCAGACCATAAATCATTGGTTTGGCCCTGGGGAATGATTGCTCCTCTAACAAATCCGACCGCCGCAGACACGGAGGGTGTGGTTGCACCCCCCACCCATAGGGAGGGAGGGATGTACAGGTACGCCCATTAGCCTGCCCGTGCCATTCTGCCGATGTATATCGGCGTGCGGCATGCGGCAAGTGGTTAAAGTGAAACAATAGAATTGAAATATTCATTTAAATATTGTGCCTGGGAGGTGCCCTTAGTCTGCCTATAATGTAGCACATTTTTCCCATGTTTAGAAATCTACCGCAGCAAAATGACATTTCTAAAGGAAAAATTGTCATTCAAAATTGCTCACGGCTGTAATGTATTGCCAGATCCTGGCAATATACATAAAAAATCATTTAAAAAACAGCGTAGGTCCCCCACCAGTCCCCACCAGGCCCTTCGGGTCTGGTATGGATATTAAGGTGAGCTCCATGGCAAAAGGGCCTGGTATGGATGGGTGGAACCCATGCCGATTTTTTCTTATTTCTGTCATAGGGCTCCCTTTAACCACTTCCATACACTATATTATATATTGTACACTGCACTATATACCCTGCACTGTATTATATATATATTTTACTGAGTGCACTATATACTCTGAACTGCAGTATATATACTATACGGACTGCACTTTACACTCTGAACTGCAGTATATATACTATACGGACCACACTATATACTCTGCTGAAATTGGGCCTTATGCCCCGTACACACGGTCGGACATTGATCGGACATTCCGACAGCAAAATCCTAGGATTTTTTCCGACGGATGTTGGCTCAAACTTGTTTAGTGTACACACAGTCGCACAAAGTTGTCGGAATTTCCGATCACCAAGAACGCTGTGACGCAAACCACGTACAACGAGACTAGAAAAGGCCAGTTCAGAACCAAGCGTGGCACCCTTTGGGCTCCTTTTGCTAATCTCATGTTAGTAAAAGTTTGGTGAGAGACGATTCACGCTTTTTCAGACTCGTGGTTTTCAGATCATTTTCTGCTGTTCAGTTTGTGCTTGTGGGTTTGTATCTGCTCTTCAGTGCATGCTGTAAGCTACGCGTGACTTATTTGAGTCATTGTGTTCTTGTTCGTTCGTTACTGTTTTTCAGGTCGCCCTTCACAGGCCTTGCTGTTCTTCAGTGCGTTCTGTTACTTCGTTCTGAGCAGCCGACCGTTTTCTAGCCATGTTGCATATACGTACTCCTTGTAGAGTTCGTGCTGTGCAGGGGCTTGGTGTTGGGGTCCTGACCTTGACACAAGTCCAGTCCATGAACAGGGTGGGGAGGAGTTCATGGACCAAGAATTGGTTGCTTCAGCATGACCAGTTCTGTCATATGCCTTTGCTCCGTGAGATCCGTGAGAATAATCCTGATGATTTCAGAAACTTTCTCTGGATGACGGACCCCGTATTTCACCGTTTGTTGGCTTTGCTGACCCCCCTATATTAGCAGGCAGGATACCTGCATGAGGCAAGCCATCACTCTGGAGCAGAGGCTCATTGCCACCCTGCGGTACTTGGCGACGGGGAGAAGCCTACAGGACCTCAAGTTCTCAACAGGCATCTCCCCCCAGGCTCTGGGGATCATTATCCCAGAGACCTGTTCTCTCATCATCCAGGTCCTGCAGAAGGAGTGTATTAAGGTAAGATTTTTATCCTTTAATATCACATTTTATTGTATTTAATGTTTGATAATATATTGTATTTCTTTCCTCATTCCCTAATTGCCATGATTGGAATATGCTGTGAATGTCCCCTTTGTCCTCATGCATGCTGGATTTTTATGTAATTATTATTTTGCTCCTTCATACATATTTGCCTTCACTTACCTCACCAGCATGGTCTACAGGCCCTATATTCACCTCATGTAGTCACTTAACAATGTATTTTGTCAGCTCCATAGTAGTGCTTTACCCCAAACACCCCTAAAATGTTTTAAAATGTGATTGGTGCTTTAAATTCAGTCAGAGTGCCAGAGGCTTTTTTTGGGGGGGTCCCCAAATCATTTTTAACCCTCCCTCCCCCCAACTGCTAAGTCAGCTGATACCAATTCTCTATCTATCCTCAATCATCTATCTGCTGACTTTGACAAACCCATAAACACTATACCCATCTCTTTTGTGGTCAGATTGATGGATGAATTCCCCAAAGCATGTAGTGCAAGGGCATGCCTGTATACTTTCAAATGGTACTGTTTAAAGTTTTTTTTTATCCTATTATTATCTTGATAGGTAATAGCAGAATGTCCAAATGTGCTCAAATGTGTACAATGTGTATTTATATCTTTGTATTATGACACTTCTTACCTGTCCAGTGGGCTGCCAATAGTGTAACTAAGGAGGGGCTGTTCAAAGTAATACCCATTATTTAGGCATTCATCTCTCAATGAAATGGAGAGGGTTACCTGTCCAAGAGCTCCCCCCTATAATGTTAGAAATGGCCCATGAGAGGGGGTGGGGGAGGGGGAATCTGATAGGTGTACCTTATACTTTGGTGTTTAAAAATTCCCATTAATAAATGTTATCTTGATGTTGGCCAAGAATGTTTGTGTCTAATCTGCTTTCCATGTTTTAATGTGCAAAAAGACTAATTTTTTTTTCCTCCACGGTTTCCTTCCACGCCACAGGAATGGCAAACTGTGGCCTCCCACTTTGCCCAGTGGTGGGACTTTCCTAACTGTGGAGGGGCAATTGATGGGAAACACGTCCACATCATCCCACCACCCAACTCGGGGTCATACTATTATAATTATAAAGGGTTCAATAGTATTGTGATGTTGGCGGTGGTGTCGGCTAATTATGAGTTCCTGTATGTGGACGTGGGGAAGAATGGCCGGATGTCCGATGGTGGAGTCATCGCCCAGACAGAGTTTTACAGGCATCTCCAGAATGGCAGCTTGGACTTGCCACCTCCAGAAGAGAATGTGGAAGGACTCCCATTCGTCTTCGTTGCGGATAAAGCCTTTGCACTGGGGGACCACCTTATACGGCCATTCCCGATGAGGACCCTCACCCCAGACCAGAGGGTTTTTAATTACCGGCTGGCCAGAGCCAGAAGAGTGGTGGAGAACACATTTGCAATCATGGCCAGCCGGTTCCGCCTATTTCTTACACCCATCCATATGGCGGAGTATAAACTGAATCATATAATCCTGGCATGCTGTGTTCTACATAACTTTTTACGGCAACATTCTGCCAACTATGCTGGCTCAGTTGGGCCCGAGGCCGGAATTATAAATGAAACAACCCTGACGGCGCTTGAAAGTGGCCGTCCTGGCTTGCCCTCCCTGAGTGCCCGTGATGTCCGGCTAAGATACCTTGAGTTCTTTGCGGGTAGAGGGGCCATCAATATGCCAGACAATTTGTGAAACCTTGATCAAATAAAAAAAAATTTAATCAAATCTTTGGTGACATTTACTGCTTGTGTTTGTTTTAGCTGACCCTGAGTCCTGAAAACGGAGTGATTGTGTAACCTTATACAAAGCACTGTTGGATGTTATTTACTAAAGGCAAATACACTTTGCACTACAAGTGCACTTGAAAATGCACTGAAACTGCACTTGTAGTGCAAAGTGGATTTGCCCTTAGCAAATAACACCCATTGTCACAGAAAGCAGCAATTACATCACCACAAAAGTGTTGTAGCGTTGAGACAATAATCCACACATTCTTGATTACCAATCTTTTTAATACCTGCACAATCACATATGCATTTAGAAAAGGTTTTTAAAACAAACCAACATGTTTGTTGTATAACAATTTTTGTGGTGGCATTATCAAAAATAGAAATGTCCATTTAAGTTAAAAGAGGCATGTTTCAAAACAACAAGAAAGACACAAATCTTGAACTTACAAAGTTCACATTAGGTAAAACTTTAAGGCAATATCAGACATGAGTATTTAGGAACTGTGTTTGATATTGCGTTCAGATGGGGTGAAGTCACCCCAGGAAAAAACAAATTTTGAAGATGCACACCAATTTACGAATGTCAACATGTGCTAGCTGCCATCACAGGGAATCAAGGGACGTGTTTTGGGGGAGCAACCCCTTCCTCTCAGCTACTTTATTATTGAGGAAGGGGTTGCACCCCTAAAACGCGTCCATTGATCTCCCGTGATGGCAGATAGCACATATTGACACACTGTGTGCATCCTCAAAAAATTTGGCTTTTCTAAAAATCGCTAAAACATTTTTAACATTGTCGCACGCAAAAAACAAAAGGATTTGGAGGGGTTTTAAGCTCTCCCCAAAACATCAATGATGTTATTATTTTTTTGAATAACATCATTGTGTTTTTCTTGAGGTTTTCCAACGCTAAATTACACCCCATGATCTCCCCAATCAGGATCTGTGCACTTTCCGAGGTGAAATGCTCTGGATCCACAACATCACGATCACCTAAAAAGAGAGAAACCAAAAAAAAAACAGGTATTATAAATATGCCGGCATCCATCTCTTACCTGAGCCTGTGGTCGCAGACACTCACTTGTTGTGGTGCCTATTTTCATCACGTCTTCCTCCTCCTGCTCTGCTTGTGTTGGGGGTATTTCCCCTTCTTCCCGAGGTGGGGGGTCTCTGGTATCCTCGGTTGAGGGGTGTCCTCCGAGTCTTTTCTCCCCTATGTAAAACAAAAATGATATACTTAGCACACAGATATTTGATGGCAGAACCATAAATATGAAACATTGCTTGGAAGTGGGGTACAATTGTCTGTTTTTACAGAGTTCCAAGATGTAGAATTGTTATTGTCCGTTGTCAAGCTTCAAGACTTTACCTGTTTTGTACAAGCTTCACAGATGGAGACCCCCCTATAGTATCCACTGGAGCACCTGTGTGGGCCCCCTAATAAAAAGGGTGTTCTTGTGTCCCACACTAGTGCTCCAGCGTCCAGATATGAAAACAGCTGCTGAGTGTCCTCTCCTTACACAGAATCTAGTTTGCATTTCATTCTAGTAACAAACCCATCTACACAACCAAATATTTTTCATGCAAGTAGGCCCTAAAAAATGTGGGCAAATGCATATGGCCAAAACAATGGTGTTTTATAGGCCGAAAGAAAAATGTTTGATATGAACGAATAATGTGCCCATGAACATGAAAGTTGCCATTTTAAACTGTACAACACTTAAGAAAAGCACATGGAGCAGCACGAACGTAATAAAGACAAAAAGAATAGGAACACAGCACAACTACTTACTTTTTTTGCAGCACTCTCCGGATCTTTCTGTACTGCTCGGGCTCTCTTAATTTCAGGTCTGACCACCACTTCCTGAGCTGATCTTTCGATCGTCGTACCCCGAAATTCCGGTGCAGACTTTTGACCACTTTCACCATGATCTTGGCTTTTCTGATATTGGGGTTGGGGTAAGGTCCATACTTTCCGTCATAGTCGGCCTTCTTCAGGATGTCGACCATCTCCAACATCTCACCAAAGGACATATTTGAGGCCTTAAATCGTCTCCTTCTGGATCGGGACGTTTCAGCATCCGGGCTTTCCTCCTCCTCCTCCTCGTTGCTATAATTAGCACGCACCTGCTCTGATTCCGCCATGTGCTCTTCACCCACTGCGTCAAACAAAAAGGGGCGGGGAATAGACTAGAAAGAGCGTCAGGGGTGGGCGGAGTTACACGCATGCGCAGTGTGTATAAAGCGTAACACATGTGCGTAGTACGTACGATCTGTGAGCGGAGGAAGGAGTATCAGAGGCGCCGATCATGATAATGAAGGTAAGAGCCAAACTTGGGCCTATACTGCTTCTAGATTGAGGCCTATATTGTAACTAGATTAGGAGAGTTTTGCCTGACATTAGGGTTTGTCTTGTGTTGTGTCTTGCAGTGAAAATGGATATCTTGAAAGATAACGACTTTATGGCAATCTTCATAGATATGTTCAGGGAGCTGCCTTGTCTTTGGGAGATAAACCACCCACATTATAAGAACCAAACAAAGAGTAAGGCAGCACTGGATCAGTTGCTGGAATTTGTGAAAACGGTGATCCCCACGACAGACATGACCTATTTGAAGATCCTAATTGGTGGCCTGAGGAGCACTTGTGCTCTAAGGGAGCACAAGAAAGTCCAGGATTCCCAGAGATCCGGAGTAGCAGATGACATCTATGTCCCCAGGATGTGGTACTATGACAGGCTGCATTTTCTGGCAGGCCAGACTGAACCCAGGTCATCACTCTCCAGTCTTCCTTCCACGCTTCCTTCCCCCCCAGCTGAGGCTTCTGACGCCCAACCTGGGCCTTCCAGGCAGCAACATGTGGAGGAGCCCAGCTTGAGCCAGGTATAGCATTCCTCTAAATATTTCTGCTTGTCCAATCAATGATGTTAACTAGATGTTAGTTTGGAGTACTAATTTATTATTGTGATTGATGATGCAAAAAGTAAAACCATGTCCCTTTTTCATACACAGGGAAGTCTCAGCCAGGAGGTGGCCGGGCCGAGCAGGCTGCCTGATATCCAGGTCCCTCCCAGCCACCTGCAAAGAGAAAGTGGCAGGAAGAGGAGGACCCTGGAGGAGGCTGCCATAGGCCTCTTTTGGAAGGCTACAGAGGCCCTGACAGCCCCACACACTGTGGAGGAGGACTTTGCTGACATAATTGCCTACAAAATGCAGCGGATGGAGGAGGGCCAACAACTCATGTGTGAGTCCTTAATGTTGGCATCTCTCAATAAGGGGTTGAGGGGCCAAATAAAATCTGCTACCCACATTTGTGACCTCACACATGGTTCTCCTCCTCCTTCTCCTCCAGGTCCTACTACTCCTCCTCCTCCTCCAGGTCCTACTAGTCCTCCTCCTCCTCCTCCAGGTCCTACTCCTCCTCCTGCCACATCTCCAACAGCAGAGCCACAGCCGGGAAGGAAGCGTGGAAAGAAGACCAGAGAGTGATGACCCTGGGTCCAGTCTGGTCTGGCAAAAGATGCAGGCTCTTGTAGTACCACAGCCTGGGGACACAGATGTCATCTGCTGCTTTCCGGATCTCGGGGACTTCTGGACCAGACTGCACTCCCTTAGATATGGACTCCTCAGGCCACCAATTTTGATGTTAAAGAATTGATGTCTGCCCTGGGGGTCCAAGGCTTCGCCAATTTCTGTTGTTTCTCCAGCGTTGCCTCCCTCTTTGTTTGGTTCTGAGCCCTTAATAAAGGAATTTTTGTTTCAATTATACTCGCCTATGTGTTTTTTCCTTCAAAAAGGACAGTTTGTTTGTGAGGATTCAGGTACATTTCTAAAGTACAATGTGAAATTAACAACAGACACCAACACCAAGCAATCTCCTTGAGATTAAATAATACAAGATATCAATGGTGTTGTGGTAACTTGACACTCAAAACACACACAAAAATATTCTGGAGTAGGGATGAGCCGAACACCCCCCGGTTCGGTTCGCACCAGAACCCGCGAACGGACCGAAAGTTCGCACGAACGTTAGAACCCCATTGACGTCTATGGGACTCGAACGTTCGAAATCAAAAGTGCTCATTTTAAAGGCTAATTTGCATGGTATTGTCCTAAAAAGGGTTTGGGGACCCGGGTCCTACCCCAGGGGACATGTATCAATGCAAAAAAAACTTTTAAAAACGGCCGTTTTTTCGGGAGCAGTGATTTTAATGATGCTTAAAGTAAAAAAAAATAAAGTGAAATATTCCTTTAAATATCGTACCTGGGGGGTGTCTATAGTATGCCTGTAAAGTGACGCATGTTTCCCATGTTTAGAACAGTCCCTGCACCAAATGTCATTTTTAAAGGAAAAAATCTCATTTAAAACTGCTTGCGGGTTTAATGTCATGTCGGGTCATGGCAATATGGATGAAAATCAGTGAGACAAACGGCATGGGTACCCCCCAGTCCATTACCAGGCCCTTTGGGTCTTGTATGGATATTAAGGGGAACCCCGCACCCAAATTAAAATAAGGAAAGGTGTGGGGCCACCAGGCTCTATATACTCTGAACAGCAGTATACAGGCGGTGCAAACAAGACAGGGACTGTAGGTTTGTTGTTAAGTAGAATCTGTTTGTAATTTTGAACATTTTTAACGTGTTTAGCTCCAGCCAAAAAATCTTTTCTAAGCTTTTTGGAAAACATAGGGAAGGGTTATCACCCCTGTGACATTTGTTTTGCTGTCTTTCCTCCTCTTCAGAAGATTTCACCTCACTTTTTTGTCCCAATGAAAAATGTTTTTTGAAAATTTGGGTTTTTTTGTGGAACAAGGATTGGAAAGCATCAGTGGAAAGGAGAAATTGTTTTCCCATATTAACTCTTACAGGAGAGAATTTCCCTTCCTAGGGGTAGATTTCATCTCACTTCCTGTTGTCTCCTTCCGTTTGCAAGTAGGAGTCGTTTGTAAGTTAGATGTTTGAAAGTAGGGTCCTGCCCTATATACTCAGCAGAAATTTGGGCCTTAGGTGTTGCTGTGGCCACAACACTGTAAGCCCTCACAGGGCCCTGCTGTGAAATATTAGATCAAGAATTGTAATTACATGCCCCTGTTGAACAGGAGCTGAAAAATTAGGCCTTAGGCACTGGTGCTGGTGCCACAACACTGCAACCCCTCACAGACACTCTAGTTGGAACGCAGGAACGAGCCCTGCTGCAAATTATTGCTTCAAAAATTGTAATTACACGCCCCTGTTAAACAGGGGCAGAAAAATTGGGCCTTAGGCACTGGTGCTGGTGCCACAACACTGCAACCCCTCACAGACACTCTAGTTGGAACGCAGGAACGAGCCCTGCTGCAAAGTATTGCATCAAAAATTGTAATTACACGCCCCTGTTAGACAGGGGCAGAAAAATTGGGCCCTAGGCACTGGTGCTGGTGCCACAACACTGCAACCCCTCACAGACACTCTAGTTGGAATGCAGGAACGAGCCCTGCTGCAAAGTATTACATCAAAAATTGTAATTACACGCCCCTGTTAAACAGGGGCTGAAAAATTGTGCCTTAGGCACTGGTGGTGGCGCCCAGAACCAAAAATGTTCTTACAAGCTATCAGCGTGATGATTGAGGAGGAAGAGGATAATTACTCAGGGATAGGGATGAGCCGAACACCCCCCGGTTCGGTTCGCACCAGAACCCGCGAACGGACCGAAAGTTCGCACGAACGTTAGAACCCCATTGACGTCTATGGGACTCGAACGTTCGAAATCAAAAGTGCTCATTTTAAAGGCTAATTTGCATGGTATTGTCCTAAAAAGGGTTTGGGGACCCGGGTCCTACCCCAGGGGACATGTATCAATGCAAAAAAAACTTTTAAAAACGGCCGTTTTTTCGGGAGCAGTGATTTTAATGATGCTTAAAGTAAAAAAAAAAAAGTGAAATATTCCTTTAAATATCGTACCTGGGGGGTGTCTATAGTATGCCTGTAAAGTGACGCGTGTTTCCCATGTTTAGAACAGTCCCTGCACCAAATGTCATTTTTAAAGGAAAAAATCTCATTTAAAACTGCTTGCGGGTTTAATGTCATGTCGGGTCATGGCAATATGGATGAAAATCAGTGAGACAAACGGCATGGGTACCCCCCAGTCCATTACCAGGCCCTTTGGGTCTTGTATGGATATTAAGGGGAACCCCGCACCCAAATTAAAATAAGGAAAGGTGTGGGGCCACCAGGCCCTATATACTCTGAACAGCAGTATACAGGCGGTGCAAACAAGACAGGGACTGTAGGTTTGTTGTTAAGTAGAATCTGTTTGTAATTTTGAACATTTTTAACGTGTTTAGCTCCAGCCAAAAAATCTTTTCTAAGCTTTTTGGAAAACATAGGGAAGGGTTATCACCCCTGTGACATTTGTTTTGCTGTCTTTCCTCCTCTTCAGAAGATTTCACCTCACTTTTTTGTCCCAATGAAAAATGTTTTTTGAAAATTTGGGTTTTTTTGTGGAACAAGGATTGGAAAGCATCAGTGGAAAGGAGAAATTGTTTTCCCATATTAACTCTTACAGGAGAGAATTTCCCTTCCTAGGGGTAGATTTCATCTCACTTCCTGTTGTCTCCTTCCGTTTGCAAGTAGGAGTCGTTTGTAAGTTAGATGTTTGAAAGTAGGGTCCTGCCCTATATACTCAGCAGAAATTTGGGCCTTAGGTGTTGCTGTGGCCACAACACTGTAAGCCCTCACAGGGCCCTGCTGTGAAATATTAGATCAAGAATTGTAATTACATGCCCCTGTTGAACAGGAGCTGAAAAATTAGGCCTTAGGCACTGGTGCTGGTGCCACAACACTGCAACCCCTCACAGACACTCTAGTTGGAACGCAGGAACGAGCCCTGCTGCAAATTATTGCTTCAAAAATTGTAATTACACGCCCCTGTTAGACAGGGGCAGAAAAATTGGGCCTTAGGCACTGGTGCTGGTGCCACAACACTGCAACCCCTCACAGACACTCTAGTTGGAACGCAGGAACGAGCCCTGCTGCAAAGTATTGCATCAAAAATTGTAATTACACGCCCCTGTTAGACAGGGGCAGAAAAATTGGGCCTTAGGCACTGGTGCTGGTGCCACAACACTGCAACCCCTCACAGACACTCTAGTTGGAACGCAGGAACGAGCCCTGCTGCAAAGTATTGCATCAAAAATTGTAATTACACGCCCCTGTTAGACAGGGGCAGAAAAATTGGGCCCTAGGCACTGGTGCTGGTGCCACAACACTGCAACCCCTCACAGACACTCTAGTTGGAATGCAGGAACGAGCCCTGCTGCAAAGTATTACATCAAAAATTGTAATTACACGCCCCTGTTAAACAGGGGCTGAAAAATTGTGCCTTAGGCACTGGTGGTGGCGCCCAGAACCAAAAATGTTCTTACAAGCTATCAGCGTGATGATTGAGGAGGAAGAGGATAATTACTCAGGGATAGTCACTCAGCATCAGCATAGGCAGTCTTTGAAGGGATCTGAGATTTCAAAAAAAATTATTCGGTTACATCAGCATCAGGTGCTTGGTAGCTGGTGGTGATCCAAGACTCATTCATTTTTATGAAGGTCAGCCGATCGACCGAGTCGGTGGACAGACGCACCCTGTGATCGGTTACCACGCCTCCAGCAGCACTGAATGTGCGTTCCGAAAGAACGCTGGATGCAGGACAGGCCAGTAGCTCAATTGCATACTGTGCAAGCTCTGGCCAGTGATCCATCCTCAAGACCCAGTAACCCAGAGGATTTTCGGTGGGAAAGGTGTCCAAGTCTGATCTTGCCCCTAGGTATTCCTGCACCATGTAAAACAGACGCTGGCGATGGTTGCTGGAACCGATCATACCTTGGGGCTGCGGACCAAAAAATTGTCTGAACGCATCGGTCAGACGGCCACCTTCTCCACCGCTCCTTCTTTGACTGACCGAAGCCTCAGCAACACGTTGTCCAGAAACAGGAGTTTGTAACCTCCCAGTCTCTGGGAACGCGTTGCACAGACCTTTCTGCAAGGCCTCCCGAAGATGTTTCATCCTCTGCTCCCTCTGCGATGGCAAGATAAGGTCCGCAACCTTACCCTTGTAACGTGGATCAAGGAGGGTTGCCAGCCAGTATTGGTCCTTCTCCTTGATACCACGAATACGAGGATCCTTACGCAGGCTTTGCAGGATCAGGGAGGCCATGCAGCGTAGGTTTGCTGAGGCATTCGGTCCGGAGTCCTCTGGGTCACTAAGAACGACATGGTCCGCAGCCACCTCCTCCCAGCCACGTACAAGTCCATGTGTTTCTTGGGACTGATCCCTTAAAGACTGCTGCTGATGCTGAGTGCCAGGCTCCACCTCCATACTGACACAATCTTCCTCCTCCTCCTCTTCCTCCTCGTCCTCTTCCTGTGTGATCGGCGGGCACGCAGGAACACTGTCTGGATAAAGGGGGCCTTGAGAGCTAAGGAAGTCCTCCTCTTCCTGCCTCTGTTCTGCCTCAAGTGCCCTGTCCATTATTCCACGCAGCGTGTGCTCCAACAGGTGGACAAGGGGGACAGTGTCACTGATGCATGCACTGTCACTGCTCACCATCCTCGTGGCCTCCTCGAATGGTGACAGGACAGTGCATGCATCCCTGATCATGGCCCACTGGCGTGGGGAAAAAAAACCAAGCTCCCCTGACCCTGTCCTGGTGCCATAGTCGCACAGGTACTCATTGATGGCCCTCTGCTGCGTGTGCAGCCGCTGCAGCATGGCCAACGTTGAGTTCCACCTGGTGGGCATGTCACAGATTAGGCGGTTCTTGGGCAGGTTAAACTCCTTTTGGAGGTCCGTCAGCCGAGCACTGGCATTATATGACCGGCGGAAATGCACACAGACTTTCCTGGCCTGCCTCAGGACATCCTGTAAGCCCGGGTACCTGCCCAAGAACCGCTGCACCACCAAGTTAAGGACGTGAGCCAAACAGGGCACATGGGTCATTTGTCCCTGTCGGAGGGCAGAGAGGAGGTTGGTGCCATTGTCGCAAACCACCATTCCTGCCTTAAGTTGGCGTGGCGTCAACCACCTCTGAACCTGCCCCTGCAGAGCTGACAGAACCTCTGCCCCAGTGTGGCTCCTGTCCCCCAAGCACACCAGCTCAAGCACCGCATGGCATCTTTTGGCCTGCGTACTTGCGTAGCCCCTTGAACGCCTACGGAGCACCGCTGGTTCCGAGGAAGAGGCCATGGAGGAAGAAGAAGAGGAGGGGGTGGAGGAGAGAGGTGTGTCACAATCAGCATTTTGGAGGCGTGGTGGCAGAACAACCTCCAACACTACTGCACCTTGTCCTGCATCCTTCCCAGCTGCCAGCAGAGTCACCCAATGCGCCGTGAAACTTAGGTAACGTCCCTGTCCATGCCTGCTGGACCATGAGTCAGCGGTAATATGCACCTTACCGCTGACCGCCCTGTCCAGCGAGGCATGGACATTGCCTTCCACATGCCGGTAGAGAGCCGGAATCGCCTTCCGTGAGAAAAAGTGGCGTTTGGGTACCTGCCACTGAGGAACCGCACATTCCACAAACTCACGGAAGGGGGCAGAGTCTACCAACTGAAAAGGCAGCAGTTGAAGTGCTAGCAATTTTGCCAAGCTAGCATTCAACCGCTGGGCATGTGGATGGCTGGGAGCAAACTTCTTTCGGCGGTGCAGCAGCTGGGGCAGGGAAATTTGCCTGGTACAATCTGACGTCGGTGTACCAAAAGCAGATTGCCCACAAGTACTTGGCTGTGACACACCTAATTCTACACCTTCATTCCTCTCACTGCAGGTCTCAGAGAGGACTGAAGGTCTAGTGGGGTTGGAAATCTCAGCTGATGAGGAGCAAGGAGAGATCCTCTTTGTTCTTTGGTGTGGGTCTTTTAGATACGCTTGCCAACGAACTGCATGGCAGGTCAACATATGTCTGGTCAAGCATGTGGTACCCAAGCGGGAGATATTTTGGCCACGCGAGATACGCTTGAGACATATGTTGCAAATAGCAGCGGTGCGATCTGATGCACTCGTCTCAAAAAAGGCCCACACCAAAGAACTTTTTGAATAACGCGCAGAGACTGCAGCGCCCTGCACATGTGGAGCTTTGGGGTGTGATGCAGTCAATGTGTTGCCCTTAGGCTGGCCCCTGGAGGGCATCCTGCCTCGTTGGTGATGTGCTGCCGCCTCCTCCTCCTCCTCCTCCTCCTCCTCCTCCTCCTCCTCCTCTCTCCTATCAGGCACCCACGTTGAGTCAGTGACCTCATCATCCCCTCCCTCCTCATCACTGGAGCAAACCTGGCAGTATGCTGCAGCAGGGGGAGCATGACTGCCAGATTGCTGTCCTTCTTGGGCACCCCCTCTGTCCGCGCTCATGTTACTGCCTTCATCGAGCTCAGTATCGTCATCAGAGCCTTCCAAACGCTGGGCATCCTCCTGGAGCATGTACCCAACACTGTGGTCAAACAGTTCGAGGGAATCCTCATGAGGACATGGTGGAGCTAGGGAAGGAGTCACTGATGACATTGAGCTGAGGGAAGAGGCCGCTGCTTTGCCAGACAAAGCACCCTGGGCATGGGTGAGAGAGGATGAGGAGGATGAGGACGGCTTGGTCATCCACTCGACCAAGTCTTCCGCATGTTGCGGCTCAACATGGCCAGCTGCCGAAAAAAAGGCCAAGCGTGTCCCATGGCCACGTGCTGATGAGGATGCACCGTCTCCACGACCAGCACTAGACACAGAGCCTGCTTGCCCTCTCTTATTGGCTTGTGACTGTCTGCCTCTCCTTCTTGGCCTTCCAGACATACTAATGGCCTGTAGCTGCACTAAGCTGGGATAGAACACCTGTAATTTTCTTCAAGTAGCTTTATATACTGTAACCAGACAAGCCTGCCTGTCAGTAGGAAGATAACAGGAACGGATCTAGCTGAACACTGTGAGCAGGACGCACTGTACTAAATGTAAATAGTCTAGCTGCCTGACCGTGGTACTAATAGGATCAAATAGAACACCTGTAATTTTCTTCAGGTAGCTTTATATACTGTAACCAGACAAGCCTGCCTGTCAGTAGGAAGATAACAGGAACGGATCTAGCTGTACACTGTGAGCAGGACGCACTGTACTAAATGTAAATAGTCTAGCTGCCTGACCGTGGTACTAATAGGATCAAATAGAACACCTGTAATTTTCTTCAGGTAGCTTTATATACTGTAACCAGACAAGCCTGCCTGTCAGTAGGAAGATAACAGGAACGGATCTAGCTGTACACTGTGAGCAGGACGCACTGTACTAAATGTAAATAGTCTAGCTGCCTGACCGTGGTACTAATAGGATCAAATAGAACACCTGTAATTTTCTTCAGGTAGCTTTATATACTGTAACCAGACAAGCCTGCCTGTCAGTAGGAAGATAACAGGAACGGATCTAGCTGAACACTGTGAGCAGGACGCACTGTACTAAATGTAAATAGTCTAGCTGCCTGACCGTGGTACTAATAGGATCAAATAGAACACCTGTAATTTTCTTCAGGTAGCTTTATATACTGTAACCAGACAAGCCTGCCGGTCAGTAGGAATTTAACAGGAACGGATCTAGCTGAACACTGTGAGCAGGACGCACTGCACTAAATGTAAATAGCAGGAACGGATCTAGCTGAACACTGTGAGCAGGACGCACTGCACTAAATGTAAATAGTCTAGAAGATAACAGGAACGGATCTAGCTGAACACTGTGAGCAGGACGCACTGCATTAAATGTAAATAGTCTAGATAGAAGATAACAGGAACGGATCTAGCTAAACTGAATACAGTGTATATATATATATGCAACACCTGGGATGCATATATATACACAATACACTGTAAGTGCAGCTAACTGACTGACTGTTCTGCCTAATCTATCTAACTCAAATCAAATGACACTGTCTCTCTCTCTCTCTATCTCTCAGCACACCGGAACACACACTACACAGGGCCGCCGTGCAGGCGGCCTTATATAGTGTGGGGTGTGTACTAAATGCCCTGAGCCGTAATTGGCCAAAGCCACCCTGGCTTTGGCCAATTACAGCTCTCTCTACTGACAGCGCTGTGATTGGCCAAGCATGCGGGTCATAGTGCATGCTTGGCCAATCATCAGCCAGCAATGCACTGCGATGCCGCAGTGAATTATGGGCCGTGACGCGCCACACGAATTTAGCGCGAACGGCCCATAACGTTCGCAATTCGGCGAACGATCGAACAGCCGATGTTCGAGTCGAACATGGGTTCGACTCGAACACGAAGCTCATCCCTACTCAGGGATAGTCACTCAGCATCAGCATAGGCAGTCTTTGAAGGGATCTGAGATTTCAAAAAAAATTATTCGGTTACATCAGCATCAGGTGCTTGGTAGCTGGTGGTGATCCAAGACTCATTCATTTTTATGAAGGTCAGCCGATCGACCGAGTCGGTGGACAGACGCACCCTGTGATCGGTTACCACGCCTCCAGCAGCACTGAATGTGCGTTCCGAAAGAACGCTGGATGCAGGACAGGCCAGTAGCTCAATTGCATACTGTGCAAGCTCTGGCCAGTGATCCATCCTCAAGACCCAGTAACCCAGAGGATTTTCGGTGGGAAAGGTGTCCAAGTCTGATCTTGCCCCTAGGTATTCCTGCACCATGTAAAACAGACGCTGACGATGGTTGCTGGAACCGATCATACCTTGGGGCTGCGGACCAAAAAATTGTCTGAACGCATCGGTCAGACGGCCACCTTCTCCACCGCTCCTTCTTTGACTGACCGAAGCCTCAGCAACACGTTGTCCAGAAACAGGAGTTTGTAACCTCCCAGTCTCTGGGAACGCGTTGCACAGACCTTTCTGCAAGGCCTCCCGAAGATGTTTCATCCTCTGCTCCCTCTGCGATGGCAAGATAAGGTCCGCAACCTTACCCTTGTAACGTGGATCAAGGAGGGTTGCCAGCCAGTATTGGTCCTTCTCCTTGATACCACGAATACGAGGATCCTTACGCAGGCTTTGCAGGATCAGGGAGGCCATGCAGCGTAGGTTTGCTGAGGCATTTGGTCCGGAGTCCTCTGGGTCACTAAGAACGACATGGTCCGCAGCCACCTCCTCCCAGCCACGTACAAGTCCATGTGTTTCTTGGGACTGATCCCTTAAAGACTGCTGCTGATGCTGAGTGCCAGGCTCCACCTCCATACTGACACAATCTTCCTCCTCCTCCTCTTCCTCCTCGTCCTCTTCCTGTGTGATCGGCGGGCACGCAGGAACACTGTCTGGATAAAGGGGGCCTTGAGAGCTAAGGAAGTCCTCCTCTTCCTGCCTCTGTTCTGCCTCAAGTGCCCTGTCCATTATTCCACGCAGCGTGTGCTCCAACAGGTGGACAAGGGGGACAGTGTCACTGATGCATGCACTGTCACTGCTCACCATCCTCGTGGCCTCCTCGAATGGTGACAGGACAGTGCATGCATCCCTGATCATGGCCCACTGGCGTGGGGAAAAAAAACCAAGCTCCCCTGACCCTGTCCTGGTGCCATAGTCGCACAGGTACTCATTGATGGCCCTCTGCTGCGTGTGCAGCCGCTGCAGCATGGCCAACGTTGAGTTCCACCTGGTGGGCATGTCACAGATTAGGCGGTTCTTGGGCAGGTTAAACTCCTTTTGGAGGTCCGTCAGCCGAGCACTGGCATTATATGACCGGCGGAAATGCACACAGACTTTCCTGGCCTGCCTCAGGACATCCTGTAAGCCCGGGTACCTGCCCAAGAACCGCTGCACCACCAAGTTAAGGACGTGAGCCAAACAGGGCACATGGGTCATTTGTCCCTGTCGGAGGGCAGAGAGGAGGTTGGTGCCATTGTCGCAAACCACCATTCCTGCCTTAAGTTGGCGTGGCGTCAACCACCTCTGAACCTGCCCCTGCAGAGCTGACAGAACCTCTGCCCCAGTGTGGCTCCTGTCCCCCAAGCACACCAGCTCAAGCACCGCATGGCATCTTTTGGCCTGCGTACTTGCGTAGCCCCTTGAACGCCTACGGAGCACCGCTGGTTCCGAGGAAGAGGCCATGGAGGAAGAAGAAGAGGAGGGGGTGGAGGAGAGAGGTGTGTCACAATCAGCATTTTGGAGGCGTGGTGGCGGAACAACCTCCAACACTACTGCACCTTGTCCTGCATCCTTCCCAGCTGCCAGCAGAGTCACCCAATGCGCCGTGAAACTTAGGTAACGTCCCTGTCCATGCCTGCTGGACCATGAGTCAGCGGTAATATGCACCTTACCGCTGACCGCCCTGTCCAGCGAGGCATGGACATTGCCTTCCACATGCCGGTAGAGAGCCGGAATCGCCTTCCGTGAGAAAAAGTGGCGTTTGGGTACCTGCCACTGAGGAACCGCACATTCCACAAACTCACGGAAGGGGGCAGAGTCTACCAACTGAAAAGGCAGCAGTTGAAGTGCTAGCAATTTTGCCAAGCTAGCATTCAACCGCTGGGCATGTGGATGGCTGGGAGCAAACTTCTTTCGGCGGTGCAGCAGCTGGGGCAGGGAAATTTGCCTGGTACAATCTGACGTCGGTGTACCAAAAGCAGATTGCCCACAAGTACTTGGCTGTGACACACCTAATTCTACACCTTCATTCCTCTCACTGCAGGTCTCAGAGAGGACTGAAGGTCTAGTGGGGTTGGAAATCTCAGCTGATGAGGAGCAAGGAGAGATCCTCTTTGTTCTTTGGTGTGGGTCTTTTAGATACGCTTGCCAACGAACTGCATGGCAGGTCAACATATGTCTGGTCAAGCATGTGGTACCCAAGCGGGAGATGTTTTGGCCACGCGAGATACGCTTGAGACATATGTTGCAAATAGCAGCGGTGCGATCTGATGCACTCGTCTCAAAAAAGGCCCACACCAAAGAACTTTTTGAATAACGCGCAGAGACTGCAGCGCCCTGCACATGTGGAGCTTTGGGGTGTGATGCAGTCAATGTGCTGCCCTTAGGCTGGCCCCTGGAGGGCATCCTGCCTCGTTGGTGATGTGCTGCCGCCTCCTCCTCCTCCTCCTCCTCCTCCTCCTCTCTCCTATCAGGCACCCACGTTGAGTCAGTGACCTCATCATCCCCTCCCTCCTCATCACTGGAGCAAACCTGGCAGTATGCTGCAGCAGGGGGAGCATGACTGCCAGATTGCTGTCCTTCTTGGGCACCCCCTCTGTCCGCGCTCATGTTACTGCCTTCATCGAGCTCAGTATCGTCATCAGAGCCTTCCAAACGCTGGGCATCCTCCTGGAGCATGTACCCAACACTGTGGTCAAACAGTTCGAGGGAATCCTCATGAGGACATGGTGGAGCTAGGGAAGGAGTCACTGATGACATTGAGCTGAGGGAAGAGGCCGCTGCTTTGCCAGACAAAGCACCCTGGGCATGGGTGAGAGAGGATGAGGAGGATGAGGACGGCTTGGTCATCCACTCGACCAAGTCTTCCGCATGTTGCGGCTCAACACGGCCAGCTGCCGAAAAAAAGGCCAAGCGTGTCCCATGGCCACGTGCTGATGAGGATGCACCGTCTCCACGACCAGCACTAGACACAGAGCCTGCTTGCCCTCTCTTATTGGCTTGTGACTGTCTGCCTCTCCTTCTTGGCCTTCCAGACATACTAATGGCCTGTAGCTGCACTAAGCTGGGATAGAACACCTGTAATTTTCTTCAAGTAGCTTTATATACTGTAACCAGACAAGCCTGCCTGTCAGTAGGAAGATAACAGGAACGGATCTAGCTGAACACTGTGAGCAGGACGCACTGTACTAAATGTAAATAGTCTAGCTGCCTGACCGTGGTACTAATAGGATCAAATAGAACACCTGTAATTTTCTTCAGGTAGCTTTATATACTGTAACCAGACAAGCCTGCCTGTCAGTAGGAAGATAACAGGAACGGATCTAGCTGTACACTGTGAGCAGGACGCACTGTACTAAATGTAAATAGTCTAGCTGCCTGACCGTGGTACTAATAGGATCAAATAGAACACCTGTAATTTTCTTCAGGTAGCTTTATATACTGTAACCAGACAAGCCTGCCTGTCAGTAGGAAGATAACAGGAACGGATCTAGCTGAACACTGTGAGCAGGACGCACTGTACTAAATGTAAATAGTCTAGCTGCCTGACCGTGGTACTAATAGGATCAAATAGAACACCTGTAATTTTCTTCAGGTAGCTTTATATACTGTAACCAGACAAGCCTGCCTGTCAGTAGGAAGATAACAGGAACGGATCTAGCTGTACACTGTGAGCAGGACGCACTGTACTAAATGTAAATAGTCTAGCTGCCTGACCGTGGTACTAATAGGATCAAATAGAACACCTGTAATTTTCTTCAGGTAGCTTTATATACTGTAACCAGACAAGCCTGCCTGTCAGTAGGAAGATAACAGGAACGGATCTAGCTGAACACTGTGAGCAGGACGCACTGTACTAAATGTAAATAGTCTAGCTGCCTGACCGTGGTACTAATAGGATCAAATAGAACACCTGTAATTTTCATCAGGTAGCTTTATATACTGTAACCAGACAAGCCTGCCTGTCAGTAGGAATTTAACAGGAACGGATCTAGCTGAACACTGTGAGCAGGACGCACTGCACTAAATGTAAATAGTCTAGAAGATAACAGGAACGGATCTAGCTGAACACTGTGAGCAGGACGCACTGCACTAAATGTAAATAGTCTAGAAGATAACAGGAACGGATCTAGCTGAACACTGTGAGCAGGACGCACTGCACTAAATGTAAATAGTCTAGAAGATAACAGGAACGGATCTAGCTGAACACTGTGAGCAGGACGCACTGCACTAAATGTAAATAGTCTAGAAGATAACAGGAACGGATCTAGCTGAACACTGTGAGCAGGACGCACTGCACTAAATGTAAATAGCAGGAACGGATCTAGCTGAACACTGTGAGCAGGACGCACTGCACTAAATGTAAATAGCAGGAACGGATCTAGCTGAACACTGTGAGCAGGACGCACTGCACTAAATGTAAATAGCAGGAACGGATCTAGCTGAACACTGTGAGCAGGACGCACTGCACTAAATGTAAATTGCAGGAACGGATCTAGCTGAACACTGTGAGCAGGACGCACTGCACTAAATGTAAATAGTCTAGAAGATAACAGGAACGGATCTAGCTGAACACTGTGAGCAGGACGCACTGCACTAAATGTAAATAGCAGGAACGGATCTAGCTGAACACTGTGAGCAGGACGCACTGCATTAAATGTAAATAGTCTAGATAGAAGATAACAGGAACGGATCTAGCTAAACTGAATACAGTGTATATATATATATGCAACACCTGGGATGCATATATATACACAATACACTGTAAGTGCAGCTAACTGACTGACTGTTCTGCCTAATCTATCTAACTCAAATCAAATGACACTGTCTCTCTCTCTCTCTATCTCTCAGCACACCGGAACACACACTACACAGGGCCGCCGTGCAGGCGGCCTTATATAGTGTGGGGTGTGTACTAAGTCCCCTGAGCCATAATTGGCCAAAGCCACCCTGGCTTTGGCCAATTACAGCTCTCTCTACTGACGGCGCTGTGATTGGCCAAGCATGCGGGTCATAGTGCATGCTTGGCCAATCATCAGCCAGCAATGCACTGCGATGCCGCAGTGAATTATGGGCCGTGACGCGCCACACGAATTTAGCGCGAACGGCCCATAACGTTCGCAATTCGGCGAACGATCGAACAGCCGATGTTCGAGTCGAACATGGGTTCGACTCGAACACGAAGCTTATCCCTATTCTGGAGTAAAACTAAAAATAAAATAAAACAAAGATCAGCCTTAAAAAAATACAAACCTAAAAAAAAAAAAAATTATGCCTTAAAATAAAAAAAAAAATAAAACAACACAAAAATAATTTTGTCAGATATGACAAATCAAAATATATTGAGGGAATCCCGATAAATAATAAAGAAAGAAGTTTGTGAGAAGTCTGTGTGAATATGAGCAGCAAAACAAATTCATTCTTCTCACATTATAAAGAAGAAGAGAGTACGCTGTATTAAAACATTTTTAACATTGCACCGTGACGAAAGTGTTGTATCCATTGCGAACGCTAATTTTACCAGACCGAGCGGTTCCGTCTCAGAATTTCTTCTGAGCATGCGTGGCACTTTGTGCGTCGGAACTGGCCACACATGGTCGGAATTGACACGATCGGATTTTGTTGTCAGAAAATTTTATAGCCTGCTCTCAAACTTTGTGTGTCGGAAAATCTGATGGAAAATGTCCGATGGAGCCCACACACAGTCGGAATTTCTGACAACACGCTCCGATCGGACATTATGCATCGGAAAATCCGACCGTGTGTACGGGGCATTAGATGTTGGTGGTGCCAGAACACGGTAACCCCTCACAGTTACTCTTGTTGGGTGCAGGAGCGGTCCCTGCTGCTAAATGTTATTTCAGAGGCTGCTTGCCCTCTTTTAGTGTCCTGTGAGCATCTGCCTCTCCTTGGAGGCCTTCCAGACATGATGAGTATTTTTTTTTAACATCACACTACACTGTATTATATACTGTGTACACCGTCTGAAGTGTATTTGAAACTGTACACACTGTATTATATACTGTGTACATCGCCTGCACTGTATTAGAAACTGTACACCGCCGAATGTACTGTATATATATATATATATGTAATATATGTATCAAATACTATATCAAATATATACATATATCAAATAAATAAAATACATATATCAAATAAATGCCACTAACTAACCTGCCTGCCTAATCTAGCTCAATCTCTCTATCTCCGTTCACTATAACACACTATATGGGCACTGTGTAAGCAGCCTTATATAGTGTGGGGCGTGGACGTGGCCTTTGGCCAATTATGGCTCTCGCTGAGGGGCGTGCTGTGATTGGCCAAAGCATGCAGGTCAGGTGTATGCTTTGGCCAATTTGCAATTCACTGTGGTCTTGCAGTGCATTATGAGGCACTCGAATTTGCCACGAATGCCCCATAAAATTTGCTGTTCAGCGAACGGGTGAACACCAATGTTTGAGTCAAACTTACGTTCGACTCGAACTCAAAGCTCACCCCTAGTTATAATTAACATATTTCTGTATTGTTGTCAGGTTCTTCAATTATTTGCTTATTCTACATACTGTAGATAAATCTGTGCGGGAAATGTAACATGAACTTTCGGCCTTATAATGACAGTAGTAATATGGTTTATGTACGTATTTCCTCTTATTATTAGAGTCCCTAGATACAGTATATGGGAGCTTAGCATATGGTTCAACATACAAACTGCCAGGTAGAAATACCAGCTTTGGGTATTGATGGTTTTTAAAGAGAAACTTGGTATGTTAACCTTAACCACTTAACAACCGGGCCATAGCCGAATGATGGCTACAGTGCGGCTGGAAAACTCTGGGAGGGCGACACTAAGGTGTCCTCCCAGAATCGCGGTCCCGTGTGCCCCCTGGGGCATGCACATGGGATTGTCCATGCTCGACGTGCATGGCAGGCCTTTACCAGGTGATTGTTCCGTCCAATGTAAACAATGCGGGGTCATCCAGGGGTTCAACTTTCTCCTCTCCTCATGCCAATACAGCGTGTGGAGAGGAGAGAGATTGTGTGCCCAACTCTAAGTTTTTGCCTTTTTACTGTGCCCAGCAGCACCCAGTAGTGCCATACAGTGCAACATCAATGCTCTTCTGTGTCATCTGTGCCACATTTGTGCCACATCTGTGCCACCTGTGCCACTTCATTGCCACATTGGTGCCACCAGTGCCACTACAGTGCCACATTAGTGCCCTACAGTCCCTCTACAGAGCCATATCAGTGCCACCAGTGCCACTACAGTGCTCATCTGTGCAATCAGTCCCACATCAGTGCAACATTAGTGCCACTACAGTGCCCATCAGTGTAATTACAGTGCTCATCTGTGCCATTGGTGCCACTACAGTACCATCAGTGACACTACAGTGCTCATCAGTGCTACTACAATACCATTAGTGCCCAATAGTGCACATCAGTGCCACCCTAATAGTGGATCCATATCAGTGAACATCAGTGGAAGCTATTTAGTGCAGCTGCAGTGCATTAGTGCACCCTCTTTAGCACCCATCAGTGCAGCCCCATCAGCACCCATCAGTGCACCCTCCATCAGCATCCATCAGTGCACCCTCACCAGCACCCTTCAGTGCATCCTCATCAGGACCCAGCAGTGCACCCTCATCAGCACTTATCAGTGCACCCTCATCAGCACCCAGCAGTGCAGCCTCTTCAGCACCCAGCAGTGCAGCATCATTAGACCAGCCTCATCAGCACCCATCAGTGCAGCCACATCTGTCCTTGTGTCCCTATCACACCACAGCCCACAGTCACCAATATGGCTCAAAAATATTTTTCCAGTGAGGGGGCATACCAGCTTCTTAGCCTGAGCGACAAGAGCATTGGGGAGCTCTCTCAGTCTGAGTCCGATTTAGATTCGGCATATGAACCCATTTTAAGCAGTGAGTCTGCTACAGAATCGGAGGAAGAAGAATGTGTGCCCATGAAAAGAAGGCATTCTGGTGAGGAGCAGCAACCTACTATAAGTAGAGAAGTGGCATCAACCAGCAGCTCAGTGCCATCCACTTCTAGCGGAGTGCCATCTACCTCTAGAGCAGTGCCATCCATGAGAAATGGAGTACCACTGCAACAAAGGCCAAGCACTAGTGGGGTGTCAGCACAGCCCCAAAGGGTTAGGGCCCATACCAGCCCTTGATTTTTTAAATGTAATTTTTAAATTAAAAAGGGCTACTATCTTCCATCATGGCCCAGTGCAACCTCTATGCACTATAGTTTATAGCAAGCAACCCTGATTCTAGTTACGCACATCCTTTTGAGTGGAGAGAACTTACCATGGAGGAATTAAAAATTTTTCTAGGCCTAACTTTTAATATGGGACTCACAAAAAAAATTATCCTTCTACTGGTCCACCAACCCCATCCACCACATGCCAATCTTCTCGTCCTTTATGCCAAGGTCAAGATACCTAATGATTATGCGGTTCCTCCAATATAATGACAACACCCAGTGCCCTCCCTGAAATGAGCAAGTTTATGACAAATTATTTAAAATTCAGCCACTTCTAAATTTTTTCCTCTGAAAAACTCCCCCAGTTATATAACCCCCGACCAAAATATCACTGTCGATGAGTCACTTGTCAAATTCACAGGCTGGCTGGGCTTTAAACAGTTTATCCCCAGCAAAAGGGTCCGATATGGGGTTAAGCTCTACAAACCTTGTGACCGAGGCACGGGGTACATCTACGCCTTCCTGGTGTATGAAGGGAAGGACACCCAACTGCATCCCTCTGAATGCCCAGAGTACATTGGAGCCAGCGGAAAAAATGTCTGGGAGCTTGTCTATACAATCCTTGGAAAGGGATAACATTTATATGTGAATAATCTCTATTATCCTTGCCCCTCTCCTGCAATCATCACCAGAGGAAGACTCCAGCATGTGGTACAATGAGAGCAAATAGGGAGGGCTTCCCGCAAAGGCTCGTCAATGAAGGCTATGATGAGGTGAGACAGCGTCTTTGCGGAATGATGAGATATTGGCTGTCAGGTGGAGGGACAGACGAAATGTCCACATGCTCTCATCGATTCATGATGACACCTACATGGAAATCTCCAGAAGAAAAGGCCCAATCCAGAAACCAGCTTGTGTCCATGACTATAATTTGTCCATGGGGGGAGTGCCAGATGATCGAACCCTACCTTCCTACAAGAAAATCCTGCCATTGGTACAAAAAAGTCTCTATTTATTTTTTCAGTTTGGCCATGTATAACACTTATTTTGTTTACCAAAAATCTACTGAGACCCCCGTATCCTATCTTCATTACCAAGAAGAAATTATCTCCGCCCTTTTGTACCTTGGTCCACCAGAAAATATTCGCTCTGGTTCAGTGAGCAGATTCCACGAAAATCCCCCGTGAAACAGGCCAAAGAAGCCGGTGTGCTCCAGAGGAGGTGTTAGAAGAGACACTGTGTATTATTGTCCCCAACATCCTTCCCAACCAGGCCTCTGTATAGGTGACTGTTTCCACCTTCACCATACTTCTCTACATTATTAGGGAAGTATCGTAAACATAATTGTCATTTACCTCAACATACCTTATGCCACTGCACTAAACTGTACATACCGCTGCCTTCCCAGGAACTGACCCTTGCCTGCTATATGACCACACTTCTGCCTAACGTTAAACATACCTCTGCCTGCTCTGGAACTAACCCTGGCCTGTTATATGACCACGCTTCTGCCTAACGCTAAACTGGCCCTACATCTGCCTGCTCTGGAACTGACCCTGGACTGTTTGACCACGTTTTTTTTTTTTTTCCATAACAATTTTTATTAACAAATGCATAGAAAAACACATACAATAGAAGGGGCATTACATAATATTTTTGTAACAAAGTTCTAGGTCACAGGTACATAACATAGGTATGGGATTGTCATTTCAGCAAATTGAAATTTGTTTCCATATCTTCAAGTTAGCATAATGTTTTAAGTAAACCTAAAAGAATAAGAAGGGAACAAATTTGTTCCATTAAAAGAGTAGGGGTGATATTTAGAGAGCGAGATAAACAAAGGAAAAGAGAAAAAAAAAAGAACCAGGAGGGGAAAGAAGAATCAGGAAGAAAGGGGGAAAAAGGGGAAAAGGAAGGTAGGAATACAAAGAACATGAACGTTAGAATGGTGGGAAGGAAAAGAGAGGAAAAGGGGGTAGGAGGTTGGAAAGGAAGCGGGGGGTTAAAGTGGGGGGGGAGGTAGAAAGGTAGAAAGGTAGAAAGGAGGGGTGAAGTCCACATGACTGCCCCCACGTGGCGCCACTGCCCCGGCGTGGCTCTCTCCGCCTCCTGCCACTGGGAGGGTAGCTGTTATGGTTTAGGAGCTATATGTACTATAGCGTTGAGAAAATTTGAAGTTGCATCCAACAGGCCCATGTAGTCGTGAATTTTTGGATTTGTTCTTGTGAGATATGAATCAGCTCTTCCATCTCCTCTATTTTAGAGACCCTCTGAAACCACTCTCCAATTGTAGAAGCGCATGTGGATCGCCAATGTGTCGGGATGCATAGTCTAGCCGCGTTCACCTAGTGCAAGGCCAGTGATTTATAATACTCATTTTTGATTAGATGGGTATAGTGTAAGAGATACCGAGCAGGAGAGTAATCTAAGGAGTATGTTGTGATATATGTAATAAGTTCATGTACCTCCTTCCAGAATGGTTGTATGAAGTCACAATCCCACCAGATGTGGAGCATGGTACCTTTCGCTTTCCCACATCACCAGCACGTATCTGGGATGGCTGGGGAGAATTTATGTAAACGTGATGGGGTCCTGTACCAGCATGATTGAATTTTATAGCAGTTTTCCTGAATGGCAACATTAAGGGAACCCTTGTGTACGTATTCGTTGATGCGAGTCCATACCTCCTCCCTAAGAGATATCTGTAAATCAGATTCCCATGCTGTGCGTGCTGGGTCTGAGGTGCAGGAAGTATCATCTATAAGTGCATTGTACATATAGGAGATTAGATGTCTCTGCGGGGGGGCTCGGGTGCATAACTCTTCAAAAGGTGTTAATTGTCTCGTCCAAGTCATTGTCGTTGCCTGAGTTGAGAGAAAGCGTTGAATCTGTCGGTATGTCCAAAAAGGAAAGGAGTTAAGAGGGGACGAGTCTACCAAGTTCTCATAAGACTGAAGGGTTCTACCGGTAAAGAAATGGAATGATAGTACTTTGTCGTGTGGCCATGTTTGGTTAAGAAAAGATGTTGAGAGTCCTGGTGTAAAGCCAGGATTCCCTCTCAGTGGGGTTAATGGGCCTGGGACTGAAGAGACTGATGAAGTTTTAATTGCTTGTCTAAAAGCTCCCAGCGACGTAGAGATAAGAGGATGTACTATTGTCTTCGGTGGCCAGTGTCCAGGAGACAACCAGGGAAGGGACTTGAGGGGAAGGTTAGAAAACGATTTCTCTAAGGTCACCCAAACCTTTCATGATTCATGGATACTCCAGTCCATGAGCCGCGAAAGGTGGCTGGCTAGGAAATATTTATGAAGGTCCGGTAGTCCGATATCTCCTCCAAGTTTTGGATGTGTAAGACGAGTGAACTTAATACAGGGAGGGGAGCCCTTCCATAGAAACAGCGTGCACGCCTTTCTGTATGCAGCAAAAAAAGAGGCCGGTAGGCTAACTGGGAGACATTGAATAATATATAGAAATCATGGCAAGGTTATCATTTTTAGGAGAGCAGAGCGGCCGAACCATGAAACATTAAGATTTTCCATTCTTTTAAGTCGTGTTGGGCTTTTTTCAGGACAGGACAGAAGTTTGCGCTATACAGGTCAGCTAATTTAGTCATAATTTGAATGCCTAGGTAAGTTATTGCTTGTTGGTTCCACTGGAAAGGGAAAGAGGTCTGGCATTGCTCCACCTTCTGTGTTGTAAGGGTAATGTTTAGGGCTTGGGATTTTGCGTAGTTAATCTTTAGGTGTGACAAAGTCCCAAAGTGTTCTATGTCTTTTAGCAAATTAGGTATAGAAGTGATTGGGGAGGTCAAGGAGAGCAGAATATCGTCTGCAAAAGCAGCGACTTTATACTCCCTTCCTTGTACTGTGATGCCTTTAATGCCAGAATTATTTCTTAATCTATTAAGGAGAGGTTCTAATGTAAGTACAAATATCAGAGGTGATAGGGGGCAACCCTGGCGAGTACCATTGCTTCTAAGGAAGGCGTCCGACAGGTGACCGTTTACTCTTACAGCTGCACTCGGAGAGGAGTACAACGCCGAGATATGGGCCATCATGCGCGGATGAAGACCAATCATCTTGAGTACCTCATGCATGTAGTCCCAAGCCACCTTGTCAAACGCCTTCTCAGCATCTAGAGATAACAGAAAGCCCTGTGTTTTCATGGTAGTGAGCCAATGATGGAGATTTATTGCGTCCCGTCCAGGGACAAAACCAACCTGATCCAAAGAAATAAGACTCGATAGAAGCAGGGACATCCTATTGGCTAAAAGTTTAGCGTAGAGCTTGATGTCCACGTTAAGGAGAGAAATAGGTCTGTAATTCTGCACCTGTGTGGTATCTTTGCCCTCTTTAGGTATGACTGTGACGTGGGCCTCTAACATACGGCCGACTGACATTGTGGGATTGGCTAAAGAGTTGAAAGTGGCTAGCATATTTGGGGTTGGGGTCTGGAAAAAACATTTATAGTATTGTAGTGTGGACCCGTCTGGGCCTGGGCTCTTCCCCATTTTCATCTGCTGCAAGGCAACTTGCAGTTCCTCTACTGAAAAGGGTTGTTCCAATTCCTCCGCCTGTACCTGTGAAAGTGGTTTTGGGCCATATTGAGTCCAAAAACTCTTAATAGCTTCCGACCTCCATCCTGCCTGATCTGATATAGTAGTGTTCAAAAGATTGTGCGATATCCTCATTTCTAGAGAGTAATGTGCCCTGTTGAGTCCGAATGTGATGGATTGCGTTAGAGGGTCTGGAGGCATGTACTGCTTGAGCAAGCAGTTTTCTGCATTTATTACCCTGATCATAAAATACTCTCTGGTGTAGGACATAGCGACGTCCCGCGCGTTTTCCTAGTTCTTCTAGTAGCATTGAACGGTGATGTAATAACTCCTGAAGTGTCTGCTGTGAATGGGATTGTTTGTGTGAGGCCTCCAAGCGTTTGATATTGGCGATCAGGTTGTCAATAGTGATCTGATCGTTCCGTTTTACTTTTGCCGCCTGGGCCATCAGTTCTCCCCGTATAACACATTTATGTGCTTCCCATAAAATAGTGGGGGACATGTCCGGGGTGGTGTTCTCCTTAAAGTATGTTTTGATGCATGATTCTAGGTGTGAGGTGAACTCATCATCTTTTAACAGGGTGGAATTGAGTCGCCAGAATTTTGTTTTTGGAGTCAAGTCCGGAAAAGTCAGGGAGACCGAAATGGGGTGATGGTCAGATAAGTACATGGGGTCAATTGTAGCATGTGTAAGGTAGGTCAGGTCAGGCTGAGAGAGGAAAAAATAGTCTAATCGTGAGTACTTTTGGAAGGGAGCGGAATAAAAGGTATAATCCTTAACGGAGGTAAATGTGCGCCATGTATCATGCAACGCCAGACCTTGGAGCTGTAATTTGATTTGCCAAAGGGCTCGGTAAGGCATCGTAGAGGTGCCTGAAGAAGTATCAATGTCTCTGTTAAGGAGCACATTGAAGTCTCCTCCCATAAGTACCACACCCTCCTTGAAGGAAAATAAAAGATCACCAACTCTCCTAAAAAAGGAGACCTGGTGTTCGTTTGGGGCATAGATATTTGCCAACGTAATTGGCCTGGAAGCATAGGAGCCTTTAATAAAGACAAACCTCCCCTCAGGGTCGATCAGGCAGTCTGAAAGTTTGAAGGGAGCATGTTTGGACACGAGTATGGAGGCCCCTTTGGTCTTCGCGGTGGGGTTCGTGGAGTGGATAGCTGTCTGATATATATGGTTAGTGATTTTTGGAATGGAGTTTGAGTGAAAGTGGGTTTCCTGGAGGAAAATAAATTGGGCCTTCTGCTTGGTGAGAGCGGACAAGACCTGCGAGCGCTTTTCAGGCACATTAAGGCCTTTTGCATTAAGTGAGACACATTTCAGCGAAAGAGGAGCATGAGATGTAATTTTTTCCGGTTTTGTATGAGAGGAGTTAGGAGTAAAGCTAGGAACAAGATTCTTTTATTTATCTCGCTTGGAGAGTACACGTCCACGCCAAGGCGGCTGAGCCAGAAGGGGCAGGGAGGACAGTGGGGTAAAGCGTGTGAAGTATCACAAATGAAAAAGGAAGGGACCTGTAGAAGGAAAGTAAGAGAAGGAGAGGGTGGGGTTTGTGGATAGGAGCAAGTATAAGAGGGGAGAAAGTACCAGAGGAGGGAATGGAGACACCAGTCCACCTATGAGAAAGTAAGCTGGATGGTCAGCAGACTAAGAAATAGAACTGCTGCGGGGGGTTGACGAGAATGTCTAGGATCCTGCTCTGCTGCCGCAGGGAGGATTGAGGGGGGACAGTAGTTCAATGGGGATTAGTGCAAGTACAGAAATGGGAAGGTTGACTTATGATAACAGCAAACCTAATATATTGCATCCTGAAGACCCACCCGTAAGTGTCATATAGAAGAGGCAAAAAACGAAAAACAAAAAACAAATTAACATACGTAACCATCGTGACTTATAGCCTTATTTGTAAGTCTTCTAGACCTAGTAATATGAAAACCTGAAAACATTATAACATTAATTCTAGTAAAAGCCCTAAGCCCGGTGTCCTATTAGGGGAGGGCTTGCGTATCTTTAGAGGAGAGCGAGAAATGTGTTATGAAAGGTCAAACACAGTATCTAAAGTATAAGATAACCCCTTTAAATTCCCATGTATCAAGGGAAGCATTTTAAGGAAAAGGTGATAATGAAAAATAAAGAAATAAAACTGGAAGAGAAAACCTAGCTAGGAAAGGTTTGTGCTTATCTAGAGTAAGACAAGTCCTAAACCTTTCTTCTGAGAGTGCACTGAAACACAGAGCCATACGGAATCTGTATAGGGCTAAGTAAGGTGTGTTATCTCCCTTCCGCTGACTTCAAAAGAAGGAACATCTAATTGATATTTAACGTGCACACATGTGGAGTGGCAGTGTGAAACAACAGGAGCCTATGAGCCCCCGAGGCATTCTGTCTGGTATCCTGCGGATGAACAGGGAGGGCATAAATTTTATCGCAAGGTAGTGTTCCTTAGAAACATCAAGGTTTTAGCAGCGGCTACGTTGAACTCCAAAAAGGAGTCAACCGCTGCTTCAAGGAAGCAAGGATCCGTACACATCTGCCTCGGTGACTCCCAGGGATCATATAAATAGATGCAAAGCAGGTATAAGTATATGGTTTATGCATAAAAAAAAAATAGAAAGGGAGTGAGGAGGGGAATAGGAAGGGGAGGGGAAGGGGGGAAGGGAGGGAGGGGAAGGGGGGAAGGGAGGGAGGGGAAGGAGGAAAGGGAGGGAGGGGAGGGGGAAAAAGAGGAGCAGGGAAGGGGGAGAGAGGAGGGAGGGGGGAGAGAGGAGGGAGGGGGGAGGGCGGAGGGGGGGAATAGTGGGTGTATGGGATGCATATAAGTTACATTGAAAGCACGAATAGGTCATCTTCCGGGAGGCTGAAGGGTGTTTAGGGTCCCATAATATGGGGGAGTATCACTATGGGTGTTAGTTCACGGCCAGGTTCTTACGTTCTTAATGTGGGGATCAGGGCCAAAGGTATGACAATCAAAGTTTTATGTTGTTATGAAAAGCTTCGGTGTTAGGATGAAGTCTAGGAGTAGCTCAAGTTTTACTCACGTTGACATCAGGCATTCCTTCGGGGTGGGCTGCTTTGGGAAGATGGTTAAGAGCTTATTGTCAAATAGGGCGAGTCACAATGGTAGTAACAGTTAAACTAAGTGAGTTAACAAGAACAGAAACTTTGTGTGTGTACACTCACAGGTAGGTAGGAGCAAGGTATCCAAAGATGTCTCAGGTCTCCTGGTGGGACCTGTGAGGAGTTGCAGGCGGTCCCGAGGCATGGTGATCCAGATCACGACGAGAGGTATGGGCTCCGGGTGAAGAGGCGCCTGATCTCCGGCGTCTTGAGCGGTGTCTCTGCGCTTTGGGTGAGGGGTTATGGGACACCGGTCGCCATGGCTCTGATGGGAAGTGGAACGGACACCATTCCGGAAGTTCCGTTAGGGGTATATCAAGTTGTTCACAGAAGGCTGGCAAGTCTTCTGGCGATCTTAGGAGAGCTGTGCGGCCTCTAGCGGTGGCAGAGAGGCAGAACGGGAACTTCCACCGGTACTGTATGTTCCGCGTTCTGAGTTGATCCAGCAGGGGGCGTAGGGCTCGCCTGTTCTGCAGTGTAGTTGGGGAGATCTTGAAAAAACTTAATCTCCACGTCATTGTGTTGTATGCAGCCCCTTTCTCTAGCTTTTCTTAAGATTTCTTCTACACAACATATAACGTCCCTCGGGGGTTCATTGTCTCGGGGTGGTGGCCTGAGGGCTCGATGCAGTCTCTCCATCTCAGTAGGAGAATCTGCTGGCCGATCTAGAAGATCATTAAAAATGGCGCATATAACTTGAGGCAGGGAAGCGGCTTCTAGCCTTTCAGGTACTCCCCTAACTCGAACGTTATGCCTTTGACCTCGATTGTCGAGGTCTTCGACCTGACAGTGAAGGTCATACAGGTATGAGAGTTGGGCATCATAGGTGTGTTGGACTTGCCTGATAGCAGCTGTATGGAGCTGCGTGGTTTGCTCCACTTCCGTTAGGCGAGCCGCCACCGCCTGAATGTCCGTCTTAAGATCTAAGATTGCAGCTTTCAGGGTGCCGGTAATGTGGCTAGTGATGTCGGAGGCCACATGTTGTAGGTCCGACAGGCTCACTGCTGTGTCTCTGAGGCCTGCGGTGTCTGTGAGGCCTCGTGGTCGCCAGACCGGAGTGAGCAGAATACCTCCGGAATATTGCGACTGAGTTGCGATCCCGTCTCCTTCGGTGTCCGGGATGCAGAGGCACGCCTGTTAGACTTTCCCATCGTGATAAGGAGCGGTGGTTCCCCGTAAATAGCGGATTACAATCCTCGGTTGGCAGGAGCTCTGTGTTCAAGCGGCCATTCTGGGATCCAGCCAAACCACACCCCTTGACCACGTTTTTTGCCTTTCTTTTGGACTGATATTTTACCCTGCTACTGGAGTGGTGGGATTCATAACACAGGTGCCTCAAATATGTGAGGGGCTTCAGAAT
Source organism: Aquarana catesbeiana (assembly GCF_042186555.1). Classification (NCBI taxonomy): domain Eukaryota; kingdom Metazoa; phylum Chordata; class Amphibia; order Anura; family Ranidae; genus Aquarana; species Aquarana catesbeiana. Next base: position 161,926,154 of record NC_133327.1, on the reverse strand, counting down.
TATTTTTCTGGATGAAGAAAACTAATTTTTTAGTTTTCTCATTCCGGGATTAGTGTCTGGAGTCCGGAGACTTCAAAGAGATTTGGTTGGATGAAGCCTCTACCCCTGTCCCCATTCTTTCCTGGCCTGCTACCTTTACTATGGACCATGTTCCTGCTTACTACCAGGACCTATATTTTGGCACTGCTGGCAATATCTCTACCTGCACTGACCCTGGACTGTAGACAGTATCCCTGCCTGTACTGACTATGGACAATATTCCTGCCTGCTGCCTGAACAATTCCATTCACTATCACTGACCATGCTCTGGCCTGCTGCCTGGATCAGGGCTCTCCTCCTTTGGACAACTGCACTACTAAAACCACAGGTAATCTTTTGTTTACCCTTTGTTCAGCAGAATGTTTTGGGCTTTGATTTTGTAGTGTAATTCTTGGTATGTACATGCTATGTGTTAGAAATATGAAGGGCCTTAAAAAATGTGATTGGTTGTTAGGAAATTGGATGCAGAATTTATGTCCCTAGACCACCTGATGGTGCTCCTTGGATGTTGGGCCTCTGTATGTGGCCAGGCTGTGTAAAAGCCTCACACATGTGGTATCGTCATACTCAGGAGGAGTAGCAAAATGTATTTTGGGGTGTGATTCTTGCTCTGTACATGCTATGTGTTAGAAATATCTTATAAATGGACCACCTTGTGTAAAAAAAAAATATGTGTTTTTATTTTCTTTCCACATTTTAAAAGCACTTGTGGAAAAAAATAACATGTTCAAAAGACTCATTGTGTCTCTCTATGTGGCCAGGCTGTGTAAAAGCCTCCCACATGTGGTATCACCATACTCAGGAGGAGTAGTAGAATGTAATTTGGGGTGTCATTTTTGCTATGTACATGCTATGTGTTGGAAATATCTTATAAATGGACAACTTTATGTAAAAAAAATGTGTTTTCATTTTTTTTCCCACATTTTCCAAAAACTTCTGAAAAAAATGAACCATTCAAAAGACTCATTATACCTCATAGATTATACATTGGGGTGTTTGCTTTCCAAAATGGGGTCATTTTGTGGGCATTTCAATTGTACTGGTGCTCCAGGGCCTTTAAAAGTGTAATAGGTGGTTGAGAAATGAGATGCGTAATTCTGCTTCTTGAACGCCTAAAGGTGTTACTTCAATGCTGGGCCTCTGTATGTGGCTGTGTAAAAGTCTCACACATGTGGTATTGCCATACTCAGGAGGAGTAGCAGAATGTATTTTGGGGTGTAATTTGTGGTATGAACATGCCATGTGAGAGAAATAACCTGTTAATGTGACAATTTTGTAAAAAAAAAAAATCTTCATTTTGCAAAGAATTGTGGGAAAAAATTACAACTTCAAAAAACGAACCATGCCTCTTACTAAATACCTTGGAATGTCTACTTTCCAAAAAGGGGTCATTTGGGGGGTATTTGTACTTTCCTGGCTTGTTAGTGTCTCATGAATTGAGATAGGCCTTCAGTACATCAGGTGTGATCAATTTTCAATTACAAGCCTTTTTTATTGGAAGATTAATTGACATACAAGTAGTGATAGGCAAATAGAATGTATACAAACTTCACAGGTAAAACCAAATGTATGGGGCGTGTCCGGACGTTTAACAGAGTGGACGTGTTGAAGCTGTGCTCCGTCTTGGCAATTAGGATCCACAGCCATCCTTACCTTTTTATACCCCTTTGCAGCTCCTTTTTAACATCAGGAGCTACCTGACATCCTCAGCTGCAATCCCCGAGGAGTCTCTGCTCACTTAGGCCACAGCATATTATATCGGGCCTACGGTCAGCTTCGAGCCCCGGACACTCACCGCCATCTTGAGGCCTGCTCTGCACCCAAAGCACCCCGCTCCTCAGTGACTTAGATTGGGGGATACGGACGAGCTCTGGTGTAGTTCCCTGACCGGTGATCCTCCTGCAGAGGACAGGCGGATTACATTGTGGACACGGAGGGGCCGCGGGGTTCCGTCCGGCGGCCGATCTGAGCAAATTGCGGCCTATCAATCAGACGCGGACCGCGGCCTGGATTACGGAAGCTCCCCCGGGACACTGTGAGTAAGACATCCTGCAATATCCCTTACAACCGGGTCCCCAGGAGACAAAGGCCTACCTGATCCTCTGTTCCCACATCCCCGGGGGAGTTCTGGAGACCCGGGGCGGCCGTGTACACATCCCCGGCGGCCGTCCCTTAGGATAGTCCGCGGCTTCGGCCTACCTCTGGAAGCCGGCGGCCATATTGGGACTCCAATCTGCTCCCAGTGTCACCCATCTCACCCCTTAGGCTGCACAGGCTCACACAGTGAATATTATCTCCTCTCTCCCAGTAAAATGATGGGGAGGAGGGGAGGTGCAAACAGGGGGATTTGAAGATCCAGATGAAGCTTGCTACCACATATGAAAAAGATCCAGCTTAAATAATCTCGGCGCATACGCGGCCGGCGATGATGGTGGACGCTCATTAGAGAAGCTCCGGACCCGCTCCTTCCATCCCCGGATCCTGCTCCACAACACTAGCATTAATAGATCCAGGATCCACTGGAAAAGACCCCGGAATACCCCGGGCACCTCATGGGGAAAATAGGATCCCAGCGACACGGATACCAGGGGTTTGTCCCGCCTCCGACCTCCCGGCCGGCTCAAAACATGGAGCGGTTCCTGTATAGGCCGCAATCCCCGGCCTCAAGTAACCAGACGGCTACAGTGCTCGCCGCAGAGCGAACAGCAGATGCAGTGGCCACCGCACCGGATCGCTCTGCACACAGCCCCTTATCCCAGGAGACACCCTCCTTTGCACAACAACAGAGAAGGGAGACTTCACACAGCAACTACAGAGAAACAGAAGAACATACTGAAGACCTCCTTGCTGATCATCCTGCATCATCTACAGGTACTTCCATATCTACCCCCCCATTCCCAGACAACTCAGTCACAGTTACAGTTGCGGTGCTGGACTCAAAGCTACAGTCCCTGCTACAGGACCTGACTCGTAACTTTACAGTAGCAGTAGGGAAACTGGCCCAGGAGTTACGAGGGGAAATCGATCAACTTGGTGATCGAACAGATACCTTAGAATCCAAATTTGACGAACTGGTGAAATACGTACACGTGCTTGAAGAAGACAACGTGACACTCAAACAAAGCATTTTTCAGGTCCAATCACAGCAGGAGGACCTTGAGAACAGGGAAAGACGTCAAAATGTGAGAATACGTGGAATTCCGGAAACAGTCCCTGACAAAGAAATACGTCCCTATCTCCTAGGACTGTTTGTCGCTATGGCTCCACACATTCCGGATATAGATTGGAGGCTAGATAGGGCCCATAGATCCCTAGCTCCGAAACCACCCCCTGGCACCAACCCGAGAGATGTAATCGCTCGCCTCCACTACTACGAAAGCAAAGAAGCTCTCATGACGGCCACTCGAAATAAACATCGCATTGAATATAAAGGCGCTAAACTCCAAATATTTAGTGACCTATCTCCCATCACTCTCGCCAAAAGACGCGACTTACGGCCAGTGACCATGCACCTACAACAACATCAAGTCGCCTACAGATGGGGTTTCCCCTTTCGCCTCTCAGCCTCGAGAGATGGCACTCAATATTCAATGAGAGCCTTACACGAGTGTGAGGCCTTTGTCCGTAACTTGGGACTGCCGCCCATCCCTGAAGAGGAACTTCCCCCGCCACCACTAAACACGACCCCCCGGCCCTCTTCAACCACTTACAACGATTTGGACCCCGGTTCGTCGGAGACGTCAAAGAAACCTTTCCACTCCTCAACGTCCGGCCTCAGCTAGACTACCTACCTGAATTTATTCCACACAAGGAGAAACAGCTCCTCAACATTTCACTCCTTTCTTGGCTGCCGTCTTCCTCGACACCTCGAGGGTTTGATAGCGGCACTATCCTGGCATCCGCAGAGAGAGACCTCCCCATTTCAGTCCTTGATGGCCTAGGTTAACGGCAAATGTTCAAGTCTTGGACTTCCATTTCTCGGCCGAGAAGATCCCATCTCTCTCTTTGATTTTCTTTTACTCTCCCCCAGAATTTAAAGTTTAAAGCTTGCGTACACAATTTTCTTTTCCTTTTGGAGGGAGCGGGTACCATCCCGCCCTTGTCGCTGACCGACATGCTCCTCTACAAGTCTATGGCTGCTAGCCAAGACTTCCTGAAGATTTTTACACCTTCAGGCTTACAAAATGTTTTTTTTTTATTTTTATTATTATTATTGTTATTTTTTGGACCTTTTTTTATAGTTCATATTTTTCTTTTCCTCTTTTTTCCTTTTTTCAAACCTAGGCCCTTTTTTGGCCTGAATATATACTTAACATCTTCTGGTTATTTTGTTATTGTATATTTGCTCACTGTCTACATGCTAATTGAGAAATGTGCAAAGATTTTACTAACTAATTTACACTGGTTAAACAGGCTGTTACTTATTACTAAGATTTCACTAGCTGTAAATTGCTTGTCCTCCTTATGGCTCTGAAGGTCTTCTCATGTAACGTGAAGGGTCTGAACTCCATTCACAAACGCTGGTTGGCCTTGAAGGAATTCAGAGCCTCTGGAGCTGATGTGGTCATGGTTCAGGAGACACACTTCCGAACGGGTGGCTCCTTTAAGTTCACTTCTAAATTATTTCCCAACACATTTGTAGCCTCTGACCCATCTGGGAAAGCAGGAGTAGCAATTTTGCTCAAGAACTCATGCCCTATAAGAGTAATTGACTCCAAATTAGACCCCCAGGGACGGTTTGTCATCCTGAACTGTGTCCATTTGCAAACAAAACTCAAGTTAGTTAACATATATGCACCCAATTCTGGACAGATAGGATTTCTCACTAAAGTCCTTGAGGAGGTACAAAACTCCCCTCACCCATTTACGATTGTGGGAGGAGATTTTAACATGTGTATGTCTGCCAACAAAGATAGACTAAATCTTTTTCAAAACACTCCCCCAACCCAAGCCTATAGGTTATCTACCTCTTTCCGCAAATTAATTCGCACCCACAACCTGTTTGACTCTTGGAGAGTGAAACATCCCACCGGTAAACAATTCACCTTCTACTCCCCCCCACACAAAGGATACTCTCGCCTTGATTATTTCCTACTCTCCGCACCCTTACTATCTCACTTAGTAGCCTCTGAAATTGGCCCAATTACATGGTCTGACCATGCACCCATAACTTTAGACATATCCCTACATGTAGCATCTCCCAAGACATGTCACTGGAGACTTAATGAATCTCTCCTGAAAGATGAAGGCACCAAACAACGTCTCCAATCAAAATTGATTGAATACTTCAAGTTTAATGAAGGCTCTGTCTCAGATACTTCCATAATGTGGGAGGCCCACAAGGCCTTCTTCAGGGGTGAGTGCATCTCTGCTGGATCGCATAGGAAGCGTGACTCGCTCCAACAAAAATCTGAACTACTGACCCAGCTGCGTTCAGCCGAGGTGCACTTGCTTCGAGCCCCCACAACTGCCCGTTTAAAGGAGGTGATAAATATCCGTAACAAAATTAAGTCCTTAGACATGAATAAAATATCCAAGGCCATCATATGGTCGAGGCAAAAATTTTATGAATATGCTGACAAACCCCACAGAATGCTAGTGAACAAACTGAAGCCACGTCCGAGTCTCTCTATCCCTGATCATTTAACACAACTGGATGGAACTCCCACCTACTGTCCCCAATCCATGTCTAGGGTCTTTGGAGATTTTTACAACAAATTATATAACTGTTTAAACTCTGACCCACATACCCAATTCACACAAGAGAAATTTGATTCTTTTATCTCATCTTTGAAGCTCCCACAAATATCATCAGACCAGTGCTCCTCATTAAATGCTCCCATTACCACTGAAGAATTAACCGAAGTGACTAAACTGCTCCCTTTACATAAATCCCCAGGCCCAGATGGACTCCCCTACTCTTACTACAAAACCTTCCTTCCTATCCTATCTCCACATATGCTAAATTTGTATGCCTCCTTGCTAAAAGGTACAATACCCCACCCCCAATTTCTTCATGCCCATATCATAGTCATACCAAAACCAGATAAAGATCCTGCTGTCCCTGACAACTATTGTCCTATAGCCCTACTAAATTCCGACTATAAAATCTTCACCAAAATCCTGGCAAACAGACTCTCCAAAATTCTACCATTTTTGATAAATAGAGATCAGGTAGGATTTGTCCCCCTGAGACACGCAGGGGACAACACCAGACGCACCATAGATCTCGTCGACTTACTAACTAGAACTAAAACCCCGGCAGTAATACTTAGCTTAGATGCACAGAAAGCATTTGATCGCCTTAGCTGGCCTTTCATGTTTGCGATCCTGTCCAAATATGGTTTCTCAGGTCCCTTTATACAGGCCCTTAGATCCCTATACTCATACCCTACCTCCCAAGTACAACTTGCATCCTACTTATCTCCCACATTCCCCCTCAGCAACGGTACTAGACAAGGGTGCCCTTTGTCACCCCTACTCTTTATACTTAGCTTAGAACCCCTAGCCACAACAATTCGCGAAAGTCCCTCCATTACAGGAGTACGCTTACGTCAGTTAGAATATAAATTATCCCTTTTTGCAGATGATATCCTCCTAACACTTACTCAACCACACACGTCCCTACCCTCGTTACAAAAAATTTTAAACACTTTCAGTGAAATATCTGGGTTTAAAATTAATACCACCAAAACAGAAGCTCTCCCCATAAATATCATACCAACTAATCTGAACACCCTTAAACAGAACTACAACTATCACTGGAGCTCCACATCCTTAAAATACTTAGGTGTCCGGATTACAGCATCATACTCCTCACTATATCAGGCGAATTTCCCCCCCCTATTCCAAGAAATTAACCGCCTATTGAATCACTGGACCGCTCTGCCCATCTCTCTCCTGGGACGTATAAATATTCTAAAAATGTCTATCCTTCCTAAACTACTGTATTTATTCGAGACACTCCCAGTGGCAATACCAATGTCTCAGTTGAAAACGCTTCAAAGAAGAAGCCTCCGTTTTATATGGAACAACGCCTCACATAGGGTAGCGGGCTCAGTGGTCATGGCACGTAAGCTTAAAGGGGGCCTAGGTGCCCCTGACTTCATCAAATACTACTATGCTTCTCACTTAAGGGCCCTTACCTCATGGACCAACAGAACTGCCCCAAACAGATGGGCGGACATAGAAATGAGAATAACAGCCCCAGTACATCCGTGCTATATGCTCTGGCCGTCCACGACCAAATACATGCCCCAGCTGAGAACTCTATGCCTGGCCCCAATGCTCTTTACACTGGCAATATGGAAGAAATGCTCCGCTAAATACTCACTAACATCCACAAGTTCACCTCTTACTAATATCCTTTTTAATCCAGACATCCCAGACAGTCTGTCCTATGAACGTATGATGCCCTGGACTAAGGCCGGGATTTTTCAACTACGACAACTAGTCAATCCAGCCACAAGACACTTACTATCCTTCGAGGACCTTACCAACCAACACCAATTACCCAAAACAATATTTTATTCATACCTCCAAATCAAACACTTCTTTTCTACCAAAAATCCCACATTATCTTTAGATAAACCTACCCAATTCGAAATGCTATGTGCTACAGGCCCCCATGAACCCCAACTGATATCCACCATCTATAGAATACTCCATGAAGCCAACCCCCTAAAAATAGATACGCATTATTATATGAAAAAATGGTCACAGATTCTCCAACATGACATATCTCTCCTAGACTGGGATAAGATTTGGATCTCCATCTCCAAGAGCTCCAGATGTATTTCCCACAAAGAAATAGGTTACAAAGTACTTATGTTTTGGTATAAAACTCCAGAAAGACTACATGCGGCGGATCTGTCCATATCCCAAATATGCTGGAGATGTAATAAGAAAGTAGGCTCCCATTTTCATATCTTTTGGGAATGCTCTTTGGTTACGCAACTTTGGGAGCAGATCCAAAAGTTATTAGAGAAACTGGTGGGAATCCTCGTTCCCCTGGATCCCATATATTATCTACTTGGTCTTCCCTATCAAGGTCTTCACAAAACAAAACAGAAACTGATGTCATACGTATTACTAGCAGCTAAAAAAACTATCCCCAAACTTTGGCTATCTACTTCCCCTCCCACCCTACCACATACTCTAACCATCTTAATGGATATGCGTAGAATGGAACATCTAACTGCCATTGTGGAAGGTTCCATACAGAAATTTTCTATCATCTGGCAACCTTGGGACGACTATGATGACAATAGTACGACAAATGAAACAAGATGAAATGATAGACGTCTATGGCAAAAAACATTTTATATCTCTTGGGCTAACACACACCTTACCCCTCTGTTTGTGCAAATTCTCCTCAATAAGATTTCCTTTTCCTATAGGACAAGTAATGTAATCACAGTAGATTCGCCTAATTAATAACCAAAGGTTCTTATCACTTGTTATTCCTAACCTTACAGTTATAGTGTAAGATATCCTATGGTTCCTGATAAGGTCATGCACTCTCGATAGACAGTCTTGAAGCCTCATGTTTTCCTTTTTTTTTTTTTTTTTTTTTCTTTCTGAATGTGACAACGATGTTATTATAAATGTCATGAAAAATGTTAAAAAACAATTTAAAAAAAAAAAAAACAAATGTATTTTCAATACAAAACTGGTGTCATCAACACGAAACTGGGAATATTGTATTCAGCTTGGTGTAAAATGCAAAGTGGAAACAATCATGGTATGTAGATAAGTATTGAAAAAAGTTATAGAAACCTGGTTGCCGTACAGAATGTCTCTACCAATTTAACATCTGGAGACAGGAAAGTTTACCAAAATGGGACGTCCCAGTGTTCCCTCTTCCTGTCAAAGAAGTGAATTGTATCATACAAAGTGTGATGAATACGTTCAGAGAGTTTAATCGTCTCCATCCTGGTCAAAACCTGTGACCAGGATACAGAGGAGGAATGTCAATTCAGGGCAGTCACCCAATGAATGGCTACAAAAAGTGCATTTATCAATCTCTGATACGAAACGGGAACGTCTGGGATGGTAGTAAAAAAAATGCACATCTGTATTGTCGACATAAGAAGGTGACCAGCTATCTTGGATGCCCTCGTGGTTGCCTGTTGCCAAATCGGTTTAAGGTGTTTGCAGCTCCAAAAAATATGGAGGAAGGAACCTGATTCAGGGCAGCCGGGAAAACAATGGGGAGATACAGTTAGTAATAGGGATGGGCTTTATGTTCGGGTCGAACATGAGTTTGACTTGAACATTGGCTGTTCGCCCGTTAGCCGAACAGCGAACAATTTGGGGTGTTCGCAGCAAATTCAAAAGCCGCGGAACACCCTTTAAAAGTCTATGGGAGAAATCAAAAGTGCTAATTTTAAAGGCTTATATGCATGGTATTGTCATAAAAAGTGTTTGGGGACCTGGGTCCTGCCCCAGGGGACATGTATCAATGCAAAAAAAAGTTTTAAAAACGTCAGTTTTTTCAGGAGCAGTGATTTTAATAATGCTTAAAGTGAAACAATAAAAGTGTAATATTCCCTTAAATTTCGTACAGGGGGGGTGTCTAAAGGAAGCCTGTAAAGGGGCGCATGTTTCCCGTGTTTAGAACAGTCTGACAGCAAAATGACATTTCTAAAGGAAAAAAAGTCATGTAAAACTACTATCGCTACTATCACTACTAACTACTGTAAAACTACTATCGCTAGCGCCGGCTATAATGAATTGTCGGCCCGGCAATACACATAAAAGTTCATTGATAAAAACGGCATGGGATTCCCGCACAGGGGAACCTCAAACCAAAATTCATGGGGGTCCCCCTAAATTCCATACCAGGCCCTTCAGGTAGTAGATACTAGCGATAGTAGTTTTACATGACTTTTTTCCTTTAGAAATGCTGTCAGACTGTTCTAAACACGGGAAACATGTGCCCCTTTACAGGCATACTATAGACACCCCCCAGGTAGTACTGATAGTAGCGATAGTAGTTTTACATGACTTTTTTTCCTTTAGAAATGTCATTTTGCTGTCAGACTGTTCTAAACACGGGAAACATGCGCCCCTTTACAGGCATACTATAGACACCCCCCAGGTATGAAATTTAAAGGAATATTACACTTTTATTGTTTCACTTTAACCATTTTTAAAATCACTGCTCCTGAAAAAACGGCTGTTTTTAAAACTTATTTTTGCATTGATACATGTCCCCTGGGGCAGGACCCAGGTCCCCAAACACTTTTTATGACAATAACTTGCATATAAGCCTTTAAAATGAGCACTTTTGATTATGCATGTTCGTGTCCCATAGACTTTAACGCTTTTGCCTGTTCGCATGTTCTGGATGCGAACCGAACTGGGGGGTGTATGGCTCATCCCTAGTTAGGAATATGGTGTGGAGCTTGGCAGGTGTCAAGTACCATCTGGTATATAATTTAATTACAGTTTTACGAGTAGACAGAGATCTCGTGTTTTTATACATGTTTTCCAACATCTCTTCCCATTCAGGTGGTGAAAATGCGACAAAGGTCTCCAATTCCCAACTGGTCATTGGTCTAGTTTTTTGGTCCAGAAATGCCTCATTAAGAAACCTGTATATGCATGAGATTACTCCTCTGTCTCTATAAGTGTGTTCACAGATAAGTTCAAATTGAGTGTTCTGAATGCAGGACAATAGTGTACCTCTACTAAGATAGAAGTGCCATATCTGGAGATATCTATAATGCTCAGAGGAAGGTATTTTGTGTTTAGCTTGGAGTTGGGTGAACGATTTAAATTGTGTGCCAGATTTAAAGGATGTAAAGGTAGTTAAGCCTATAGAACTCCACCTAACCACACTGTCTCTATGTTGAAATGCTGAAGGAAAGGACTCATATAAAGCAGTGGTTCTCAACTCCTGTCCTTAGTGGTCCTCAACTATCGATGCTTCCCGCTGAGACCACCGCCTGTGGAAGGGAACTCTACATCCTTACCGCTCTTACAGTAAAGAACCCTCTGTGTTTTTTAAGGTTAAACCTCTTCTAATTTTAATGAGTGGCCACATGTCTTGTTAAACTCACTTCCGTGAAAAAGTTTTATCCCTTTTGTGGGGTCACCAATACGGTATTTATAAACTGAAATCATATACTCTCTCAAGCGTCTCTTTTTAAGTTCAGTGCTGGCAACCTTTCCTCGTAACTAATATCCTCCAGACCCTTTATTAGCTTAGTTGCCCTTATTTGTACTCACTTCATTTCCAATACACCCTTCCTAACGACTGCTGCCCAGAACTGGACAGCATAGTCCAGGTGTGGCCGGACCAGAGTCTTGTAGAGTGGGAGAAGTATTGTTTTATCTCTGGAGTTGATCTCCTTTTTAACCACTTGCCGACCGCCGCACGACTATATACGTCGGCAGAATGGCACGGGCAGGCAAAAGGACTTACATGTACGTCCTTGCCTGCCCGCGGGTGGGGGGTCCGATCGGACCCCCCCCCGGTGCCAGCGGCGGTCGGCAAATCTCCCCCGGCGATCGGAGGTGAGGGGGAGGCCATCCATTCGTGGCCCCCCCCTCGCGATCGCTCTCAGCCAATGGGATCATTTCCCTGCCTCTGTATTGTACACAGAGGCAGAGGAAATGATGTCATCTCTCCTCGGCTCGGTATTTTCCGTTCCGGGCCGAGGAGAGAAGACTGTAATGTAAGTGCACAACACACTACACACACAGTAGAACATGCCAGGCACACAAAACACCCCGATCCCCCCCCCGATCCCCCCCCGATCCCCCCCCAATCACCCCCCCCCCCCTGTCACAAACTGACACCAGCAGGTTTTTTTTTTTTTTTTTTTTTTTTTCTGATTACTGTATTGGTGTCAGTTTGTGACATTTACAGTGTTAGGACAGTTAGTATTACCCCCCTGTAGGTCTAGGGTACCCCCCTAACCCCCCCTAATAAAGTTTTAACCCCTTGATCACCCCCCGTCACCAGTGTCGCTAAGCGATCATTTTTCTGATCGCTGTATTAGTGTCGCTGGTGACGCTAGTTAGTGAGGTAAATATTTAGGTTCGCCGTCAGCGTTTTATAGCGACAGGGACCCCCATATACTACCTAATAAATGTTTTAACCCCTTGATTGCCCCCTAGTTAACCCTTTCACCACTGATCACTGTATAACCGTTACGGGTGACGCTGGTTAGTTTGTTTATTTTTTATAGTGTCAGGGCACCCGCCGAATAAAGATTTAGCCCCCTGATCGCCCGGCGGTGATATGCGTCGCCCCAGGCAGCGTCAGATTAGCGCCAGTAACGCTAACACCCATGCACGCAGCATACGCCTCCCTTAGTGGTATAGTATCTGTACCAGCCCACCCAAGTGCAGTATCGATCGATCACGGTCACTTACAAAACACTAAACGCATAACTGCAGCGTTCGCAGAGTCAGGCCTGATCCCTGTGATCGCTAACAGTTTTTTTGGTAGCGTTTTGGTGAAATGGCAAGCACCAGCCCCAGGCAGCGTCAGGTTAGTGCCAGTACCGCTAACACCCATGCACGCAGCGTACACCTCCCTTAGTGGTATAGTATCTGAACGCATCAATATCTGATCCGATCAGATCTATACTAGCGTCCCCAACAGTTTAGGATTCCCAAAAACGCAGTGTTAGCGGGATCAGCCCAGATACCTGCTAGCACCTGCGTTTTGCCCCTCCGCCCGGCCCAGCCCAGCCCACCCAAGTGCAGTATCGATCGATCACTGTCACTTACAAAACACTAAACGCATAACTGCAGCGTTCGCAGAGTCAGGCCTGATCCCTGCGATCGCTAACAGTTTTTTTGGTAGCGTTTTGGTGAACTGGCAAGCACCAGCCCCAGGCAGCGTCAGGTTAGCGCCGGTCGCGCTAACACCCACGCACGCACCGTACACCTCCCTTAGTGGTATAGTATCTGAACTGATCAATATCTGATCCGATCAGATCTATACTGGCATCCCCAGCAGTTTAGGGTTCCCAAAAACGCAGTGTTAGTGGGATCAGCCCAGATACCTGCTAGCACCTGCGTTTTGCCCCTCCGCCCGGCCCAGCCCAGCCCACCCAAGTGCAGTATCGATCGATCACTGTCACTTACAAAACACTAAACGCATAACTGCAGCGTTCGCAGAGTCAGGCCTGATCCCTGCGATCGTTAACAGTTTTTTTGGTAGCGTTTTGGTGAACTGGCAAGCGCCAGCGGCCTAGTACACCCCGGTCGTAGTCAAACCAGCACTGCAGTAACACTTGGTGACGTGGCGAGTCCCATAAGTGCAGTTCAAGCTGGTGAGGTGGCAAGCACAAGTAGTGTCCCGCTGCCACAAAGAAGACAAACACAGGCCCGTCGTGCCCATAATGCCCTTCCTGCTGCATTCGCCAATCCTAATTGGGAACCCACCGCTTCTGCAGCGCCCGTACTTCCCCCATTCACATCCCCAACCAAATGCAGTCGGCTGCATGAGAGGCATTTTCTTTATGTCCTCCCCCTAGTACCCCTACCCAACGAACTCCCCCAAAAAAGATGTCGTGTCTGCAGTAAGCGCGGATATAGGCGTGACACCCGCTATTATTGTCCCTCCTGTCCTGACAATCCTGGTCTTTGCATTGGTGAATGTTTTGAATGCTACCATTCACTAGCTGAGTATTAGCGTAGGGTACAGCATTGCACAGACTAGGACACACTTTCACAGGGTCTCCCAAGATGCCATCGCATTTTGAGAGACCCGAACCTGGAACCGGTTACAGTTATAAAAGTTACAGTTACAAAAAAAGTGTAAAAAAAAAAAAAAAAAACACAAACAAAAATATAAAATAAAAAGTAATAGTTGTCGTTTTATTGTTCTCTCTCTATTCTCTCTCTCTCTATTCTCTCTATTGTTCTGCTCTTTTTTACTGTATTCTATTCTGCAATGTTTTATTGTTATTATGTTTTATCATGTTTGCTTTTCAGGTATGCAATTTTTTATACTTTACCATTTACTGTGCTTTATTGTTAGCCATATTTTTGTCTTCAGGTACAGCATTCACGACTTTGAGTGGTTATACCAAAATGATGCTTGCAGGTTTAGGTATCATCTTGGTATCATTCTTTTCAGCCAGCGGTCGGCTTTCATGTAAAAGCAATCCTAGCGGCTAATTAGCCTCTAGACTGCTTTTACAAGCAGTGGGAGAGAATGCCCCCCCCCCCATCGTCTTCCGTGTTTTTCTCTGGCTCTCCTGTCTCAACAGGGAACCTGAGAATGCAGCCGGTGATTCAGCCAGCTGACCATAGAGCTGATCAGAGACCAGAGTGGCTCCAAACATCTCTATGGCCTAAGAAACCGGAAGCTACGAGCATTTTATGACTTAGATTTCGCCGGATGTAAATAGCGCCATTGGGAAATTGGGGAAGCATTTTATCACACCGATCTTGGTGTGGTCAGATGCTTTGAGGGCAGAGGAGAAATCTAGGGTCTAATAGACCCCAATTTTTTCAAAAAAGAGTACCTGTCACTACCTATTGCTATCATAGGGGATATTTACATTCCCTGAGATAACAGTAAAAATGATTAAAAAAAAAAAAAATGAAAGGAACAGTTTTAAAATAAGATAAAAAAGCAAAAAAATAATAAAGAAAAAAAAAAAAAAAAGCACCCCTGTCCCCCCTGCTCTCGCGCTAAGGCGAACGCAAGCGTCGGTCTGGCGTCAAATGTAAACAGCAATTGCACCATGCATGTGAGGTATCACCGCGACGGTTAGATCGAGGGCAGTAATTTTAGCAGTAGACCTCCTCTGTAAATCTAAAGTGGTAACCTGTAAAGGCTTTTAAAGGCTTTTAAAAATGTATTTATTTTGTTGCCACTGCACGTTTGTGCGCAATTGTAAAGCATGTCATGTTTGGTATCCATGTACTCGGCCTAAGATCATCTTTTTTATTTCATCAAACATTTGGGCAATATAGTGTGTTTTAGTGCATTAAAATGTAAAAAAGTGTGTTTTTTCCCCAAAAAATGCGTTTGAAAAATCGCTGCGCAAATACTGTGTGAAAAAAAAAAATTAAACACCCACCATTTTAATCTGTAGGGCATTTGCTTTAAAAAAATATATAATGTGTGGGGGTTCAAAGTAATTTTCTTGCAAAAAAAAATAATTTTTTCATGTAATCAAAAAGTGTCAGAAAGGGCATTGTCTTCAAGTGGTTAGAAGAGTGGGTGATGTGTGACATAAGCTTCTAAATGTTGTGCATAAAATGCCAGGACAGTTCAAACCCCCCCCAAATGACCCCATTTTGGAAAGTAGACACCCCAAGCTATTTGCTGAGAGGCATGTCGAGTCCATGGAATATTTTATATTGTGACACAAGTTGCGGGAAAAAGACAAATTTTTTTTTTTTTTTTTTTTTTTTGCACAAAGTTGTCACTAAATTATATATTGCTCAAACATGCCATGGGAATATGTGAAATTACACCCCAAAATACATTCTGCTGCTTCTCCTGAGTACGGGGATACCACATGTGTGAGACTTTTTGGGAGCCTAGCCGCGTATGGGACCCCGAAAACCAAGCACCGCCTTCAGGCTTTCTAAGGGCGTAAATTTTTGATTTCACTCTTCACTGCCTATCACAGTCTCGGAGGCCATGGAATGCCCAGGTGGCACAAACCCCCCCCAAATGACCCCATTTTGGAAAGTAGACACCCAAAGCTATTTGCTGAGCGGTATAGTGAGTATTTTGCAGACCTCACTTTTTGTCACAAAGTTTTGAAAATTAAAAAAAGAAAAAAAAAATTTTTTTTTTTGTCTTTCTTCATTTTCAAAAACAAATGAGAGCTGCAAAATACTCACCATGCCTCTCAGCAAATAGCTTGGGGTGTCTACTTTCCAAAATGGGGTCATTTGGGGGGGGGGTTTGTGCCACCTGGGCATTCCATGACCTCCGAAACTGTGATAGGCAGTGAAGAGTGAAATCAAAAATGTACACCCTTAGAAATCCTGAAGGCGGTGATTGGTTTTCGGGGTCCCGTACGCGGCTAGGCTCCTAAAAAGTCCCACACATGTGGTATCCCCATACTCAGGAGAAGCAGCAGAATGTATTTTGGGGTGCAATTCCACATATGCCCATGACCTGTGTGAGCAATATATCATTTAGTGACAACTTTGTGCAAAAAAAAATAAATAAATAAATAAATTGTCACTTTCCCGCAACTTGTGTCAAAATATAAAATATTCCATGGACTCAACATGCCTCTCAGCAAATAGCTTGGGGTGTCTACTTTCCAAAATGGGGTCATTTGGGGGGGGTTTGTGCCATCTGGGCATTTTATGGCCTTCAAAACTGTGATAGGTAGTGAGGAGTAAAATCAAAAATGTACGCCCTTAGAAATCCTGAAGGCGGTGATTGGTTTTCGGGGCCCCGTATGCGGCTAGGCTCCCAAAAAGTCCCACACATGTGGTATCCCCATACTCAGGAGAAGCAGCTAAATGTATTTTGGGGTGCAATTCCACATATGCCCATGGCCTGTGTGAGCAATATATCATTTAGTGACAACTTTTTGTAATTTTTTTTTTTTTTTTTTTTTTTTGTCATTATTCAATCACTTGGGACAAAAAAAATGAATATTCAATGGGCTCAACATGCCTATCAGCAATTTCCTTGGGGTGTCTACTTTCCAAAATGGGGTCATTTGTGGGGGTTTTGTACTGCCCTGCCATTTTAGCACCTCAAGAAACGACATAGGCAGTCATAAATTAAAGGCTGTGTAAATTCCAGAAAATGTACCCTAGATTGTAGGCGCTATAACTTTTGCGCAAACCAATAAATATACACTTATTGACATTTTTTTTACCAAAGACATGTGGCCAAATACATTTTGGCCTAAATGTATGACTAAAATTGAGTTTATTGGATTTTTTTTAGAACAAAAAGTAGAAAATATCATTTTTTTTCAAAATTTTCGGTCTTTTTCCGTGTATAGCGCAAAAAATAAAAACGGCAGAGGTGATCAAATACCATCAAAAGAAAGCTCTATTTGTGGGAAGAAAAGGACGCAAATTTCGTTTGGTTACAGCATTGCATGACCGCGCAATTAGCAGTTAAAGCGACGCAGTGCCAATTTGTAAAAAGTGCTCTGGTCAGGAAGGGGGTAAATCCTTCCGGGGCTGAAGTGGTTAATGCATGCCAATATTCTGTTTGCTTTGTTAGCAGCAGCTTGGCATTGCATGCCATTGATGAGCCTATCATTTACTAGGACCCCCAGGTCCTTTTCCATTCTAGATTCCCCCAGAGGTTCACCCCCCAGTGTATAGATTGCATTCATATTTTTGCCACTCAAATGCATTATTTTACATTTTTCTACATTAAACCTAATTTGCCATGTAGTTGCCCACCTCATTAATTTGTTCAGATCTTTTTGCAAGGTTTCCACGTCCTGCTGAGAAGTTATTGCTCTGCTTAGCTTAGTATTGTCCGCAAATACATAGATTGAACTGTTTACCCCATCCTCCAGGTCGTTTATGAACAAAATATATAGGATTGGTCCCAGCACAGAACCCTGGGGGACCCCACTACCCACCTCTGACCATTCCGAGTACTTCCCATTTATCACCACCCTCTGAACTCGCCCTTGTAGCCAGTTTTCAATCCATGTACTCACCCTATAGTCCATGCCAACGAACCTTGTTTTGCACAGTAAACATTTATGGGGAACTGTGTCAAATGTTTTTGCAAAATCCAGATACACCACATCTTCAGGCCTTCCTTTATCTAAATGGCAACTCATCTCCTCATAGAAGGTTAATAGATTGGTTTTGCAAGAATGATTCTTCATGAATTCATGCTGATTACTGCTAATGATACCATTCTCCTTACTAAAATCTTGTATATAGTCCCTTATCATCCCCTCCAAGAGCTTGCATACTATTGCACATACTATGTTAGGCTAACTGGTCTGTAATTCCCAGGAATGTATTTTGGGCCCCTTTTAAATATTAGTGCTACATTGGCTTTTCTCCAATCATCTGGTACCATTCCAGTCAGTAGACTGTCAGTAAAAATTAGGAACAATGGTCTGATAATTACTTGACTGAGTTTCCTAAGTACCCTCGGATGCAAGCCATCTGGTCCTGGTGATTTATTAATGTTAGGTTTCCCAAGTCTAATTTTAATTCTGTCCTCTATTAACCATGCTTCCTGTGAGGTGCTTTCATAAGAATAAACACTGCAGTTTTGGTTACTGAAACCTCCCGATTCCCTTGTGAAAACTGAGGAGAAGAATAAATTCAATACCTTCGCCATCTCCCCAACCTTTGTAACCAGATGTTCTTCCTCATTCTTTATGGGGCCAATATGGTCTGTCCTTCCTTTTTTACTGTTTACATACTTAAAGAATTTCTTGGGATTTTTTTTGCTCTCCTCCACTATGTGTCTTTTGTGTTCTATCTTAGACACCCTAATTCCACCCTTACATTTGTTGTTGCATTCTTTATAAAGTCTGAATGCTGATGATGATCCCTCAACCTTGTATTTTTTGAAGTCCTTCTCCTTTGCTTTTTTTTTTAGTTTCAATAGGTTTTTGTTGAGTTTTTAGTACAAATATATTAAAAAAAACAGTCCAGTTGCAACATAGACAGAGGTTCCACCTAGCTTAGGTGAGTGTAGCTCATTCTGAACTAGCAATATATATGATTATGTTTGTTAATGTATGTAATGTTACATTTGCTTAAATTTGTATGAAGCAGGCGGAAGGGGGGAATGGGAAATAGGAAGGGCAGGATAATGGGGGGTTAAGGTAGGGAAGGAAAGGGGTAGGGGGGGGCAATAGGAGGGGGAGTGGGAACTAGGGAATGGGGGAAGAAAGGGTGACAATAAGGGGGAGAGGATCACCAGCACATCAAGTGAGTAATTTTCAGAACATTATATAAAATATGATTCAAAACAGTCTATAACACAATTCACTTGTTAACTTTACATTTGTGTCAACCAGTGGGACCATTGTACAGAAAATTTGTTTAGTTGCATATTTTTCCTAGCTATTATCTTTCCAAATTCACATTTTTTTGTTGATTGAGATCTGCAATTGTGTTAGATATGGGATATGGAGGGTGTTTCTGCGGTTTTCCATAACCTAGTGATATTTAGCTTGGCTGCTAGCAGAAGATGTGTTATGACAGTTCTGGTGTTTGAAGGGTATTTTTCTAACCCTACATGGAGCAGTGCTAGTGAAGGGGAAGGAGTAGAAAGCAATCCAGAGATAGAGGTTGCAATAAAAAGTATATGAACCCTTTTGGAATGATATGGATTTCTGCACAAATTGGTCATAAAATGTGATCTGATCTTCATCTAAGTCACAACGATAGACGATCACAGTCTGCTTAAACTAATAACACACAAAGAATTAAATGTTACCATGTTTTTATTGAACACACCATGTAAACATTCACAGTGCAGGTGGAAAAAGTATGTGAACCCCTAGACTAATGAGATCTCCAAGAGCTAATTGGAGTGAGGTGTCAGCCAACTGGAGTCCAATCAATGAGATGAGATTGGAGGTGTTGCTTACACCTGCCCTATAAAAAACACACACCAGTTCTGGGTTTGCTTTTCACAAGAAGCATTGCCTGATGTGAATGATGCCTCGCACAAAAGAGCTCTCAGAAGACCTACGATTAAGAATCGTTGACTTGCATAAAGCTGGAAAGGGTTAGAAAAGTATCTCCAAAAGCCTTGCTGTTCATCAGTCCATGGTAAGACAAATTGTCTATAAATGGAGAAAGTTCAGCACTGCTGTTACTCTCCCTAGGAGTGGGCAGCCTGTAAAGATGACTGCAAGAGCACAGCGCAGACTGCTCAATGAGGTGAAGAAGAATCCTAGAGTGTCAGCTAAAGACTTACAAAAGTCTCTGGCATATGCTAACATCCCTGTTAGCGAATCTACGATACATAAAACACTAAACAAGAATGAATTTCATGGGAGGATACCACAGAGGAAGCCACTGCTGTCCAAAAAAAACATTGCTGCATGTTTACAGTTTGCACAAGAGCACCTGGATGTTCCACAGCAGTATTGGCAAAATATTCTGTGGACAAATGAAACCAAAGTTGAGTTGTTTGGAAGAAACACACAACACTATGTGTGGAGAAAAAGAGGCACAGCACACCAACATCAAAACCTCATCCCAACTGTGAAGTATGGTGGTGGGGGCATCATGGTTTGGGGCTGCTTTGCTGTGTCAGGGCCTGGACAGATTGCTATAATGAAAGGAAAAATGAATTCCCAAATTTATCAAGACATTTTGCAGGAGAACTTAAGGCCATCTGTCCACCAGCTGAAGCTCAACAGAAGATGGGTGTTGCAACAGGACAATGACCCAAAGCATAGAAGTAAATCAACAACATAATGGCTTAAACATAATAAAATACGCCTTACTGGAGTGGCCATGAGAGATGTTTGGTTAGGGCTCTAAGGGGGATAGGTATAGAGTGGGTAAGAGGGCTGGGGTTTGTTTAAATGTGATTTTTTTCCATGTTAGTATAGAAGCTGTAACTGACTGGGATGTATTATGGAGAAGAAGGGCATCCTGCTGCTGTTAGGAGAAGGGAGTCTAGGGGATGTTTGTTCTGGGGGGATAAAGTTTCCATGATCGACCAGATTTTTTCAGATGTTGGGTGCCACCAATAGGATATTTGGTCTAAAATAGATGCATGGTAGCAACTACTGATGTGGGGAAGGCCAACCCCTCCCATTTTCTATGGTCTGGTAAAGACATAGTTGGCACATCTACGGGGTCTTTTTTCCCATATAAATTTTGATATTTGCCTTTGGATGGAGGTTAGGAAGGATTGGGGGATATCAGTGTGCAAAATAAGTACAGGAGTTTTGGTAGTATTATCATTTTAAGGGTAGCGTTCCTACCTATTTTGGAGAGGACAGTTGAGCGTAGTGAGCGAAGTAGTTGAGGGAGTTGTTGGAGAAAGGTCTGGTAGTTAAGTGCAAATAATTGTTTTGGAGTGGGCGCTATTTGTATTCCCAAATAGGGAATAGATTTGTTTAGCCATATGAATGGGGTGATATTTCTAAGGTGGGATTCCATTTGTGTGGGGAGGCATAAGGGCATTATTACCGATTTTGATACATTAAGCTTATAAAAGCAGACCTTGCTAAATTGGTGGATATTTTCTTGTATCTGGATTAGTAATCATCAGTATCACATCATCTGCGAAATGTCTAGGGAAAGAAGCAGAGAAGGCGTTTGTGTTTGGATAGTGTAGTATATGAGGTTGATTACCCTTCTTATGGCATCTGGTGCCTGGCGGCCTGGGATAAACCCAACTTGGCCAGGGTGCACTAAAGATGGGAGGTATATCAGTAATCTTTTGGCAAGGACTTTAGCTAGTATTTTTATGTCAGTATTCAGGAGAGATATTGGCCTATAATTGGCAGTCGATGAGGGACCTTTGTCTGGTTTCGGTATAGTTATAATAGTTGAACGTAACATGTCTGTTGGTAGAGAACCAGAGGAACCGACATGGTGGGGTCCCCGACTACATTGAAGTCGCCCCCCCTAGGATAAGGCTTCCACTGTAAATTTCCAAGTTTTTTTACATAAGCATTTGTGGAAGCTGATTTGTTTAGTATTTTGGTCCATATATATTGACCAGGGTGTAGCTGGACTGCCCTATATCACAAATCAAAATTAGATAGCGATCGTGGAGGTCCTCATAAGATTGGTGAAGTTGAAACTGGAGACTGTCTTTAATCGCTGTTAGGACACCGTTTTACTTGTTTGGGCCTGAGTCAAGAAAGAGTTGGTCATATCCTTTCATTTTGATTGTCGGGGTTTTGGTTGAAGCAAAGTGTGTCTCTTGTACAAAGACTATGTTGGCTTGTTGTTTTGGAGTTTCCTTTTGCAGTGCCATTCTTTTCTGTGGGCTGTTTAAGCCTCTGACATTTAGTGAGACGATCTTGATGGGCATATTGTGCTTCCGGCAGTTATGCAATTCCAAATCTTTGGTGTACTAGGGTAATAGCCAGGAGTTGTGAGAGCAGTCTTAATAGTAAGTTCACTGATATTAGAGACTGCAACTGTGATCTCAAGATAGGTCAGATATTCATGCAATTCAGGTTTTTGGTAGTCTCAACGAGAGGCTGGTGAGCCCAGGGGTACAGAACAAGTAAAAAAAGGGGGCTGTTTATCAAGTGAGCTCAATGTTCAGTAACTACTGCTGGTTTTAACAGGGGGAGAACAGTGATTCTCAATGGTAGCTGTCATGGACGGGTCTGCGAGAATATAAACTGGCTTCTGCAGAGTAACCCGCTACTACCGAGCCGGATAATTAGGTGGAAGGTGGAGGGCAATCAGGTTTTGTTAGGCATCCTGAAGGGACCAGTCCATGTCCATTTGTGAGGATGAGGGGTTGTCAGAGGATGTGGTTTCCTCAGGGATGAGACACAAGTCTCTTAGGAGTTTGAGGCCCCCAGCAAGTGATTTCATGGTATACGTTTTGCTTTGGTAGGTTATTAGCAATTTCACAGGGAAGCCCCACTTGTAGGGAATGTGGTGGTTCTGTAGTGGTTTTGTGATAGTGGCCAATTGCCGCTGGGTATCCATTGTTGTTTTTGAGAGATCTGCGCACAGTTTGACTGTGGCAAATGGTTCTGGAAGGGTGGATGATTGCTTTGCAGCAAACATCACTTTCTCTTTTGCAGTGAAAAAATGAATTCTGGCAAGTACATCTCTGGGCTTTGATTCAGGAAGGTGAAGTGGTTTTGGAAGTCTATGTGCACGATCTATTTCCAAATCTTGGTCAGTCAGATCTGGTACTATGGACCTCATCAGCGCCTGTAAATATTGGACCAAGTCAGGTTGCTGTATTGTCTCTGGGATGCTGTGGAATTGTATATTGTTCCGACGGGAATGGCCCTCTAAATCTGCCAGTTTAAGTTTGATTAACCACTTAAAGACCAAGCCTCTTTCTGTTTCTATTTGTTGTTGTTGTTTTTTTTTTTAATTGTATATTTATTAAGTTTTTTTCATAAAAGAGAGTACAAGAGTATAAAAGAAAAAAATTACAGGTGAGAGTATATAACAAGTACGATCGTATAAAGAACATATACCATACATTGAAATTGTGTAGGTAGAGTTACAATGCTACCATCAAACATTATCATAGTGTTATAGTCATAAAGGTTAGGAGGTAGGAACAGGGGAGGAAGGACCCAGGGAGAGGGCGTCACAAACATTGAATTTATTCTTTATACAAAAAAGAAATGTTGTTCACTGGGTCTGATGTCAGTGGGGTCCCCGGTGCGCCTAAACTAAAAAAAACAAGGCACCCCAAAGGAGTCCCACTTCAGGAAAAGGGGGAGACAGGGGGTAAAAAGAAGCACCATGGGATCTTCAGGAGAACCAGCTGACTGAGCTAAGGAAACAGAGCATTAGCCTATATGATCAAGGGGGGTATTGTACCTCTAGGAGGGTGGGGGAATGGCATTTGGGTTTGATTTTGAGAAATCCCACAGTTCCCATATTTTTAAAAATTGAGGAAGTGAGTAATTTACTATCACAGTAAGGTGTTACTTTCTGCGAATCTGCTCCAATAATTGGAGCACCTGTGGAAGAGTGGGCGGAGAGGAAGACAACCATCTTGAGGGTATAGCCCTTTTCGCTGCAAGAAGGATAAAGGCAGTTCATTTTTGGGTATGTCTGGGGATGCCAGAGAATGGCAGGCCCAAAAGATAATGTATCAGGTCTAGAGGGAAATTCGAGCACCAATGGTAGGAGTAGTTTTTTTTGAGAGTGACTAGATCTGAGGTTGGGATATGTATCGGTAGAGCTTCCGTTTTACTGGTATTCATTTTATATCCTGAGATAAAGCTGAATTCTCTTAACAAAGCTATCAGGTTTGGGAGGGATGCATGGGGTCTGGTCAGGGTCAGCAGGACATCATCAGCAAATAATGATAGTTTATATTCCTTTTGGCGTAAAGAAACCCCTCGGATGTTAAGATGGATGCGTATGGCTGCGCATAACGGATAGGGGGATAGCGGACATCCCTGTCTGATACCGTTACTCAAGGAAAAGGATGGTGATAAGTAAGAGGATAGCTGGACTTGGGAGGAAGGTCGGGAATAGTGGTATAGGGTATAGTTATATCAATTCCGGGCTCAAAATTGGTAGAAAGGTCTTATAATAGGAATATGGCAAGCCGTCTAGGCCGGGGGATTTTTGGGTAAAGAGATGTTTAACGTCAGCTAATTATTCGGGGGTGACAATAGCATTCAGGGATGAGAGGTGTTCGGAAGAAAGTTTGGGTAACTGTAGAGAATCAAAAAAAGAGTTAAATCTCTAAAGTTGTAGTTAGGGTCTGTTTGCAGACAGTTGTATAGGTGGTGGTAAAGGTCTCCAAAGACTTTAGACATAGTAAGGGACAACAGGTAGGGGTCCCATCTGCTTGTCTGAGGAAGTCTGGAGAGGAATGGAAGGGACAGGGCTTCAATTTATTCACCAGAATTCTATGGGGGTAAAAAGAAGCACCATGGGATCTTCAGGAGAACCAGCTGACTGAGCTAAGGAAACAGAGCATTAGCCTATATGATCAAGGGGGGTATTGTACCTCTAGGAGGGTGGGGGAATGGCATTTGGGTTTGATTTTGAGAAATCCCACAGTTCCCATATTTTTAAAAATTGAGGAAGTGAGTAATTTGCTATCACAGTAAGGTGTTACTTTCTGCGAATCTGCTCCAATAACTGGAGCACCTGTGGAAGAGTGGGCGGAGAGGAAGACAACCATCTTGAGGGTATAGCCCTTTTCGCTGCAAGAAGGATAAAGGCAGTTCATTTTTGGGTATGTCTGGGGATGCCAGAGAATGGCAGGCCCAAAAGATAATGTATCAGGTCTAGAGAGAAATTCGAGCACCAATGGTAGGAGTAGTTTTTTTTGAGAGTGACTAGATCTGAGGTTGGGATATGTATCGGTAGAGCTTCCGTTTTACTGGTATTCATTTTATATCCTGAGATAAAGCTGAATTCTCTTAACAAAGCTATCAGGTTTGGGAGGGATGCATGGGGTCTGGTCAGGGTCAGCAGGACATCATCAGCAAATAATGATAGTTTATATTCCTTTTGGTGTAAAGAAACCCCTCGGATGTTAGGATGGATGCGTATGGCTGCGCATAACGGATAGGGGGATAGCGGACATCCCTGTCTGATACCGTTACTCAAGGGAAAGGATGGTGATAAGTAAGAGGATAGCTGGACTTGGGAGGAAGGTCGGGAATAGTGGTATAGGGTATAGTGATATCAATTCTGGGCTCAAAATTGGTAGAAAGGTCTTATAATAGGAATATGGCAAGCCGTCTAGGCCGGGGGATTTTTGGGTAGAAAGATGTTTAACGTCACCTAATTATTCAGGGGTGACAATAGCATTCAGGGATGAGAGGTGTTCGGAAGAAAGTTTGGGTAACTGTAGAGAATCAAAAAAAGAGTTAAATCTCTAAAGTTGTAGTTAGGGTCTGTTTGCAGACAGTTGTATAGGTGGTGGTAAAGGTCTCCAAAGACTTTAGACATAGTAAGGGGACAATAGGTAGGGGTCCCATCTGCTTGTCTGAGGAAGTCAGAATGGAAGGGACGGGGCTTCAATTTATTCACCAGAATTCTATGGGGTTTGTTTGAGTATTCATAACATTTTTGTTTGGACCACAAAAGGGATTTATCGATCTTGCTCATTTTTAATGATCTGAGTTGATTTCTCAGGGAAACAACGGCTCGTGGGGGGGGAAGCCTGGCCACCGTGGGGGAAGACAGCAGGAGTTTTTCAGCCCTGCGGAGTTTCAACAAAATAGATGAGTGTTGAAATGCTGCTTCTTTCTTTAAATGTGAACCTGTAGGAATGCAATGTCCCCGGAAGACAGCCTTTCGTGCTTCCCACAGGGTGGAGGGCTCCGAGACCGTGTTTGTGTTGAGTTGGAGGTACTCAGTCAAGCCATTAGAAAGATGGGTTTTAGTTTCTGGGATACGAAGTAAGGTCTCATTGAGTCACCAGTGACAGATTCTGGGGAAGGCAGAGGAGAGGGCAATGTCAAGGGATACAGAGGAGTGATCTGACCAGGTTATGGGGTTGATTTCAGAGGAGACTGTGGATGTCAGAAGGGGTGAAGAGACAAAGAAATGGTCCAACCTGGAATAAAGCTTGTGAGGGTGTGAATAAAACGTGTATTGTTTATGTGTGGGTTGTTTGATCCTCCAGATATCTAAAAGGTTTCTAGCTCTGATTAGATTACGGAAGGATTTGGAAAGGCTGTCAGGTCTGGTTGATGTTGTGGAGGGGAACAGTATATGTTTATCTTTGCTGGGAGACACAGTCACATTGAAATCTCCACCGATAACCATAAAGGGTTCAGAAAATTTGTCCAAAATATCAAACATGGTGGAGAGAAACCAGATTCGACCACAATTAGGGGCATAAACATTTACAATGGTAAGAGATTGGGTGAGGAGTGAGCAATCCAAGACAATAAATCTGCCCTGGGGGTCCAGGTAAGAAGATTTAACGCGCAAGGGGCATGATCGATTAAAGATAGCCACTCCTGCTTTTCCAGATGGGTCTGAAGACAGGAAGGATGTTGGGAAGTTTTTGCTGAAAAATTTAAGGGATCCCCCCAGGGCGGAAGTGGGTCTCTTGGACTAAAATTACATCTGCTCTAGAAGCTTTAAACTCTTTCAAAGCCAGCCATCTCTTTTGAAAAAAGTTTAAACCTTTAACATTACATGTAAGAAACTTTAATGCCATGACATCTTGACCGGTTGAAAAAGCATTTGATATTTTGCATGATAAACAGTGGGTGAGAGACTCCATGGTGCCAAGGAAACATAGAGGTTATAAGGTAACATAACAACATGTAGAATAGAAGTAGCATTATAACATAAACATATTAAGTCTATGAGGTGTATCAACCTCAGGTCAGAAAAAAGGACCTGAGAAAAAAAGACAAAAGAAAAAAAAACAAAAAGAAAAGATATGAGAAAAAAAAGGAGAAAAAAAACTGAACAGACTGAAACCTGGGAGGCCATGTGCCTCCAGGAAACCCAGGACCAAGCCTTGAGCTAGGAAGGGGAGCATGAGGACAACCAAAGATGTGGACCGAGAGGTCCCCCACCGTCTTCCGATGCATAGAAGTTCCGGGTTTCAAATCAGGAACTGTAGAAAAAAAAACAAACCTGTAAATCAGGATAACTTGAGAAGCCATCAGTTGGTGCACCCCATGGGTCAGGGGGGTGAGGAAACCCTCTCAGGAGTTGTTGGCCATCTATAAACAAAAACTATAGGGGGGCCAAGTAAAAATAGAGATCAGGACCGTAGCCATGTGGAAGATTAATCAGGTCGGGAATCTAGAAGCAGGGCACTTCTGGGGTGTGAAGTTGGACTTGGATGACTTCTGCCGTATTGGGGTCCAGATGCGGCTCGGGGCTGTCGGAGGTTTCGGAGTAGCAAGGAGAGGGCATAGGATCTTCAGCTGGGAGAGGCGGTAGGCCTAGGTTGCGTAGAAAGGCGTCACTTTCCTGGAGGTCTCGTAGGGAGTATTGTATACCTTCCTGTTGGGACTGGAGCTGGGAGACTGTCTGCTTTATGGTAGCATTGTCCTCTTCAAGCACTTGTACATACTGCACTAGTTCATCAAATTTAGACTCCAGGGTGTCTGCGCGCTCTCCCAGTTGACCTATTTCCCCTCTGAGCTCTTTAGCAAGCTTCCCCACTTCTTGTGAAATATTGTGTGTGAGGGCTTGCAGCAGGGATTGTAATTTGGCATCTAGGACTTCTGCTGTTGGGGTGGTGATCCCTGTGTAGGACTGGGGATGATATCAAAAAGAGTACCTGTGTCAGACTCAAAATGCTCCGTTGCGCCCTGTGCGCCGTAATGGCTAATCGAGGTCGCGGATGCGGGCCTATGCAAGTAGCAGTCCATCGTGGTGCAGGCCCGGGGTTGATAACTGCGGCGTAGTTTTGCCTTTGGTCCCCAATCTTGCCCATGTGGTGCACGGTCATCACGGGAGGCTGGAGAGGTGACTCCC
Organism: Aquarana catesbeiana; assembly: GCF_042186555.1. Taxonomy (NCBI): domain Eukaryota; kingdom Metazoa; phylum Chordata; class Amphibia; order Anura; family Ranidae; genus Aquarana; species Aquarana catesbeiana. The sequence continues at coordinate 161,898,062 of NC_133327.1, read as the reverse complement.
ATGCAGAAAAGAGCTGGGGATCCATCATCCGGAGTCTTGGAGAGGTGATGGGGAATGGAGCTCCGGTCTCACATGTCCGCAAAATAAGACAACAGTAAAATTAGCCCATTTTTTTATATTGTGAAAGATAATGTTACACCGAGTAAATTGATACCCAACATGTCACGCTTCATAATTGTGCCCGCTCGTGGAATGGCGACAAACTTTTACCCTTAAAAATCTCCATAGGCGACGTTTAAAAAATTCTACAGGTTGCATGTTTCAAGTTACAGAGGAGGTCTAGGGCTAGAATTATTGCTCTTGCTCTACCGATCACAGCAATACCTCACATGGGTGGTTTGAACACCGTTTTCATGTGCGGGCGCTAGTCACACATGCGTTCACTTCTGCACGCGAGCTCGTCGGAAAGGGTCGCGTTTAAAAAATTTTTTTTTCTTGTTTGTTTTATCTTTTTTTTCACATTTTTAAAATTGTTTTTTTTTTTTAATTGTGTCACTTTTATTCCTATTACAAGAAATGTAAACATCCCTTGTAATAGAAAAAAGCATGACAGGACCTCTTAAATATGAGATCTGGGGTCAAAAAAACCTCAGATCTCATATTTACATTAAAATGCAATAAAAAAAATTATCATTTGAAAAAATGAAAAAAAAATGGCCCTTTAAGAGCTATGGACGAAAGTGATGTTTTGACATGGCTTCCGCCCTGCAGTGATATGGAGACGGGTGGGGGCCACTTTAACCTCACTCATCTCCATACCCAGACGCGATTGCCTCCGCCACTGCCAACGGCTCCTGCAAGCACCCTCTCCCGCCGCCGATAAAAGTGATCTTGCAGCGAATCCGCTGCAGAGACCACTTTTATCTTGTAGCAGACCGCCCGCTGAAGAAGAGGATACCGGGGTTATGGCAACTAGCTGCTGCCATAACAACGATATCCTAATTCAAAGTCATCACGTAAAATGACGGTGGGCTGTCCGGAAGTGGTTAAGCGTAATTCATCATCATGTTCAGTATATACATGAATCAGCTCATTGTGTGCAGTGTAGAGATCTAACATTTTAGTTTCTACATGTAGTAAGCGCTGGTCTTGTGCTTGTACCACAGTAGATAAGGAGGATACTGAGGCAGACAGATCTGTATACAGAGTGTGCTTCAGTGAAATGATATAAAGTAACAACACAGTCCTTAAGCGCTAAAATTGGCAGTCATACAAAATCATCATTGTGTCATATTCAATACATAAAAATTATCTGGGATCCAGTGCAGCTGTCAACTTTTAGGAAAAGTGAACATCAAAAAAACAAAAAAACAGCGCTCAATGAGATCAGAAAAATAAAAAAACGAATGATATATTAATCCAAGCTCATTTAATTGGATGCATGCTGAAGAATTAAAAATCACAACAGTCAGATGAAAATATCAAGTGTAAGAAAAGCTTGATAAAAAAAAAATCAATTTCATAGTTGAAATACTCCGAAAATAATAATTACAATACCACCAGATGCCAAGAGGTTAATATCGGCAAATGTGTTCCATTTCCTGGTCGGAAGGGAGACTCAATGCTTCAGCTGTGTAGGAGGGAGTATGGAATAGAGAGACACCACTCTCTACACTGCGACTGCTGGCCCGACAATAGATGTCACTGACGCTGTACATCAGGGGATCAGGAGGTGTACTATAGCCCGTGTCACTGCGGAGCTTCCCTGGCCAGCATGCCGTTCCAGCGAGAAGATACCTGGCATCCCGGGGGGGCACTCTGATAGGTGAGAGCTAAATCCGGAAGCCGGAACACAAAGTCAAAACCAGAAACAGGAACTCACAAGATGCTAGGCGGTACATTGGCTCGATGTTGCCATGGCGATCGTGACTAACATGTTTCACGCGCCTGCGCTTTATCAAAGTCACGGGAGCCAGTGGCAACAGGCGAATATAAGGGCATGTAAACATGAAGGGGGAAGTGTGACAGACCTAGCCGGGAGAGAGACTTTTGGAGGGGACTGTATGCTAGCCTCTTGCCGATCGATCGGGGGCCCTTGCATTTGGGGGAACGGTGCTCTTTGTGAGCTGTATGTCTGGGGACCCTGGATTTGCTATATTGGAATAGTGGCTGATTCATAATGCTGGGACAGATACTGTTAGGAGATGCTGATGTAAATTCCAACACCTGTCTGTCTATTGCCTGCTAAAAATGTGTATTGTAAATAAGTCTACTATGGGATCTAAGAGTCATTAGATCCCCATTGTTATTTGTGTTAATTAACTCTGCTATTGTGTGAAGAAGAGTCTATGTTGATTGTGATAATGTTGATTGGACTTTCTGAACTACAAGACGGCCAGTCTGACCTAACGGTCATGTCTGAGTCATCTAGGCTGTCTAAAGGGATTAGTTAATTAGCTCATGTTAATTAGGTTAATTAGGTTACAGCTGTATTGTTAGAGTAATATGAGCAGGAGGTCTGCACCTACACTTTGAGTGTATAAAAGCCTGTATTTTGTCAATAAAGACAGATTCCTGTTTGAACTTACATACAGCCTGCCTGGTGTTTGTTCTGAGCTATCACAACTGGACTAGAATGGCACAGAGCTGTGGTTCTAGTCCCGGACCATTGGATGACCGAACCATCAGACGTTGCAATCTGATTCAATAGCTGCAGAGGAGTGTCGGGAGAGTGGAACCGAGCGAGCAAGGAGCTCGTTACATTGGTTGGCAGCGGTGGGATTTGCTCTCCAGTTACTGGGACACTCCAAACGAGCCTGCAGGAGAGCCACGCTGAAAGACTTACTTGAGAGCCATGGAGGGAATGATGGGATCGTGCTTCCTTGCCGTGAACACATCCAAACCATCACCTGGATCCAAGGTAGCAGGATAGCAGGAGAGGAGAAATACCAGCCACCATGGATGAAGAATTCAGAAGGAGGTTGTGAGAGGAGATACAGCACAGAGGACCAGTATCAGAGCAGGTCCTGCTAGGATGGTTTGATTCTGTCCGCTGTGAGCTCTGGAAGGAAGCGCTAGCCAGTGAGCAGCGACACCAGGGAAAAGTTCTCCCCTCCGTCCATGTGAGGTACTGGTCGCAGTATGAAGTGCGAATGCTGTTTTTGGGGGAACAGTCGAACCAGGAGTGGACAGCCGAGTTAAGCAGGCTGATCCGAGCAGAAATGCGGTTGGACGAGAGCTACAGAGCCCTCCAGTGGTATGTAGCCCAAGTGTGCCCATGGACATCGGATGACAGCCCCAAGGAAGGCTTTGACTACGATGGCCTGGGATTGTTATACTGGAGGCTGTCCAGGGACCCTGACTTTGGAAGTGATCGGGAGTGGCGTTTGAAGGAAATAATGGAGCACAGAGAGCGGAGACTGAATGTCTCAGAAGTGCACTGGGCACTGGAAGATTTGGAGTTTCTGGCCGTTCAGGAATGGGAGTTGGAGATCGCCTACAAACAGCTGTTAGACTCTGCTCAGCAGTAGGGTGGTGCTCCCTTTGCCTGGGACTATCAGGAAATACCAGTTGACAACTCTGAAATCCTGGCTGAGGAGTTGACAATGTGGCAGAGTAACGGTGTGCTTTGCCAACCTGCACCCACAGCTATGGAGGCGGAGGTCTTATGGTGGATGCAGCAAGTGCTGACTGACCTTGATGAACCTGTTTCTGCATTGGATGATCTTGGATGGAGGAATGTGCCTGTCCAGCAGAATGCCAGAGAATCGGCAGTGGAAAATCTGAAGATTGCCGTCCCCAAACCTGAAGTGCTGACAACAGGGCAGAGCTCTGCTAACCTCTGCCCAGCACTGATAGCATCTTCTGGGTTCCACGGAGAGGAGATGGTGAACCTTTATCCCCAGACATCAGTTGCAGAGACAGGGGATTTGATAGACTTTTCTGCTGAGAAAGAACAACCTGGTGAGCCTCCAGCAGAAGAGAAGCTGTTATTAGGGCCAAACTTCACTATGCTCTGCCCAGCACCAACAGAAGTATCTGTGAAGTTACAAGGAACTTCCCCAGCTGAAGCGCTGGCAACCGGACAGTGGGTCCAAGATCTCTGCCCTACACCTGCGTCAGTTCCGGAGGCTCAGGGTGAGAAGGAGGTGGTCACATCCCAGCAGCAGATCAGGATACAGGGGGAGAAGGGAGAGGAGGTGTTCGTCATCCCTCCCCAACAGTTAGCCGGAGCAGATGGTGTGGGGTTTCCAGCAGAAGGGCTGGCAACAGGGCCGAGTACTGCTGGACTCTGCCTTCAACTAACAGAGGATGGATGTCCTGTGAAGGTGGATGGGACTTCAGTCTCCACCTGTATACCCCAGGGATGCTGGGCAGTCGGCCCAGATCCACAGCAGCATGACGGAGTGAGCCCAGACACCCTGTCTTCTCTCCAGCGGCAGAAAGGACTCCAGGGAGAAGGGCCAGTCCAGGCCTCTCCCCAGCGGCAGATATGTTCTCTGAGAGAGGCAGAGGTTGGCTGGGTGAGTAATGCTTTGTTTGGAACAATTTTATTGGGGTACTGTGTGGGTACAGGCATTAGAGGACTGGAACTACTGACTAACTTCGGAGTCAACCCGTCTGGGGTCTCCTCCTGTGTTAGTCTCCTGCCAAAAGGGGAGAAATGTGACAGACCTAGCCGGGAGAGAGACTTTTGGAGGGGTCTGTATGCTAGCCTCTTGCCGATCGATCGGAGGCCCTTGCATTTGGGGGAACGGTGCTCTTTGTGAGCTGTATGTCTGGGGACCCTGGATTTGCCATATTGGAATAGTGGCTGATTCATAATGCTGGGACAGATACTGTTAGGAGATGCTGATGTAAATTCCAACACCTGTCTGTCTATTGTCTGCTAAAAATGTGTGTTGTAAATAAGTCTACTATGGGATCTAAGAGTCATTAGATCCCCATTGTTATTTGTGTTAATTAACTCTGCTATTGTGTGAAGAAGAGTCTATGTTGATTGTGATAATGTTGATTGGACTTTCTGAACTACAAGACGGCCAGTCTGGCCTAACGGTCATGTCTGAGTCATCTAGGCTGTCTAAAGGGATTAGTTAATTAGCTCATGTTAATTAGGTTAATTAGGTTACAGCTGTATTGTTAGAGTAATATGAGCAGGAGGTCTGCACCTACACTTTGAGTGTATAAAAGCCTGTATTTTGTCAATAAAGATAGATTCCTGTTTGAACTTACATACAGCCTGCCTGGTGTTTGTTCTGAGCTATCACAACTGGACTAGAATGGCACAGAGCTGTGGTTCTAGTCCCGGACCATTGGATGACCGAACCATCAGACGTTGCAATCTGCAGAGGAGTGTCGGGAGAGTGGAACCAAGCGAGAAAGGGGCTCGTTACAGAAAGTGTTCTCACATTTTGTAATATTAACCCCTTGTATACATTATTATAGTGAAATAGTGCACACATAATGCGTCTGAGGGACAGATTAATATACAACAACGCTGGTAACTTGATAAAACAAAAAATGAAAAATAAAAAATAAAAATAAAATAAGAATAAAATGAGAAAATGAAAATAAAAAATATAATAAATAATGGTAAAAAATGATTAAATATAATTAATTGAATAAATAGCACCAAAACTGATGTTCAATATATGACGTGTCATACCTCAGATAATGCAATGAAATGGATTATCTATAAAAAGACTACATGTACCATGTCATGTCAAAATTGTGAAAAATTGAATGAATGAAAATTAGAATATTATAAAAATATTATAAAAATGGACAGGAATAGATAATGTGTATAAAATATAGAATATAAAAACAATGTATAAAAAATATATATAAAAGAAATTGTATATATTATATTCAGTGCCAAAAACAAATCCACACAAAGATGAAAATCAATGTTTTGATTTGGCTCCCGTGATTTTGACAAAGCGCAGGCGCGTGAAACATGTTACTCACGGTTGCCATGGCAACATCGAGCCTTCGTACTGCCTAGCATCTTGTTATCTCCTGTTTCTGGTTTTGACTCTGTGTTCCGGCTTCCGCATTTAGCTCTCACCTATCAGAGTGCCCCCCCGGGACGCCAGGTATCTGCTCGCTGGAACAGCATACTGGCCGGGGAAGCTCCGCGGTGACACGGGCTATAGTACATCTCCTGATGTACAACGTCAGTGACATCTATTGTCGGGCCAGCAGTCGCAGTGTAGAGAATAGTGTCTCTCTATTCCATACTCCCTCTTACACAGCTGAAGCATTGAGTCTCCCTTCCGACCAGGAAATGGAACACATTTGCCAATATTAACCTCTTGGCATCTGGCGGTATTGTAATTACTATTTTCGGAGTATTTCAACGATGAAATTGATTCTTTTCTTATCAAGCTTTTCTTACACTTGATCTTTTCATCTGACTGTTGTGATTTTTAATTCTTCAGCGTGCATTCAATTAAATGAACTTGGATTAATATACCATTAGTTTTTGTATTTTTCTGGTCTCATTGAGTGCTGTTTGTTTTCTTCAGTGAAATGAGCATATTCTTCACTGTCACCTCAGAGATTGGTTGATCTGTGGCTTGGAATGAATCTATTGCTGAGGGTTGCTGAGGATCAGGGATTGGCAGATTGAAGGAGGGATTGCTGGGCTGGCTGAGAGCTGTTTCATCCCTGCAGGGCTTTGATTTAGCTGGGCTGGCTGTGGAGGGGGAAACAGAGGGATATGACTCACTGTCCACCACTGGAGAGGAGAAGTGCTGCTGCTGTGTGAGAGTGAAGCCAGCGTGAGGGGAGAGGAGCCACGCTGCACGATGTACCCAGAGGTAGCGGTAGGTCCTGGGAGCTGTGTGGATTAGTTTTGCCCTTGGTTTGTTGCCTTGGAGGCGCTTGTTGCTGGGTAGGTTTGCAGAGCTGAGATTTCAGGCTTCCATCCGCTCCGCCGGCAAGCCACACCCCCCTTCTCCTTTGCTTTTATATGCATTTTTACATTGGAGTTAAGCCATCCGGGACTTTTGTTCGCTCTTTTAAATGTATTACCCAATGGGTGCATTGGTTAATGCCCTTTTTTAATATGCTCTTAAAGCAAACCCATCTCTCCTCCATGTTCTTTGTTCCTAAGATTTTATCCCAATTCATGCCTTCTAACAAGGTTCGTAGTTTAGGGAAGTTAGATCTTTTGAAATTCAGTGTCTTTGTTTCCTATTCGTGTGATTTATACTGAAGCCAATTGACCTGTGATCGCTGTTTCATAAATTGCCCCGTATTTCCACATCCGTGATCAGGTCTGTATTTTTGGTAATCAGTAGATCCGGTAATGCTTTATTTCTAGTTGGTGCGTCTGCCATCTGAAACATGAAATTGTCCTGCAAGACATTTAGGAAATGGCGAGCCTTAGACAAATACGTGGTTCCCTCCGCCCAGTCTATGTCTGGATAATTCAAATCCCCCATTATGATAACACTTCCCATCCTTGCTGTTAATCCAACTTGTGATAGGAGATCCATCTCCCGCTCCTCCTTCAGGTTAGGGGGCCTATAGCATACTCCCAGTAATATTTTCCCCTTAGCTTCATCCCTTTGGAGCTCTTCCCATAAGGATTCCACCTCCTCCCTAGCTGATGAGGGGAGCTATATTACATGCTCGTATGGATCTAGACCACAACAAACCAGGGAGGTGGTATGGAAACACTGAGTGTGTTTCAAAATGTAACCATGGGATGTTAGATATATACATGCCATTGGGCGTTTTGGCTGAATCTGGCCACCAAATAATAACCCATAAGTCTGGGAGGCCCAAACCTCCAGGAGGTTGGGGTCTGTACAACAAAGATTTATTAAACCTTGGGTGTTTGGAGTGCCATATAAATGTATTAATGTCTTTTTGGATAGAGTCTATATAGGACTTAGAGACGTAGATTGAAAGGGTTGTAAAGAAGAATAGTAAAATCGCCATCTTGATGGCCGTTATTCTTCCTAAAAAGGAAATTCGGTACATTGACCAAGTTTTTAAAAGGGTTCTTATATGGGCAACTATAGGGTTGTAATTGAGGAGGAAAAGGTCTTGAAAAGTGGGTGTGAGTTGGATACCCAAATAGTGGAATGAATGAGTGCACCATGTAAAAGCAAAGTGTTGTTGCAAGGAGTTGGCTAAATCGTTAGAAATATTGATGGGCGTAGCAGTGCACTTGGACAAATTTACCCTGTCACGGAACGTCCCACACTCCGCTTGAGTGCTTCCGTCATATACCACTTCCTCCCAGTCTGTATACAGATATCCCAACCTCTCTGAGCACAACACAAGGCGACACTTGCTTGTTGCTACCAAGAACTGACTTTATTCAGAACCAGAATACAGTCTTATATACACAGGAGAAGATTACTCTAACAATACAAATGTAACCTAATTAACATGAGCTAATTATCTAATCCTTTATACAGCCTAGGTGACTGAGACATGACCTTTCGCCCAGACTTGTGGGCACCGAGTTTCACATAGTTATATCAACACAATAGCAGTCGTCCCGTCTCCTACATTGTATAGAGGACAATGTCATCAGCTCATTCAATTAACATAAACACAGGTTGATGACACCAGTATCTCCTCACAGGATGTGTCCCAACAGAATGAATCCATTGAAAATCCAGGGCCCATAATCAAAAGGCAACAGGCTTGCATACAGTCCTCTCCAACAGCCTCTGTTCTGGCTAGGTCTGTGACATTTCTCCCCTTTCGGCAGGAGACTAACACAGGAGGAGACCCCAGACGGGTTGACTCCGAAGTTAGTCCATAGTTCCAGTCCTCTACTGCCTGTACCCACACAGTACCCCAAACAAATTGTTCCAAACAGAGTATTACTCACCCAGCCAACCTCTGCCTCTCTCAGAGAACATATCTGCCGCTGGGGAGAGGCCTGGACTGGCTCTTCTCCCTGGAATCCTTTCTGCCGCTGGAGAGAAGACAGGGTGTCTGGGCTCACTCTGTCATGCTGTTGGGGATCGGGGCCCACTGCCCAGCATCCCTGGGGTATACAGGTGGAGACTGAAGTCCCATCCACCTTCACAGGAAATCCATCCTCTGTTAGTTGAGGGCAGAGTCCAGCAGTCCTCGGTCCTGTTGCCAGCCCTTCTGCTGGAAACCCCACACCATCTGTTCCGGCTAACTGTTGGAGAGGGAGGCCGACTGCCCCGCCTCCCTGGAACTCTGTAGTTGTTGCCGGTGCTGGGCAGAGGTTGGTAGCACTCTGCCCTGTTGCCAGCACTTCTGCTGGGGACTCCGCATCCTCTGCTCCGGCTAACTGTTGGGGCAGGGGGCTGGCTTCCTCCACTCCCAAACTGTGTAGCTGCCATTGGGGAGGTGAGCCGGCTGCTTCCTTTTCCATTCCTTCATCTGGCTGCTGGGACGACATGTCGATGGTACTGTCTCCCAGGTACACGGATCTTTGCTGGGGAGGAAAGCCCACTTCCTCCACCCTGGCCAACTGTTGGGGAGGGACAACACACACCTCCTCTCCCTTCTCCCCCTGTATCTGCTGCTGGGAAGTGATTGCCATCTTCTCAGCCTGAGCCTCCACAATTGCTGCAGGTGTGGGGCAGAGGTCTTGGACCCTCTGTCCGGTTGCCAGCACTTCTGCTGGGGGTTTGCCAGGTGGTTCCTCCTCTACAGAAACGTCTATTAAATCCCCAGTCTCTGGAATTGGTAAAAGTGTGGGACAGAGGTCTTGGACCCTCTGTTCAGTTACCAGATCTTCAGCTGGAGAAGTTTGTTTTAACTCCATAGATGCTGCTGGCAGAAAATCACATGTCCCTGTCAGTGTTGTGGGAGAAAGGCCGACTACCTCTTCTCTCAGGAAGGCTGAAGCCACTGTTGGTGCTGGGCAGAACACAGTGAACTTTGGCCCTGATAGCAGCTCTTCTGCTGGAGGCTCATCAGGTTGTTCTTCCTCAGCAGAAAAGTCTATCAAATCCCATGTCTCTGCAACTGATGTCTGGGTATGGAGGTTCACCATCTCCTGTCCATGGAACCCAGAAGATGTTTTCAGTGCTGGGCAGAGGTTAGCAGAGCTCTGCCCTGTTGTCAGCACTTCAGCTTTGGGGATGGCAATCTCCAGATTTTCCACTGCAGATTCTCTGGCATGCTGCTGGACAGGCACATTCCTCCATCCAAGATCATCCAATGCAGAAACAGGATCATCAAGGTCAGTCAGCACTTGCTGCATCCGCCATAAGACCTCCGCCTCCATAGCTGTGGGGGCAGGTTGGCAAAGCACACTATTGCTCTGCAACATTGCCGACTCTTCAGCCAGGATTTCAGGGTTGTCAGCTGGTATTTCCTGATAGTCCCAGGCAAAGGGAGCCCAGCCCTGGCACTGAGCAATGTCTAGCAGCTGTCTGTAGGCGATCTCTAGCTCCCATTCCTGAACGGCCAGAAACTCCAAATCTTCCTGTGCCCAGTGCACTTCCGAAATGTTCAGTAGCCCTTCTCTGAAATCCATGATTTCGTCCACCCGCTGCTCCAAATCACTCCCAAAGTTAGGGTCCCCTGTCAGCTTCACAAACAACAGTCCCAAGCCGCCGTAGCTTAAGCCTTCCGTTGGGCTGTCATCCGCTATCCAGGGACATGCTTGGGATACATGCCACCGGAGGGCTCTGTAGCTCTCATCCAGCTTTATCTCTGCCCAGACCAGCCTGCTTAATTCAGCTGTCTGCTTCTTGTGTGGTTTTTCTCCCAAAAACCGCACCCGCAGTCCGTACTGCGACCAGTACCTTTCCTCGATGGAGGGGAGAACTTTTCCCTGGGGTCGCTGCTCACGGGCTAGCGCTTCCTTCCAGAGTTTGCAGCGAATAGAATCACACCATCCCAGCAGGACCTGCTCCGATACTGGTCCTCTGTGCTGTATCTGCATCTCTCGCAACCTCCTTCTGAATTCCTCATCCATGGCGGCTGGTATCTGTACCTCTCCTCTCCTGCTATCTGGACCTTGGATCCAGATGGAAGTTTGGATGTCCCAGACTGCAGGAAGCTTTCCCGCTGCTTGCCACCAATGTCACGGAACGTCCCACACTCCGCTTGAGTGCTTCCGTCATATACCACTTCCTCCCAGTCTGTATACAGATATCCCAACCTCTCTGAGCACAACACAAGGCGACACTTGCTTGTTGCTACCAAGAACTGACTTTATTCAGAACCAGAATACAGTCTTATATACACAGGAGAAGATTACTCTAACAATACAAACGTAACTTAATTAACATGAGCTAATTATCTAATCCTTTATACAGCCTAGGTGACTGAGACATGACCTTTCGCCCAGACTTGTGGTCACCGAGCTTCATACAGTTAATTAACACAATAGCAGTCGTCCCGTCTCCTACATTGTATAGAGGACAATGTCATTAGCTCATTCAATTAACATAAACACAGGTTGATGACACCAGCATCTCCTCACAGGATGTGTCCCAACAGAATGAATCCATTGAAAATCCAGGGCCCATAATCAAAAGGCAACAGGCTTCCATACAGTCCTCTCCAACAGCCTCTGTCCCGGCTAGGTCTGTGACATACCCCTAGACCTGAGAAGGATTGGAAAGAGTCTAAAAGAGACATTAAATTTGGCAGTGCAATTAGGGGATTTGTCAGGAACAGGAGAACGTCATCTACATAAAGGCTAAGTTTAAATTCTTCAGGTCCTTTACTATAGCCCTTAATGCCAACACTATTTGCAATGGCTCTAGACAAAGGTTCTATTGCCAGGGCAAATAGTAGAGGGGACGGAGGACAGCCCTGTCTCATGCATCTATAAAGTGGGAAGAATTGGGAATTATTACCTAACCTAACCAGTAACCTGATACGTGTTTGAGGGGCTTAATAGAGGGCTTGAAAACCTTCCATGAAAGCACTTGTAATACCGAATTTAGGCAGTAGGTGATCGAGGTATGACCAGCTCACACTATCAAACGCCTTGTGTATATCGAGGCTGAGGAGTAGTACCTGCGTGGAGTTTAGATTGCCATCTTGGATAATGTTCATCACCAAGCAAATATTATCGATGATTTGTCTACCCCGAATGAAACCAGTTTGGTTTGGGAAATAAGCATGGTTATAACCGAGGGCAGTCTGTCTGTCAGCATCCTGCCAAATATTTTTACGTCATTATTGATGACTGAGATAGGACGGAAGTTTTGGGGGACCGAATGATCTTTATGTGGTTTTGGGATAAGGGACATATAGGCCAAAAGCATCTCTGATGGAAAGTTGTGGACCTCCAAGACGTGGTTATACAGAGTGGCTAATTTTGGGGTCAGTGTAGAGGAGAATTTTTTATAGTATGTAGTGGTATAGCCATCTGGGCCAGGGGCTGTGGACCATTTGAGGGACTTAATAATGTCTGCAATTTCTGAGCTGGTGCATTGGGCATTCAAGGTTTCCAGTTGCTGGTCAGACAGAGTGGGTAGAGCTAATTCGGCAAATCAGGCTTGAGAGGCTGGGTCAACAGCCCCCGTTGGTTTAGAAAATAATTTTTGGTAGTAGTTGACAAAAATACCAAGAATGTCCTTGGGGTGAGATACCAAAGAGCCAGTAGAATTACATAGTTTATATACATGGGGTGGTTTAACCATATGGTTAAAGGCTAAGTTCACCTTTTTTTTTTTTTTTCTAAATTCCAGCTCCCCTATGTACCAATATAGCATCCATGTACTTTTTTTGCAAAAATATCAAAGCTTTCCATAAAATCTACAGACACGTACCTTACTGTTCTACATCCATGATTCAAAATGTATCTATTGCTTCTCTCTTATGTCTTAACTAAGGATGAGCTCTGGCGTGTTCGCACAGCCCACGTGCAGAGCCCGCCAGGAAGTCGGAAACATTTTGTGTCTCATTTTTCCTGTGACATGCATAGGGCAGCCTGCTATATGTGGCTTATGGGACTTGTTGGCGTTTTGTGGGTTGCGTGTTTTTTTATTGTGCATTTTGCAGCATTTGCCATTCATTTTTTCACATGCCAAAATAAAAATGTAAAAATTTGGCACTTTTCTTTGAAAGTCTCAAATCCAACTGATTCAACCTTTCCTTCACTATGAAGGCCAGTCAGGAAAGACTTTCCTAGACATCCAAATCTTCATCAATGCAGATAGAACTATAGGAACTACACTATACCGCAAACCCTCGGCGGGCAATTCCCTCCTTCATGCTATCAGCTCTCATCCTACATCTTTAATAGTGAATATACCCTATGGGCAATATTTCCGCATTAGAAGAAATTGCAGTGAAAACATACATTTTGAACAGGAAGCCAGGGCCCTATACCATCGTTTAAGATCACATGGCTACAGAAAGAAGTGCTTGACAAAAGGCCTATGTGAGGGCCAAAAGACAGGACAGATCTGACCTAATTCATGGTTCCTCTACCCCTAGACTGAACCCAGGTGTAAGGTTGATTACTAGGTACTCGGGGCAGCATAAACAGATACGCAGCCTCATGCAGAGACATTGGTATTTCCTTATGGGTGATCCCAATGTCTCAAAGCGTTTGAAAAACCATCCTGAAATTACTTACAAACGATCGAGATCGATCGGGGATCAAATTGTACACAGTCACTATTCATTAGCTCCCTCAATCACTCAAGCCAACAAGGGAAGTAGACCTTGCTATAAATGTGGATTTTGCAGATACATTCATGCCTCACGCAGTGTCGCTCTCCCCAATGGGCGCATTTATTTTCCCAAATTTTCCGTCACTTGTCAGTCCATTGGGGTTGTATATTTAATGACCTGTGGTTGTAATGCCTTCTACGTGGGAAAAACCAAACATCCCTTCTTTCACCATATCAGGGACCATGTGTTCCGGGTGCGGTGAAAGAAAATGGAGACACCCATAAGCAGGCATATGGGTCTTTTCCATCAGTTTGACGACTCACTGATGCACTTTGCGGCCCTTGAATATGTCCCCCCCCAATGAAAGAGGGGGTAATTATTATCAAATTTTGCTTCAACGGGAGGCCAAATGGATCTCCAATTTAGGGGCCTTACAATATCCTGGCCTCAACAATGCTCTTAGTTTTAAGCCATTTCTCAAACAAGTCAACCCTCTTTTAAATTTTTTTTTTTTTCATGAAAAATTAAATTTACAGTTGTCAATACCGTGGTGTGCAGTTGAACCTTCCCCAATTTATATATCTCTATATATTGTGATTTATGAGCCTAATAGCTTTATCCATTTCATTTATATTTGTGATGGCTCTATCTTCTTGTCATTAACCGATATATATCTATAGCAATTTTTCTTCACCATCAGTTTGGGTCTTTCCTCTTCTTTTTTAGTTTGCATGGACACCAAGGGCACATCTGGTTTTGGTACCTAATCAATGTTCCATGCCGCCTGTGACCTTCTTGTGTCTTTTCGCTGCCCTTACTCCCTTAGCTTTTTTCCAGCTTTTTTTGCATTTGGATACCCAATCATGGCTGGCTCTTCTGCCCATCCACCCTTGCTGTCTTTCCCCCACATTTCTGCCCTCCAATCCAACCTAGTTTAGGGCATAGGATTTTCCAACATGGCCGCCTGTGATCACGCACTTGTTGCGTCATCGCGGTTGCCGACTATACTGAGGACGCATGCGTGATGACACTCCTTCACGTCCGCGGCACGGCGGTGATGTCAGACGCCGCCGTGCTGGAGAATAATACAAATATGGGGAACGGATCCTTTCATTCCCTGTCACTCTGCTGCCGGCTACAGAACGAGTCAGACGGGAGGTATACCTCCCTCCCCCATCAACTTTTCAATTGCTCCTTTATCACTACCAGGTATGCTCTACCTTGTGCCCTTGGCATGCAATGCTTAATTTTGATTTTGGCTGTCTGCTGTCTCAAATTTTGTTAAGCCAGCAAACATCTTAGCCCTCTAATTTCTATTGCAGGTTTTTTTATCTGATACATAACCTAGGACCTGGCTTGCCATGGATGCAAGCCCTATATGCACTGAGCAATTTTTCCATTTTGTACATTCCACGTTTGAGTGAATTTTTCCAAGTATCACTGCGGATGCAATCCATGGAAAATATTGATTCTACTAATTAATATTTTCAGGTACCTTTTGGTCTTCCTATAAATTATAATTAAATATAATTAAATATTATTTCCATTTCAACATTTAAATATTATTTCATTTAAACATTTATTGGTCCTATCTCCATTAGAAAGGACTCTACCCAGTGATCCTTTTTTGTATATCTCTGCAAACAATTGTTGAAGATCCATCTCTGAATGAAAGCAACCCAAAGGATATACATTTCATTGATTTCAACCCTGAGTGATATACATATTTCGATTGTCAATTTGGGTAAGGTTAATTTCTGCAACTGCACGGCTATTTTCTTTGATATTATATATTCATTAATTTATTATGTATGTTCTCTGATTGATCATATAACATCCATTAATCATATAATTTATATATCTCTTATTATTATGATAATAATTGATGAATTTTGGACGTATTGATTTATTTCTTAAACCTAAGTATTTATTCTATGTATTCTTGTAATTTTCCAGTCTAATATGATGCCACATGACAAGTCTCCTGAAGAAGCTCCAATGAGCGAAACATGTTGAAAAAAGTGGTATCTATATATTTTTTTATGAAAACACTTTTTTCTGTATCAAATCATGTTTTATGATTTTTTTTTAACAATGTTTAAATAAATACATTTTATTTTATTCAAACTATTGATGACTTGATATAAAGGATATAAACACCATTAAAATCCCGAGGTTGGTTACCTCAAAGGCCTTGTTCTTTATTTGCATGTGAAAAAACAAGTGACAAATGCTGCAAAACACACAGTAAAAAACACACAACCCACAAAATGCCAAAATGGCTCATAAGCCACATATGGCACAGCCCCTTTAAATCAACAGGCTGCCTTATGCGTGTCACAGGAAGAACGAGCCAAAAAATGTTCACTTCCACTATGCTAGATGTGAATGGGGCCTGAAAGTGAAATTGGTGCGTTACCACAAGAACAATGAGGCTCCATTCATATCTGTGCATTTCCTTGCATTTCAGAAATGCACTGCACCAAAAATCGCAGTAAAAAAGTTCTGAAGCATCTTTGGGGCGATTGCTGTGTGTAGGGCAGCACATTCAGGTGGGTGGGCTGCCCTATGTGTGATGAGTGAAAATGCTCCCCCCTTCCCTCGCTAAAAAAACGCATGTGGGGGGGCGTGGCTTGATCTTGAATGCAGATGGCCACTTAACTCACAAGCTCACACTGGCAGAGACTTTCCTCTGACTCACATGGAGGTAACAATCACCCTTAACCACCCAAAATACCATGGGGACATCCTCCCGCGGCTCCTCCGCCTCACAATCTCGTTCTCCCCCAGATTTAAATGAGGGGAATGACCCAGAATATCCCCAAAATGTTCTGGACGCAGGCGGGCAATATGGCACTCTCACAAAGCAGGCAGCCATCTATGAGCCAGACACAAGTGGGAACTTCCCTTACACGCTCGCCTCCTAATAATGGAGAAATCCTCCTCATGCCAAATCAACCGAGGTAGGCGTCACAATCTCAGACTGAGAGGCCTCCCAGAGACAGTTGACACGGACCAACTACAAGCGACTTTAGTAGGCCTCTTCAACAACCACCTGGACAGATCCCCTACATCCCCAATAGGGATGGAAAGAATCCACCGTGCCCTACGATCATGAGGCAGGGACTCTGACCCACCCAGAGATGTAGTCTGGCACATAATCAACTACAACTCAAAGAAGAAATCCTGAGAAAAGCCCAAAACAAAGTTCCACTATCGCATAATGGCACAGAGCTGCGCCTTTTCCAGGATCTATCCACCATAACACTCCAGAGACGCAGAGAACTCCGGACCATACTGGAAGTGTTCTGCACGAAGGGGATCTCATACAGGTGGAAGTTCCCCTTCTGTCTTTCAGCAACATCAAAAGGCCACTCAGCTCTCCTCAGGGTGCCGGAGGACCTCCACCACTTCTGTAAAGCATCAGATATCCCGCTGATGGATGTACCTGACTGGTACGCGGAATTTCGGCCCCCAGCTGCAAGTCCCACACAATCCAGAAATGAACCCATGGAGAAGCAGGAAATCTGCTACAGGAGACGACAATCGCCCTCAGAAGCAAGTTCTCACCAAGCTGCCCCTGATTCACACCAGGGTGCGAGCCCCACAAAGGTCCCTCACACCAGCAGAGCTCAACGTGATCATTAATCAAAAACAGTGATGACCACAGGATCCAGTTCAGCTCCTCCTGTTTTGTTAAAACTGTTCTCCCTTTCTTTCTCTTTTTCTTTTTTTAACATACACATGTTGTGCCCACTGCACCATTGCATCTACTCAACCAGCCTACCCGGACCCACTGTCCCTGAACCACTTGTGACATGGACCCTACATGGCTTTGCAACTTCCCCTGCTTTAAGTCCCTTCATGAAGGACAGCCCCTTATCTGGAACAAACATCTCCGAGCAGTCCCTGATCGCATCTTCTGCTTCAGCTGTGTTTGCTTCTATAGGCCTGGACTGGAATACCAGATTATGCACAACAGGAACTCATTTTGGACTGTATGTCCAGACACATAGACTAGGCACTTACACAGTGACTAAGCTTGGCACCTTCCCCAAACATAGTGTTAGGCAAATGGGCAACACCACCACTTTGTCTCCCCCCAGCGGTTTCCCTCAAAGGTATCCTTAGCAGACTGAAACTCCATATGCAGCATGGACAACAATGCTTTTAGATCTCAAGGATACTGACACCTAGCGCCACTGGTGATTCACATATGAAGGTCTGCAATAGCAACCCAGTCCTCATTGCCTGGTGACTAAACACAATTGACTACCCCAAGGGCGCTGAAGAAACACCTCCCCCTCCAACACCTCAACTCCATGCATACAAGGCCAGGACAGGGTACCTGACAGGCTCCTTTTATGTCTGGAACTCTAGGCAATGGGTTGACATAGTCTCTAATAGTCTCGAAAGACAGTGTTTTTTTTTCTTTTTTTTCTCTTTCTACTAGATCCACTTTGATCACATCTAACAATGTTTCTACCCTACTGGTCGACGTTTGTAACTGTTTGTATGGCATGTTATTAAGTTGTACTATTTGTTGTTTATAAATGCTTCAATCAAAATCAGCTTCCTAAGCACTTCACCCGGTTACATAGGCGTGTTTACCACCTTTCACACTTAACCTAAGCACCTCATTTCCCTGCACACACTCTCTCCGAGAATTACATACATCACTCTCCCCCCATGAACATTACTTGACATTTACAATGCCACCATATCCGCTTTTAAACCCCTGGTTACCCATACAAGACCTCCTCATACGCATACCACTCTCTCCTCTATATGGTGGGTTGAGTGACCTTTTCTCCACCGTCTCTAGTCTCGCCCACCCACAGTGGTAAACTATCATACCCTAGTATCCAATAGCTTGCTACTCTATACCATACCACTGAACACCTCCGGCTACACATCAGACTGAGTGTCTATAACTGGCAAGCAGGTTCTTGCTAGTCGCTGGATACCTCCCTGAATCCAACCGTATCCACATCTTAACCCTCTGACCTCACCCTGTACTAGATATATCCACATATCCCCCATTGACAAGCCTTTCACATCCCTTACCTTATCTGATCTTAAACCCCTTCCCCCTTATCCACAACTAGCCCTTTCCTACCTACTCTCCCTCCTCCTCCTCCGACACTACCTAACCCCACTCCAACCAACATTACCCTCATATTAAAATGGCGGAAGCATTACCCACACACACAATGACACCAACGTCGTCCAAAAATACCATGCCCTCTATTAAAATCATGTCCCTGAACGCCCAAAGCCTCAACATCCAGGAAAAAAACGATCCCAACTACTTCTCTCAATGCACAAAAACAGGGCCGACTTTATGTTCTTACAAGAAACACATTTTATAGCAGATTACGTTACGAAACTCTTGAATGCCCCGATACCCAACCTCCCTACATGCGACCAACCAAACTTCTAATTCCAAAGGGGTCTCTATCCTCTTCGCAAAACACTGCCCTTTTCAGATTTCAGATACATGTATGGATAAGGAGGGCCGCTATCTCTTTCTTAAGTTTACATAACCGGGTAGCCCTGCCCCCTCTGACACCCTGGAAAAGCCATAGGGAAGTCCCCGTGCATCAGAGGGGGTGGGGTCACCCGGGAATGTCACAGTGTGGCCCTGCCCTCAGTTATAAAAGAACTGTCAAAGCAAAGATGCGTCATATGGCGGGAGCCTCCCATGGAGGCGGGTCGGTGCGGCTTTTCTTTTTCGGTCCGTCGGCGGAGTGAGACTTCGTGGGACATTTTTATTTTTGTATTTTTTAATAAAGGACTTGTCCCAAGCCATGTCTTGTAATTTTTACCATTTTAACACTTTTTTTTGTGAAATGGCAGGGGTACATTTGTACCCTGTTACCATTTCACACGGGGGCGAGGCTGGGATCTGGGGGTTCCCTCTGTTAAAGGGGGCTTCCAGATTCTGATAAGCCCCCTGCCCGCAGACCCCCACAACCAACGGGCAAGGGTTGTGGGGATGAGGCCCTTGTTCCCATCAACATGGGGACAAGGTGCTTTGAGGGGCTACCGCAAAGCACCCTCCCCATGTTAAGGGCATGTGGCCTGGTACGGTTCAGGAGGGGGTTCACTCTCTCACCCCCCCTTTTCCTGTGGCCTACCAGGTTTCGTGCTCGGATAAGGGTCTGGTATGGATTTTTGGGGTGACCCCCAAGCCATTTTTTTTTTAATTATGGCACAGGGTTCCCTTTAAAATCCATACCAGACCTGAAGAGTCTGGTATGGATTTTGAGGGGGACCCCCACGCCATTTTTTTTTTATTTTGGCATGGGGTTCCCCTTAATATCCATACCAGATCTGAAGGGCCTGGTATGGAATTTGGGGGGACCCCCACACAATTTTTTTTTAAGTTTTGGTTCGGGGTTCCCCTTAATAGTCATACCAGACCCAAAGGGACTGGTAACGGACTGGAGGGATCCCATGCCATTTTTTTCAATGACTTCTTTTATCTGTATTGTCGGGACAGACAATTCATTATAGCCGCAAGTAGTTTTAAATTACTTTTTTTCCTTTAGAAATGTCATTTTTTGCAGGGACTGTTTTAAACACGGGAAACATGCGCCACTTTACAGGCATACTATAGACACCCCCAGGTATGAAATTTAAAGGAATATTTCACTTTTATTGTTTCACATTAAGCATTATTAAAATCACTGCTCCCGAAAAAACGTCCGTTTTTAAAACTTTTTTTGCATTGATCCATGTCCCCTGGGGCAGGACCTAGGTCCCCAGACACTTTTTATGACAATAACTTACATATAAGCCTTTAAAATGAGCACTTTTGATTATTCATGTTCGTGTCCCATAAACTTTAACGGTGTTCGTGTGTTCGAACAAATTTTTTCCCTGTTCGCATGTTCTGCTGTGAACCGAACCGGGGGGTGTTCGGCTCATCCCTAGTCACTAATTACAGACCAATTTCTTTATTGAATGTGGACCTCAAACTCTACGCTAAAATCCTAGCCAATCGACTCCTGCCCTTTCTACCCAAAGTCACCTCATTAGATCAGGTGGGCTTCATACCGGGCAGAGAGGCAGGAGACAACACCATAAAAGCAATCAATATACACAGATGGTTGACCTCTACACAGCACGGTAGCTTTTTTCTTTCTCTAGATGTGGAGAAGGCATTTGATAGATTGGCCTGGGACTATATGTTGGAAGATCTCAAAATGTTTGGCATACAGGACCGCATGTTGCAATTTTTGATGGCTCTGAACGCCACTCCAACGGCCAAGGTCTGAGTCAATAGCCACCTATCAAATGCCTTCCCCATCTCAAGCGGTACTCGCCAGGGCTGCCCTCTCTCCCCATTGATCTTTGTACTCACCCTGGAACCTTTACTACAACGCCTCAGGTCTAACTCAGACATTAAGGGGGTCACAATCGCTAATCACACCTATAAACTGACGGCATTTGCCGACGACATTCTCTTATTTCTCACGGAACCACACATTACCCTACCTAACGTACTCAAAGATTTTGCCACATTCAAAACTGACCAACTTGTAAATTAACTTTGCCAAATCAGAAGCACTGAATATATCCCTGGAGAAAGACACAATCACACAATGTCAGACGAACTTCCCCTTCAAATAGAGTCAGGACTCAATCAAATATCTAGGGATCCAGTTACCCTTGAAACTATCCAACCTATATACTAAAAACTACACCCCGGTCTTTTCTCCTGGTTCGGTAGAGCATCCATAGTCAAAATGAATATCCTTCCGAGAATATTATATGTCCTTCAAGCAGTGCCCATAAAACTACTACAAGCATTTTTTGCCTCTGTCCGTAAAGCCTGCACATTATTTGTGTGGGGGAAAGCACAACCGAGACTGAGTTTTAAAAGGCTTACACTACTCAAGTTAAAAGGAGGCATAGGATTCCCAGATATAGCCAAATACCACTGGGCCTGCCAGCTAGAAAGAATACACCACCAAAGCTTGGGTAGCTATTGAACACTAATTTTCTACACTCCCATTGCGACAACTACCTTGGACGGCACCCACACACATGCCCCCGGATTGCAAACAACACCCCCTAATTGGCAACAATCTACAGATATTCAAACAGGCATGCCACAAATTCAAAATATCATCCACATCGGGCCCACTGACACCCATTCAAAACAACCCAGATTTCCCACCAGGTCTCACAGACACCTTCCTCTCAGGTGTCTGGCCTCATCCGCCATGAGGGCGGAACACTTCTTCCATAGAAGCTCCTTTCTGACTTTAGCCACTCTTACCACAGAATCACCAGGATGCTACTTCCCCTTCTGGTTATATATCCAACTCAGACACTTTTTAAACCACCCTCACACACACGAAGCACATGCTAGACAAAACACACCCTTTGAAGTACTATGTACAAGAACAGAACCACAGAGACACCTAAACTCTAATGTGTACTCCCTTTTCTTCTCAGACTACAGTCCTAAAGCCAATATAGCGTGCCAAAGATGGGAAAGGGACCTTTCTATAAACGTTTCAGAAAAAGATTGGGAAAATATTTATTCCTACATCCATAAAGGTTCCATTAATGTCTCTGCACAAGAAAACGGATTTAAGGTTTTCTCCAGATGGTATAAAATGCCCCTTAGACTACACAAAATTTCTCCCACCTTACCCCCTAACTGTTGGAGATGTGCAGACAAAGATGGTTCACTCCTTCATATATTGTGGCCCTGCCCCCAAATTCAGCCTTTCTGGACAGAAGTTCATCACCTCACCACCAAGATAACCACATACCCAATAGATTTCTCCCCAGCCCAAATGCTGTTGCATCACTCCTCCATTCTTAGAAAACAATATCACAGATCCCTATCACTTCACCTAATAAATGCAGCAAAAATGTGTATCCCACCACTATGGAAAGCAACCACCCCCCCAACTATGGTGGACTGGTTTAGACGTATAAACAAAATTACAGACATGGAAGAACTGATTCATCAAGCCAGAGACACCCCTACCAAATTCCAGAAAATCTGAATGTGCTGGTGCCACTTCCAGACATCTACTGAATATTCCCAAATAATATCCAGGTAAAACAAATTTAATGAACCACTTTGTCAGCTCGGAGGAGGAGGAAGGAAACACCCTTACAGATCCCATTTCGCCCATATGCCTGAATACTCCAGCCCCAACCCGCTTAACCCATAGTGATGATATAGACATACATCACCATCCACTGATGGGGAAAATTTCCACCACTACAACCCCTCTCCATACATTCCCATCCCCCCCACAATCCCACATGAAAAGCCCCATGCATCCCTAACCATAGCTCTTCCTGTTTCCCCCATATTCTCACGTCATATACCAAGTCTTCCCTATAGCTATGAAAGACTATCCTGATCACAGAATAGGCCCACTTAAACCACTATACTCGTTAGGGATTGCTAGTGGTCCGGTGACCACAACCAGGGGCATCTTTAATATTGATTGGACCCTGGGCAGAAATTTTCTTGCCCCCCCATGCAATTTCACTCTCCACCTGCTCTGAGACATACAATAAATAGCAGCTAGACTTAAAATCAGTTTACTGTATCAGATCAGGCAGCAATTATGATTGGTTGCCAGCGGTTACAGCATATCATTACTGCTTACTGACTGGTTGCTAGAGGTTACAGCACACATTATGGCTCACTGATTTGTTGCTAGAGATTACAGCACACATTACAGCTCACTGATTAGTTGCTAGAGGTTACAGCAAATGATTTCTGCTTGTTAATTGGTTGCTAGAGATTACTGTACAGTAATACTGCTCACTGATTGGTTGCCAGAGGTTACAGCACATCATCTCCTCACTGCAGGGGGGCATGATATACACATGAATGCTGCCTTTATTTACGTATCAATGCCGCTGGACACAGCTATTTACCTATGAATGCCGTTGCTATTTACATATGAATGTCGGTTATTTACATGTAAATACAGGGTCTGTAGTGAGTCATCAGTACACAACAATAGAGCAGAGCTGGATAGCATTAGTACCAGCACTTCACACTGAGATATCGGGACATAGCACAGGACTAAAACTTCAAGGGACAAGGGAATTAGAGTATGAGGCAGCTGCTTGGGGCCCCACAACAATGACAGGGCCCAAGGCAGCTGCCCCTTTTGCCCTGTCTTAAAGATGGCCCTGACCACAACCCTACGAGACACCATCACTTAGAAACTCATTAGGCCATTAACCAAGGAAGATGCACTAAAACCAATATCTACTAAGAGCTATCACACATGTAGATATCTTGTACGCCCAATAAAAAAACAGATACTCTCACAGACAATATAACAGATACGATTCCTAATAAACACACTGAATAAACTATGATACCTTCCTTAACCACGTTGCCCGCATCACGCTGGTAATGGTTTTATAATACTACACCTTGAGTTACTCACTTTCATTGTTTAAACGCTACCTTCTCATAAACTTTGAATACACATTGTTTTACATTTAAGACTTAACACTGTCATTTTTCTTCTACCCAATGACTCTGTATGTGTAAACCTTATGACTCTGCACACCCATGTATTGCATAAACTGTATACAATAAAAACGTTTTCTTTAAAAAAAAAATAAAAAACACATGTGGGAATGCGAGCTCCTGCTATGCAGAGTTGTGCTCGGGCTTGATAGCTGAGTGTTTCTATCTACTCCCTCCTATGTACTTGTATAAAGATGGCCATACACTATGCAATCTGATTGTGTATTTAGTGAGAAGGGTGATCACTGATTGATTGCATTTAATTTAAAAAATGTGCAGCTGGGAGTGGGAGGGTAGATGATGCAGGGTGTGTGCTAATGAGGTCAGCTGGTCAACTCCTTCCTGTGTCATGACCTACAGTCTGTAAGGACATAAGACAAAAGCAATAGATACGTTATGAATCATGGATGTAAAACAGTAAGGTACGTGTCTGAAGATTTTATGGAAAGCTTTGATATTTTTGCAAAAAAAGTACATGAATGCTATCTTGGTGCATAGAAGAGCTGGAATTTAGAAGAAAAAAAAAAGATGAACTTAGCCTTTAAGTTTCTTGGTGAACATAGTAGAAACGGAGTTACGAAACAGCAAGAATTTAGCCCTGAACCATCTCAAAGCTTTTTCAGTATCTTCTGAAAGTTATAAGCCTAAAGTGCTTTTTTTGGAATTAATTTGTACAATTGTACAAACAATCTAACTTCTTTGTAAGGGAACGTAGATCTGCCAGTTTAGTTCTCTGCTTTTTAGATGCTAAATGAATGAGGTGACCCCGCATGACCACCTTATGGGCTGTCCATAATGTGGTAGGGGAGGTGTCAGGTAATGAATTCTCTGCAAAATAATTGTTTAAATGGTCAGAAAGTGAGTCCATAATTGCAGTATCAGTAAGCAAAGAATCATTAAGTCTCCACATATGTGTAGATGGTTTGAGGCCTATTTGTGCCATTGATTTAAAAGCATCTTAAAATATAATAACCATGCTGTGCTACCTGTTTACAGCCTGCAGGTAGCATTTTACATATCTGCACGCTCAATTAAAAACACAACACTAACTTACATGTACAAAAAGCCAAAAAGTATTAAATGGCCTGCCACCCATGTGGTGATCCAACCAAGAGCATACATGAATCTCTGCAGCAGAGATGTTGGCGCAGACAACTGGGGTGCAATAAATATAGTCGAGGCAAGCTTGACTATCATGCAGGTTGGAGTAAAAGGTATATGATCTAGTGCCTACATTGTGCGATTGCCAAGCGTCAATTAGTTGCAAAGCATTGAGAGAACTGAATAACAAATTAACTCTGCTTCTGTCCAACAATGGGTGTGCTGTAAGATTGAAATCACCCCCGACAACCAAGTGAGGGGAGAGATATCGATCCAGAGTATCAAAGAAGGGTCGGAAAAATTATGCCTGGGCCTCGTTCGGAACATAAACAGAGGCTATAGTGGTAGCACGGCCGTGTATCATGCCTTGGAGAATTATGAATCGGCTTTCAGGGTCTTTATATACGTGGCTAATGTAAAAAAGCAGGTTGTTGCATATGAATATGGCTAATCCACGGGACTTAGCTGTATGAATGGTGCAATAAAATAGTTTAAAGGCCTTGTCAAAATATTGAGGATGATTAACCACTTGGCGACCGCCGCACGACGATGTACGTCGGCAGAGCGGCACGGGCAGGCAAAAGGACATACATGTACGTCCTTGCCTTCCCGCGGGTGGGGGGTTCGATCGGACCCCCCCCGGTGCCTGCGGCGGTCGGATTGAGGTCAGGGGCGATCAAAGGTGAGGGGGAGGCCACTCATTCATGGCTCCCCCCTCGCGATCGCTCCTGGCCAATGACAGACTTCCTCTCCCTCTGTAATGTAAACAGAGGGAGAGGAAGTGATGTCATCTCTCCTCGAGCCGGTCTTTTCTTTCCGGCGTTGAGTAGAGAAGACATCAATGTAAGTTACACCAACACTACACTAACAGTAGAACATGCCAGGCACACTTTTCACCCCCGATCACCCCCCGATCACCCCCCATACCCCCTGTCACACTGACACCAATAGCAGGTTTTTTTTTTGCATTGGTGTCAGTTTGTGACAGTTATAAGTGTTAGGGCAGTTAGGTTAGCCCCCTTTAGGTCTGGGTTACCCCCCTTTAGGTCCAGGGTACCCCCCCTAACCCCCCCTAATAAAGGTTAACCCTTGATCACCCCCCCATCGCCAGTGTCGCTAAGCGATCATTTTTCTGATCGCTGTATTAGTGACACAGGTGACGCTAGTTAGGGAGGTAAGTATATAGGTTCACTGTCAGTGTTTTATAGTGACAGGGACCCCCATATACTACCTAATAAAGGTTTTAACCCCTTGATTGCCCCCTAGTTAACCCTTTCACCAGCGATCACTGTATAAGTGTTATGGGTGACGCTGGTTAGTTAGTTTGTTTTTTATAGTTTTAGGGCACCCGCCGTTTATTACCTTATAAAGGTTTAACCCCCTAATTGCCCGGCGGTGATATAAGTTAAGTTTTTAGGGTCAGATAAGGTCTGCGTCACCCCAGGCAGCGTCAGGTTAGCGCCAGTACCTAACACCCACGCATGCACCATACACCTCCCTTAGTGCTATAGTATCTGAGCGGATCGATATCTGATCCGATCAGATCTATACTAGCGTCCCCAGTAGTTTAGGGTTCCCATAAACACAGTGTTAGCGGGATCAGCCCAGATACCTGCTACCACCTGCGTTTTGCCCCTCGGCCTAGCCCTGCCCAGCCCACCCAAGTGCAGTATCGATCGATCACTGACACTTACAAAACACTAAGCACACATAACTGCAGCGTTCGCAGAGTTCGGCCTGATCCCTGCGATCACTAACAGTTTTTTGGTAGCGTTTTGATACAGTCGCTGACAGTCAGGAGCTTTTTTGCCTGTGAGTCTCACTAGTGTACCCCTAAATTTAGAGCCCAAAATGGCAAATCGAAGGTACACTAGTCAAGAGGCCTACAGGTTTCTGAGCATGACAGATAGTGAAGAGAAAGTCACTCATCTGTCAGATTCAGGCTCAGAATACGATCCTGTAGAGGACAGCGGCTCCATGACAGATAGCTCTGACGACGGAGTTGTGGTCCCTGCTAAGGTCAGGCGTACCAGACCCCAATCTTCTTCTGTCCTTGAAGTGCAAGAACCGCAGGGCTCTTGTACGGAGCAGAGAAGTACTAGTGCCGCTATTCCTTCTGGTGAACTGGCAAGCACCAGCGGCCTAGTACACCCTGGTCGTATATCCAGCACTGCAGTAACACTTGGTGATGTGGCAAGTCCCATAAGTGCAGTTCAAGCTGGCGAGCTGGCAAGCACAAGTAGTGTCCCGCTGCCACCAAGAAGACAAAGACAGGCCCATCATGCCCATAGTGCCCTTCCTGCTGCATTCGCCAATCCGAATTGGGAACCCACCACTTCTGCAGCACCAGTACTGCCCCCATTCACTGGCCAACCTGGCATTCAGGTGGAAACAGTTGATTTTACGCCACTGGATTTTTATTCACTGTTTTTCACCGAAGATCTCTATAGATCTATTGTGGACCAAAGCAATTTATACGCTGGTCAACACATCGCCGCTAATCCCCAGTCCTCCCTTGCCAGAGATTGGAGACCAATTACGGTCTCCGAATTTAAGCTCTTTCTGGGCCTTTCCCTCAACATGGGCTTGAATAAAAAGAGTAAGTTACGGTCATATTGGTCCACTGACCCAATTTACCATGCGCCCGTGTTCTCTGCCTCCATGGCCAGGGCACGATACGCGCAGATTTTACGGTTCATGCACTTCAACGACAATGAACTCTGTCATCCTCGTGGAGACCCTGAATACGATCGGCTCTACAAAATTCGGCCCCTTGTAAACCACTTCAACCAACGTTTGGCAGACTTATTTACTCCCCATCAAGTTGTCTGCGTTGATGAGTCCCTGATTAAATTTTCTGGCCGCTTGTCATTCAAACAGTACCTTCCCAGCAAGCGTGCCAGATACGGGGTCAAGATGTATAAGCTCTGTGACAGGGCCACAGGCTATACATGTAGTTTTATGGTTTATGAGGGAAAAAATAGTCACGTAGAGCCGACAAAATGCCCTGACTACATAGGAAGTGCTGGCAAGATAGTGTGGGACTTGGTGTCACCCTTATTCGGAAAGGGGTACCACTTGTACGTGGACAATTATTACACGAGCGTGCCGCTTTTTAGTCACTTGTTTGATCAGCAGATTGGAGCATGTGGCACCGTGCGACCTAATCGCTGGGGCTTTCCCCAGCGGCTTGTAGATTCCCGTCTTAGGCTTGGGGAGAGAGCCTGCTTGCAGTGTAATAATTTGCTCGCTATGAAGTGGAGGGATAAGAAGAATGTTTTCGTTCTCACCTCCCTTCATGCAGACACGACGGTCCAAATTACTACGGTGACTGGTGTTGTGGAGAAACCCCTCTGTATCCACGAATATAACCAAAATATGGGAGGGGTGGACCTCAACGACCAGTTGTTGGCGCCGTACCTAGTTGCCCGTAAGGCCAGATGCTGGTACAAAAAAGTGTCTGTTTATTTATTTCAATTGGCTTTGCTGAACGCTCATGTGCTATACAGAGCTTCAGGATGGACTGGATCCTTCCTTACATTCCAGGAAGAGATCGTCAGAGCCCTTCTGTTTCCAGACGGTGCTCCACCTCACCTTCCCCAACCAAATGCAGTAAGCCGGCTGCATGAGAGGCATTTTCAATATGTCCTCCCGAGTACCCCTACCCAACGAGCCCCCCAAAGAAAATGTTGTGTCTGCAGAAAGCGCGGATTTAGGCGTGACATCCGGTATTATTGTCCCTCCTGTCCTGGCAATCCTGGTCTTTGCATTGGTGAATGTTTTGAGCGCTACCATACACTAGTTGAGTTTTAGCGTAGGGTACAGCATTGCACAGACTAGGACACACTTTCACAGGGTCTCCCAAGATGCCATCGCATTTTGAGAGACCCAAACCTGGAACCGTTACAGTTTTAAAAGTTACAGTTATAAAAAAAAAGTAAAAAAAAAAAAAAAAACACAAAAAAATATAAAAAAAAAAAAAAATAGTTGTTATTTTATTGTTCTCTCTCTCTATATATTCTCTCTATTGTTCTGCTCTTTTTTACTGTATTCTATTCTGCAATGTTTTATTGTTGTTATGTTTTATCATGTTTGCTTTTCAGGTATGTAATTTTTTTATAGTTTACTGTGTTTTAACCATTTTTTTGTTTTCAGGTACGCCATTCAGCTGCAGCGCGGATTTATTTATCTTGACAGCAACAGCGTTTGCTCCCACGATATATAAAGCCGTGACTCCAGCGCTGTCGGAGGTGATTTCACCACCACAGTTACATACTTCAGCATATATGCAGAAGCGTGGCGGCAGCAGTGGGTGGAGGAGCGATTTGCTCCTGCCTTTTGTGGGAGGATGCCCCCATGCTTCGGCATATATAAACGGTGCATGTATGCCCATCATTAGAAGTGGGTGGATGAAGGGAGGTATTCTAACGGTGGGCATACCCACCGATCAATATCTTTTTTTCGTTCAGCCCACAGGCTGCATGAAAAAAAAGTTTACAATATATGCCCAACAAGGACCAGTAAAGTACTGGTATGTTGCTGGACTTTGAGTGGCTATACCAGAATGATGCCTGCAGGTTTAGGTATCATCTTGGTATCATTCTTTTCAGCCAGCGGTCGGCTTTCATGTAAAAGCAATCCTAGTGGCTAATTAGCCTCTAGACTGCTTTTACAAGCAGTGGGAGAGAATGCCCCCCCTCCCCACCGTCTTCCATGTTTTTCG
The DNA here is from genome assembly GCF_042186555.1 of Aquarana catesbeiana. NCBI lineage: Eukaryota > Metazoa > Chordata > Amphibia > Anura > Ranidae > Aquarana > Aquarana catesbeiana. Next base: position 161,868,171 of record NC_133327.1, on the reverse strand, counting down.
CGGGCTCTCCTGTCCCAACAGGGAACCTGAAAATGCAGCCGGTGATTCAGCCAGCTGACCATAGAGCTGATCAGAGACCAGAATGGCTCCAAACATCTCTATGGCCTAAGAAACCGGAAGCTACGAGCATTTCATGACATAAATTTCGCCGGATGTAAACAGCGCCATTGGGAAATTGGGAAAGCATTTTATCACACCGATCTTGGTGTGGTCAGATGCTTTGAGGGCAGAGGAGAGATCTAGGGTCTAATAGACCCCAATTTTTTCAAAAAAGAGTACCTGTCACTACCTATTGCTATCATAGGGGATATTTACATTCCCTGAGATAACAATAAAAATGATTAAAAAAACATAAAAATGAAAGGAACAGTTTAAAAATAAGATAAAAAAAAATAAATAAATAAAAAAAAAAAAAAAAAAAAAGCACCCCCGTCCCCCCCTGCTCTCGCGCAAAGGCAAACGCAAGCGTCAGTCTGGCGTCAAATGTAAACAGCAATTGCACCATGAGGTATCACCGCGAAGGTCAGATCATGGGCAGTAATTTTAGCAGTAGACCTCCTCCGTAAATCTAAAGTGGTAACCTGTAAAGGCTTTTAAAGGCTTTTAAAAATGTATTTAGTTTGTCGCCACTGCAATTTTAAAGCATGTCATGTTTGGTATCCATGTACTCGGCCTAAGATCATCTTTTTTATTTCATCAAACATTTGGGCAATATAGTGTGTTTTAGTGCATTAAAATTTAAAAAAGTGTGTTTTTTCCCCAAAAAATGCGTTTGAAAAATCGCTGCGCAATTACTGTGTGAAGAAAAAAAGAAACACCCACCATTTTAATCTGTAGGGCATTTGCTTTAAAAAAATATATAATGTTTGGGGGTTCAAAGTAATTTTCTTGCAAAAAAAAATAATTTTTTCATGTAAACAAAAAGTGTCAGAAAGGGCTTTGTCTTCAAGTGGTTAGAAGAGTGGGTGATGTGTGACATAATATATAACCAAGTGTAGCGCTAAAAAATGAGAAAGAAAATATTGCTATACCACATATAATAGCAAAATGAATTGTGAAAAGATAGTGTTTTGTATACTTTGTGAACATTCATACATATAGAACACTTATGTTATAAAGCCTTAGGGTCACCAAAAGTGATAACAGGATGTAAAAATGGCAATAAAGTCCAAAACTGAATGTGCAGATACGGTGAACATAAATTTTGCAATGGTGATAAATTCCAAAACATATACTCGTGAGAGATTTCTGTATGTAATCCAACATGTGCTGACAGACCCTTGTGCGAAACCGCCACCTAGGATGACTGGAGGCTTACCAGAAAGTTGGGACCCACCTAGCATACGCTATATGGGTCAAACAGGCTTGGATTGCTCACTGGCAATGAAGGTAGGGAACCAAGGGCTGGTGAATGGTAAAGTTGTAACGTTGCTATCCCAAAGAGGTCTTCTTCATATGGAAGCTCGGACACCAACGGACATTACCCACATGTAATGAAGAAGGGGCTCATAGCGTAATTCCGTAAACCATAAAAAATTTATTAAAAGGAAAAACACTTACATTTCAGAATAAAAAGCGCTTGCAAGTAAAATGGTGGCAGTGGAGTCCTCCCGACGCGTTTCGTCATACAAGACTTCGTCTGTAGTAAGCGCATGGTTTATAGGTTTTTTATGCACGATGTGTGACATAAGCTTCTAAATGTTGTGCATAAAATGCCAGGACAGTTCAAAACCCTCCCAAATGACCCCATTTTGGAAAGTAGACACCCCAAGCTATTTACTGAGAGTCATGTCGAGTCCATGGAATATTTTATATTGTGACACAAGTTGCGGGAAAAAGACATTTTTTTTTTTTTTATGCACAAAGTTGTCACTAAATGATATATTGCTCAAACATGCCATGGGAATATGTGAAATTACACCCCAAAATAAATTCTGTTGCTTCTCCTGAGAACGGGGATACCACATGTGTGAGACTTTTTGGGAGCCTAGCCGCGTACTGGACCCCGAAAACCAAGCACCGCCTTCAGGCTTTCTAAGGGCGTAAATTTTTGATTTCACTCTTCACTGCCTATCACAGTTTCGGAGGCCATGGAATGCCCAGATAGCATAACCCCCCCCAAATGACCCCATTTTGGAAAATAGACACCCCAAGCTATTTGCTGAGAGGTATAGTGAGTATTTTGCAGACCTCACTTTTTGTCACAAACTTTTGAAAATTGAAAAAAGAAAAAAAAAAACATTTTTCTTGTCTTTCTTCATTTTCAAAAACAAATGAGAGCTGCAAAATACTCACCATGCCTCTCAGCAAATAGCTTGGGGTGTCTACTTTCCAAAATGGGGTCATTTTGGGGGGTTTTGTGCTATCTTGGCATTTTATGTCCTTCGAAACTGTGATAGGTAGTGAGGAGTGAAATCAAAAATTTACGCCCTTAGAAATCCTGAAGGCGGTGATTGGATTTCGGGGCCCCGTATGAAGCTAGGCTCCCAAAAAGTCCCACACATGTGGTATCCCCGTACTCAGGAGATACAGCAGAATATATTTTGGGGTGTAATTCCACATATGCCCATGGCATGTTTGAGCAATATATCATTTAGTGACAACTTTGTGCAAAAAAAAATTGTCACTTTCCCGCAACTTGTGTCAAAATATAAAATATTCCATGGACTCAACATGCCTCTCAGCAAATAGCTTGGGGTGTCTACTTTCCAAAATGGGGTCATTTGGGGGGTGGGTTGTGCCATCTGGGCATTTTATGGCCTTCAAAACTGTGATAGGTAGTGAGGAGTGAAATCACAACTTTACGCCCTTAGAAATCCTGAAGGCGGTGCTTGGTTTTCGGGGCCCCGTATGCGGCTAGGCTCCCAAAAAGTTCCACACATGTGGTATCCCCATTCTCAGGAGAAGCAGCTAAATGTATTTTGGGGTGCAATTCCACATATGCCCATGGCCTGTGTGAGAAATATTTCATTTAGTGACAACTTTGTGCATAAAAAAAAAAAATTGTCACTTTCCCGCAACTTGTGTCAAAAAATAAAATATTCCATGGACTCAACATGCCTCTCAGCAAATAGCTTGGGGTGTCTACTTTCCAAAATGGGGTCATTTGGGGGGGTTTTGTGCCATCTTGGCATTTTATGGCCTTCAAAACTGTGATAGGTAGTGAGGAGTGAAATCAAAATTTTATGCCCTTAGAAATCCTGAAGGCGGTGCTTGGTTTTCGGGGCCCTGTCTGCAGCTAGGCTCCCAAAAAGGCCTAAACATGTGGTATCCCCATACTCAGGAGAAGCAGCAAAATGTATTATTTTGGGGTGTAATTCCACATAGGCCCATGGCATGTTTGAGCAATATATCATTTAGTGACAACTTTGTGCAAAAAAAAAAAAGTGTTACTTTCCCGAAACTTGTGTCAAAATATAAAATATTCCATGGACTCAACATGCCTCTCAGCAAATAGCTTTGGGTGTCTACTTTCCAAAATGGGGTCATTTGGGGGGTTTTGTGCCATCTTGGCATTTTATGGCCTTCAAAACTGTGATAGGTAGTGAGGAGTGAAATAAAAAATGTACGCCCTTAGAAATCCTGAAGGTGATTGGTTTTTGAGGCCCAGTACGCAGCTAGGCTCCCAAAAAGTCCCACACATGTGGTATCCCCGTACTCAGGAGAAGCAGCTGAATGTATTTTGGGGTGCAATTCCACATAGGCCCATGGCCTGTGTGAGCAATAAATCATTTAGTGACCACTTTTTGTAAATATTTTTTTTTTTTGTCATTATTCAATCACTTGGGACAAAAAAAATAAATATTCAATGGGTTCAACATGCTTCTCAGCAATTTCCTTGGGGTGTCTACTTTCCAAAATGGGGTCATTTGGGGAGGTTTTGTACTGCCCTGCCATTTTAGCACCTCAAGAAATGACATAGGCAGTCATAAACTAAAAGCTGTGTAAATTCCAGAAAATGTACCCTAGTTTGTAGACGCTATAACTTTTGCGCAAACCAATAAATATACGCTTATTGACATTTTTTTTACCAAAGACATGTGGCCGAATACATTTTGGCCTAAATGTATGACTAAAATTGAGTTTATTGGATTATTTTTATAACAAACAGTAGAAAATATCATTTTTTTTCAAAATTTTCGGTCTTTTTCCATTTATAGCGCAAAAAATAAAAATGGCAGAGGTGATCAAATACCATCAAAAGAAAGCTCTATTTGTGGGAAGAAAAGGACGCAAATTTCGTTTGGGTACAGCATTGCATGACCGCGCAATTAGTAGTTAAAGCGATGCTGTGCCAAATTGGAAAAAGTCCTCTGGTTCTTAGGCAGCATAATGGTCCGGTCCTTAAGTGGTTAAAGACTGAGAAATGGGTCTCTTGTAGCAGCAGGATATCAGCTCCCAAACTTTTATAGTGGTGAAAAGCCTTTTTGTGCTTTTGCGGAAGATTGAAACCTTGAACATTATGGGAGATTATTTTAAGTGCCATAGTGAGCCATAAAAGGGAGGGGATGGGTGAAAGTGGGTGCAATAACTCTCATACAAGAGGCGTGGAGTCTTAGTGAAGTAGCCAAATCCTCTCAGTAATACCTGTTAAGCAGTGTCAAATAATTGTCATTTGCAAAATCATTATGAAGAAGCATATAGTACAGTAGAACTATGAAATTAAATCTTCTGTAACCATAAAATGTAAACGAATAAAACTAAAAAAATAAAATTCAACATTGAACAAGGGAGTCAGGGGAGAACCTCCAAACTGTTAAAAATATAACATACTTTGGACCTAGATGTCCGATACCTACCACCAGAGCTGAGGTAATCCGTGATGACGAACAGAGCAGCCTTACAGAACAGGCTGCACTGAACACCACCCCGGGTCAGATCAAGGAGTAGGTAGGCGGAATAACTGTGTAGGCGGGGTGACTTCTTGCCAGACAGTGAGAGCCATTATGAGACTATATATATATCTTGAAAAAAGAATATCATCCGAAATGTAAATGAATCCGGTTATAACCTAAAGGTTCCTTTAGGGTCATTACTAGACTGGCTACCCACATGAAGGATGATAGTAAGGAGTTGTCAGTGAAGGAAGAATTCCACCACAATGCACTGTGGGATACCATGTCTTTCTGCATGACACAACAATTTGGTGGAGCCAGCTACATAATTGTGAAAGAACCTGAATTAGTTGAACTGGTAAGACACAAAAGTGGATTCAAAATCTTTGCGGAGATTTGTATGAGCAAAGGCCAGCTCATCGTGCTTTGTTAGCTTTGTTAGCGTGCTCGTGGTTTTATGTAACTCAGATTGGAATTTTTCAGCTAATTTTTCATACATCACTGACAAGCTGTCTTCTAAGTCAGCCTTAGTGAGCTGGGTAGAGTACTCATGGTTCTCCGATTGCTGTTTGGAGGCTGTAGGAGAAGAAGCTGAAGATATGGAGCTTGGGTGCCATCTTTGGTTATTCTGGCCTGTTCTGAAGCCAACAGGAGATAAGTGGTGAGGGACCGCTGTGGCTTACTTTTCTGTTTGGATTTCTTGCCGGACGATATGCACCTTGTAGTTCCACAGGGGTGCGGGAGATATGAGGTTAGAAATAGTGGCTGAGTAGCCCTGTGGGAGTCGTTCTAATCTCGCTGCCTGCCAGAGCTCTCACAGGAAGCGTCTGTCTCTCATCGCGCCGTGCATGCGCCTTCAAGTATGATCAATTTTCAATGATTGACACCATAGCTTGTAGACTCTATAACTTTCACAAAGACCAAATCATTTATACTGATTTTGGTTATTTCTACCAAAGATATGTAGCAGTATAAATTTTGGCCAAAATTTATGATGAAAAATTACAAATTTGCAAAATTTTAGAAACTTTTGGTCTTTTTTCATTTATATGCAAGAAATAAAAATACAGATGGTGATCAAATACCAGCAAAATAAAGTCCTATTTGTGTGAAAAAAAGACAAAAATGTTATATGGGCACAGTGTTGCATGACTGAGTAATTGTCATTCAAAATGTGAGAGTGCCAAAAGCTGAACATTAGTCTGGTTATAAAGGGGGTTTAAGTGCCCAGTGGGCAAGTGGTTAAAATGATAATTTGAGTCATGTATTTCTTTAGTGATAGTCTTGTACATTGTGTTTTTTCTTCCACTATGCACTCATTCAGTACCTGGTGATCCTGCCAGTCCCTCTCTTTTACTATTGAAAACTGACCACTCTGGTCATTGAAGATGGTGTGGTCAGTTTTTGTTCTTGAGCTTGCTGATCAGAGCTACAGGTCACCGTGCAAACACTTGGCATACCTATAATCCTGTAATCAGCTTTGCAGCCATGCCTCTTAGCCATCCCTGCTTTCCTTCCTCCCTGATCCAGACATGCCCCCCAGCTGGATTGACAATGGCTATTTCCACTGTCTTAAAAGTAATTCTAACAAAGCAGAGAAGAAGGCACTTTTAAGTGCAGTAAAAAAACACTTTAATGACAAGGAAGTGTTAAAAACACTTACAAGATGGAAGTGAAAAACAGGCATATCAATGAATCCATAACGTCCAGCGGGATGCCTCCTGGGAGTAAAGACAGCTGCAGGTGGAAGTTCCAGCTGTCCAATGGTGATAAATACTGTCTCTCTCATCCAAGATGGAGGGCCTTGATGTCAGGATCAGTATGGAATCCACACAACCAGAGGTGACGTCAGAGTGGGCGGTACATGTTTCGGAGCATGCCCAAAATTTTGTCCTTTTTTTCCCACAAATAAAGCTTTCTTTTGGTGGTATTTGATCCCCTCTGGGTTTTTTTTTTTTTGTGCTATAAACAAAAGAAGAGTGAAGATTTTGAAAAAAACACAATATCTTTTACTTTTTGCTATAATAAATATCCCACATTTAAGAAAAAATAAAAAAATGTCCTCAGTTTAGGCCTGAATTCTTCTACATATTTTTGGTAAAAAAAAATTGCAATAAGTGTATATAGAATGGTTTGCGCAAAAGTTCTAGCATCTACAAAATAGGGGATAGATTTATGGCATTTTTATTATTTTTTTTTTTTACTAGTAATGGCGGCGATCTGCGATCTTTATCAGGACTGTGATATTGCGGCAGCCAAATTGGACACTTTTGACACATTTTTGGGACCATTGACAATTATACAGTGATCAGTGCTATATATCACTGTCACTGGCAGGGAAGGGGTTAACACTAGGGAGCAATCAAGGAGTTAACTGTGTTCCCTAGGTGTGTTCTAACTGTGGGGGGATGGGACTGTCTAGGAGGAGAGACAGATCGGTGTTCATACATAATATCATAAACAGATCCTGGCTCTCACTCTGTCACAAACGACAGGCACTCGTATCAGCTCTGGGCACATGCTGCGGGCACGTGCGCACTCCTCCAGCGGCACGCACCCCTAGTGGCCAAAAGGCAAAGCGACGTAAGGTAACGTTGTTTCAACCAGCCGTGCCATTCAGCAGCAGTAAAACTGCGGTGGCTGGTCGGTAACCAGTTAAAGTGTTTTATTACTGCACTTATAAGTGCCTTCTTCTCTGCTTTGTTCTTCTAAAGTGGTGCTGTGGTGCAGTAATCTGCACCACAGCTGTGGTGCAGTAATCTCATCTCAAGAGCCAGTCATGTACTGTTTGTTAAAGTCTCCTTGTTATCTAGAGCACCCTATTCTCCACACTCCTTACAAGTAATTCTGCTGTCTGTCATCCCCGCTGCAGAGATGCCCCTGGCCACATCCCCTGTTAAATTGGCAGTGACTTCCCCGCTGTCTACATGTGATTCTGCTGCCCATCCTCATGCTTCAACCATGCCCCCATCTTTAAGACTCTAAAAATGATTCACAAATGATCCAGGATCAGCAAGGGACTTGAAACCTGAGGTTGCGACAGACAGCAGAAAACCCTATTCATTGATATAACCCTGAAGGTGAAATGTACCCAAAAATGACTGCAAATGTTGCAGTTATTGTTCCCTACTCAACATCCCAACCTACTCTTTCAGGGCTAGCAACTTCTCAAGGGCAGGCTACACTCCATTGCTATTGAATCAATAGTACGAAGGGCATTCAAGTCAACCTGGGACTTTTGAGTTAATATAATAAAGGAACAAATTTCAAGGAGTGGAAACTGCATTTTTTATGACATACCCCCCTGCTACATTTTTACACTTATCCCAGCATTTAACTAATGCCTGGAAATGTTTGGCATAAAGTGATTTGTCAGTATGCCTGAACCATCCTCGGACAGCCTGCTTCACTTCGTCATCAGTGCTGCAATGCTGACCTCTGAAGAACTCTTTTAGGGTCAATACAGGTGGAAATCCCTCAGCACGAGGACTGCAAGGGGGATGTGGCAATACCTGCCAGCCAAGTTGCTGTAGTGTGCACGTAGCAGAGCAGAAAGCTATCTTGGCACCCAACGTGCACTAATAATCAAACATGCAAATGTTCGTGAATGATTGTGTTCACAGTTCCCAGAAAGATTTGTCTCTTGTGCAATTTCACAACAGATTATGCCTCCATTATCCGGGATCAGGTGTTCCACATGCTAAATAGGGATGAGCCCAATGTTTGAGTCGAACGTAAGCTTCTTCTCTGTGACAGTTCTTATATAGCTGAGGGCGGGGCCACCTGGTGATGTAAATGGGTGACCCCGCCCCCTCTGATGCCATGGGGACTTCCCCGTGGCCTTCCTGTGGTGTCCGAGGGGGAGGGGTCACCTGTTTACATCAACAAGTGGCCCCGTCCTCAGCTATTTAAGAACTGTCACAGAGAAGACGTGTCAGTCGGCGGGAGCCATGGAGGTGGAACGCTTGCAGCTTTTTTTTTCTTTTTCAGTCCATCGTGCAGCGTGATAGAAGATGAATGGACATCGCTGGACATTTTTATTTTATTTTTTTAATAAAGGACTTGTCCCAAGCTGTCTCTTTTTTCTTGTGAAATGGTAGGGGTACAATGTACCCCATTACCAATTCATAGGAGGCCGGGATCTGGGGGTACCCTTGTTAAAGGGGGCTTCCAGATTCTGATAAGCCCCCCCGCCCGCAGACCCCCCACAACCACCTGGAAATGGTTGTAGGGATGAGACCCTTGTCCCCATCAACATGGGCCTGGTAAGGGACTGGCGGGGGAACCCATGTTCTCTTTTTTCAATGAGTTTTATCCATATTGCTGAGACGTGACAATTCATTACAGCCACGATCAGTTTTAAATGACAATTTTTCCTTTAGAAATGTAATTTTGCTGTGGTACTGTTCTAAACATGGGAAAAATGTGCCACTTTACAGGCATACTATATACACCCCTCAGGCATGATATTTAAAGAAATATTTCATTTTTATGGTTTCACTTTAAGCATTAAAAAAATCACTGCTCCCAAAAAAACGGCTGTTTTTTTTTAAAAAATTTGCATTGATACATGTCCCCTGGGGCAGGACCCAAACACTTTTTTTTTTACAATAACTTGCATATAAGCCTTTGAAATTAGCACTTTTGATTTTTCATGTTCGTGTCCCATAGACTTTAACGGTGTTTGCGTGTTCGCACAAATTTTGTGTCTGTTCGGTATGTTCTGGTGCAAACCGAACCGGGGGGTGAATGTTTACATAAATGACTGCTGTGGGCTGGGAACCATCATGGCTGGGATTGCCACTGATGGATGTATGGCTATCTTTAATACGTTTACACCATTCAAATGTCTTACTGCGGCTGAGCATTTCATCACCGTACTGTGCTTTATGTCTTCTTTATATATCCGCAGGTTCTACACTTTTGTTCACAAGAAACGTCATCATCACATGCTGTTCCATGCACTCACTAATACTGTTGTCTACCATTTTGATTAACAGTCTCTGGACTGGCCTGCGACATGTGCGCCACCTATCAGTAATAAGACACACTTACTACTACGCATATTACCGCCACGCTGGCATCCCTTTTTATACCTGTAAAATTAAAAGTCCCAGTTTAACTTAATATATAAAAAAACTAAGCTCTGTGAATTGGCACTTGGTTTTATCCGGGGCCAGCAAAATGCAAATTGCTCAGCAATATGTTGTTAAATTGCCAACATGATTTTGCAGAGCTTAGATGCCAGATGGCCAGTGGAAACAAAATGCACAGGAAAGTAATGAATGAGTAATAGCTGACTGCTAAGAAGCCAAAGGCAAACCTACCTGGTCTACCAAATTAGCTAGCGGCACCACAGGTCACCATTGGGGTAAGGGGTGCTATTATCCCAGGTTCAAACCACCACAGTAATGTAGTGTATATCCACCAATTAATCCTGCACTTACAGTGCCCATCCAGGGGTAAGAGGCCCACCTCCAGGAGCTCCAGGGGTCTGTGCCATAGAACTCACTCAAACCAATGTAGTGACCCCCACCCACTGTCCTTATGCATCCTTGTCCCCTTACTGCTCTTTGCAGCAAACACAAACCCTACTTGGAGTTAAAGGGAGAAAGAACAGAAGGAAGGATCTTGCTGGACTGGCTGGGACTTTCCAACTGCAGCAGCCATTTCTCCAAGATCCCCTGCTGGCTGCTGCACTCCATCACTGTCCTCTACAACCTCAGACACTGTAATCTCCCCTTCACATTAGCTGTTACCCTAAACTTGGTCATCAGGTGTTGCTCTTGAGAGCACACCAGTCTCTGAATCCCTGCAGCCAGGTGTGCCCACCCACAAGTAATGTCATCCAGGCAATCTGTGGGAGCCCAGACCTGCTGCTGTACCTCTGCTTAGGGTCCCTAATGAGCCCTGACTGTCTTGTAGTGGCAGTGACATGTGTTCTAGTGGTGACTGGGTAACGAGGCCTTAGTGAAAATCCAACTGTGGGTTGAGCTGCCAGCTGCACCATTGGAACAGATCATTGCTGACAAAAAAAGCTTTAGTACCCCAGGTCACCTCCCTGACAGGGACCTCACCTCCATAGGTGAGATAGGGAGGAAGATTACCTCTCTTGTGAGCTCTGCTTAGGTTTGAGATTTCTCCTAGGCTGGGGTAGGCATGCCAAGAGATTCCCTGATGGGGCTTACAGTGTGGCTCCTGTGGGAAGATTTAGGACAAAGACATACTGGAAGCTTAAACATCCAAGCGCATGTGGTGACATGCACATGTGTCATGTCAAATCCCCTTGCAGCAAAGAGCGCACTTGATTTTTCAACCAGTTAGTGCCATTAGGATCTGCATAGAGAGCCCTGCAACTGCATAGGGGGGTCTCTTAATGTTATAATAGAACCTTTTCCTCCATTTTGGGAGATGTTGCCAAAGAAGACTGTGAAGGCTCACTGTTCAGGTGCGACTAGAGAGGAAGATTTCAGTTTACTGTCTGAAAGCACACTTACTTTTTAGGGAGTGTTCACACTTTAGTAAACTTGTTACCATAATGCACAGTAATATGAATTACACATACTCATGCAATGCAAGGCTTTTCATTCTCAAGGGCACCCAAACCCACCTTGCCAGTGGATGTGCTTTGCTGAGCACCATAATGCATGTTAACATACTATTGTGTGTTGCAGTATACTGCATTAAAAATAGTATGTGCTCTTTTTTGGTGTAATTTGGTGTGTTAAGCAGCTTGTTCAAATGAATAGGCTGCCTTAGCACAACCACAGCATAACGTACCTTAATTACATAATTACTAGGTTACATAGTAGGTAAGGCTGACTAAAGACAATAGTCCATCCAGTTCAACTTGTGTAGGTGTACATGTGTCAGTGTCAATAATAATTTTCCATATCTCTGTATATTGTGTTCTTTAAGATGCATGTCCAAGAGTCTTTTAAAAATATCAATACTCCCCACTGACACCGCCAATTATGGAAGAGAGTTCCACATTCTTACTGCCCTGACAGTGAAAAGCCCCCTGCACAGCTTAAGGTTAAACCACTTTTCCTCCAGTCTCATTGTGTGGCCAGGTGTCCTCTTACACTCCCTGAGACTGAATAGCTTTTTTCCTATGCTGGGATCACCATTGAGGTATTTGTAAATCACTATCATGTCCCCTCTCAAGCATCTCTTCTCCAGCGGGAATAAATTTAGTGCTTGTAGTCGCTCCTCGTATTTGAGGTCCTTCAGTCCCCTTATTAATTTAGTTGTCCTTCTTTGGACTCTCTCTAGCTCCAGCACATCCCTTCTGAGGACTGGTGACCAGAACTGGATGGAATATGCATGCAATAACACAGTGCAATAGTGTGAACAGGCCCTTAAAGTGGCTTTTTCTGTAAGAAACCTCAGGGCTGCTATTGCTGACTTTACATTTCATTCTACAAGCGCATGGCAAGCATGTTGTTTCGACACTTTTAGTTGGTAACCCAGAGCAAGGGTGATGATAAGAACAGACTTTTCTCTGACTTTCTGGATGTGCATACTTGTTCTAGGTAAGGGATGTTGAAAGAATTGTAGTGAGAGGGCTAGCATAACAACCAGGCTACTAAAATTTTAAATAGGGGATCACTAAAGGAAGAAAAAGTTTACTTCATTGATGGTGAGCTAGCCTACTGTAGAATGTTGGCAGAAAGTGAAAGATCCATAGAGGGAGAACAAAAGAAAGAGGTAAAGCAGTCATTATGTGGATGGAGAGGACTGGAGAAAGGGGAATCACCATAGAAACCTGAAATGTCTAATAGATTCTTGGACCAAACTAGTTATCCCAGTCTGCTTTTTTATCTGCTTACAGGATTAGGAACACTTATTTGGGGTGGGATTATACTGTGTAAGAAAATTTTAAAACTCTTCCTGACTAGGATAACAACATTAGTGGACAAGACGCAGAAGATTAGAAGAAGCTGTGTTTGTTATAAGTTAAGCTATTTTCTGTTTCATTAGAAAAACCCACTGTAATAAGGAACAAAGCTGTTTATGTTACAAGAACTGTCAATTGGTTTGTCGGTGTCTGTTTGGAAACTTTTTCTTCTGTCTAAAAATACTGAAATCTGTTACAGCAGCATAAACAATTCTTGCTCTCTCATCTGGTGTGAAATTGAAAAATACAAGTTACATATAATAGGTGTAGTACTGTACTTGAAGACAACAACTGCTGTCTTTACTTTGATCCACTATCTTACAAACTACAGTTGAAGTCCTGCAATATTATATAAAATTGTTTAGACTTTATTTAATGATATTGTTAAAGTTGATAAGTTTAATACTGTATCTGATATATGTATATTAGAAACAGGAGAGAGAGAGAGAGAGAGAGAGAGAGAGAGAGAGAGAGGGAGAGAGAGTCAGTGGAAGAGAGAGCTGCCCATAGCTTCTGAATACACCCTCCATTTCTTGTCACAAAGACAGATTATGAGAGAATATCCCCCCAAATTAGGTAAAAAAAAACAAAAATTAAAACCTCACAAGAATTTTTCCTCCTTCCCAACTCATCTAAGACTGAAAAAATGACTTGTGTTAATGTGTTAAAAAGTGACCTTAAAATGCTTCTAATTCAAGAGAGAATAAAGTAGCACCATACTTTGAAGATTAAATACACCTATTTCATATTTCCAGTGCCTAAATTTCTAACTCCTCCTTAGGCCTTGTTCACATTGGTGCTGTGGCACATACACAGTGAATAGGCCATTTCTTTTCTTTTTCCTCCATCAGCACTGAATGCCTGTTCATAGAGCACGCTGGATGCAGGGCAGCCCAGCAGCTTAGTTGCATACTGGGCAAGTTCTGGCCAGTGGTCTATTCTCATGACCCAGTAAGCCAGTGGATCGTCGACTGAAAAGTTCTCCATCTCTGTTTTTGTCCCTAGATAATCTTCCACCATGTGATGCAGACATTGTTGATGGGATGTGGAAGCTGACAGCCCTGGGCGGCGAGGACTAAAAAAATTGTGAAATGCATCAGTTAGGCGGCCGCCTTCTCCACTGCTCCTCTCATGACCAACATAAGCCTCAAAACTAAGTTTTCTATGAGACTGTAACTTACCAGAATTGGGAAAAGCATTAGATAAATGCTTCTTTAAGGTGTCCTCAAGAGATTTCATCTTCTGCACTCTCTGTGGGGACGGGATGAGTTCCGAGACTTTCCCCTTGTAACAGGGGTCAAGGAGGGTTGCCAACCACTAGTGATCCTTCTCCTTTACAGCAGGTATTCCTGGGTCCTTTCGCAAATTTACAGAGGCATGAGAAGCAGACTCCTCAGGGTCACTGAGGATTATAATATCTGAAACTGCCTCCTTCCATCCATGTACTGCTCCCAAGGGTTCTGCGGTTGGAAAACCATCTCTTACTGTTTGACAATTGTCTTCCTCTGCTTCAATACCACCAAAACTGCCAGAACCCTCTTCCTCCTCATCCTCCTCCCTCTCTTCTTGTGTGTTTTATGGCATAGGAACAATGGTGTCTGCATAAAGTGGGCCTTGAGAGGAAAGGAAGTCCTCCTCCTTGTCCCGCTGATCTGCCTCAAGTGCTCTGTCCATAATGCTATGCAGAGTCAGCTGCAGCAGGAACACAACAGGTATTCTGTCACAGATGCATGCATTGTCACGGCTCACCATCCTTGTGGCTGCCTCAAATGGTGACAGTCCTGTGCATGCATCCTTTATGAGCAGCCACTAGTGTGGGAAAAAAAGCAGAGCCGGCCTGAGCCTGTCGTTGTGCCATACTCACACAGGTACTCGTTTATGGCCCTCTGCTGCATGTGCAGCCACTGCAGCATTGCCAAAGTCGAGTTCCACCTGGTGGGCATGTCACAAATTGGGTGGTTTACAGGCAGGTGGAATTCCTGCTGAATTTCAGCCAACCAAGCACTGGCTGAGTATGACCGCCTGAAATGTCTCTTCTGACCTACTTTAGCAGATCTTCCAACCTTTGGTACCTATTTAGGAAACACTGCACCAAGGCATGGCATGTGTGTCAACTTTCCCTGTCTAAGGGTAGAGAGGAGGTTTGTGCCATTATCACACACCACCATTCCTGGCTCCATCTGGAGTGGCGTGAACCACCTCTGGGTCTGTCCCTGCAGAGCTACAAGAATCTCTGCTCCGGTATGGTTCCTGTCCTCTAGACACACCAGCTGAAGCACTGCATTGCACCTTTTAGCCTGACCCATTGAATAGCCCCTTGAACGCTTAGGGGGTACTTTTGGTTCATAGGACAATTTGGCAGAGGAGGGCATGGAGGCGGAGCAGGAGGGAGTAGAGTTGACAAATCTGGCATCATCACCACTAGCTATCTGGAGATGTGGGGGCACAACAAGCTACAGCACTGAGCCCTGTCCTGTATCCTTTCAAGTTGCAAGCAGATTTACCCAGTGTGCTGTGAACAAAATATATTGTCCCTGACCATGCTTCCTGTACCACGTGTCAGCAGTAACATGGAATTTGTAGCTGACTGCCTTTCCCAATGATGCCACAACATTGCCTTCCACATGATGGTACAGAGCTAGAATGGCCTTACATGAAAAGAAATAGCGACTGGAAAACTGTCATTGTGGTACAGCACATTCTGCAAATTCATGGAAGGGGGCAGAATCCACCAGATGGAAAGACAGAAGTTGTAGAGCCAGCAGCTTTGACAAGCTTGCATTTAGACGCTTGGCATGTGGGTGGCAGTGACTGTATTTTTTTTTCGTTGCAGCAGATGGGGCCAAGAAATTTGCTGGCTATAGTCTACAGCTGGTGGTGTGCTGCTGGCAGATGTGTAGAAGGACCTGGGACATCCCTATACCATCATCCCTGTCAGTGGAGGCTGCTGAGAGGTCATGAGGTATAGTAGGGGCTGAGGTGAGTAAGGAGGAGGAACAGATTTGTGCCCCTTTTGTGTGGCTTTCAGGTGCTCCTGCCAAAGGGGTGAGTGGTGAGTGATTAAATGCCTTGTCAAGCATGTGGTACCAAAATGGCTGGTGTTTTTGCCATGCTTGATGTGCTTGAGACAAAGTTTGCACACTGCAACAGTGCAATCAGCTGCACATGTGCTAAAAAAGGCCCAGACAGCTGAGCTGTGGGAAGTGGTTCCGGGAGATAACAGCTCCACAATGTGATGGAAAATGGTGGCTGCTCTCTACGCTTCCATGATGGCTTCCTCATTGGGGTTGTGCCTCACCCTCACTTTCCTCCTCTGCTCTGCCACCCAAGTCACATCAGTGACCTCATCATCATCAACTCCTTCATCCTCATTACCACTGGAGACAACTTGGCAATATGCTAAGGCTGGAGGAACATGACTGCCAATCTGTGTACCAGTGTTCTTCCCTCTCTCTAGGCTCATGTTCCTGCCTTCCTCAACCCCAACCTCAACCTCAGAACCAACATCTGAATCAAGTAATGGCTGTTCATCATCAAGGAGCGAGTGGCTGACACCGTGTTCAAATAACTCAGCTTACTCCTCCATGCCTGATGCTGGAGCTATGGCAGGAATAGCTGTGGACAGTGTACCAGTCTCTGCTTGGGTGACAGAGGATGAGGTGGATGAGGATGGCCAGTCCACCACCTCCTCTGCATGCTATGGCTGGATAGCATGGGGAAAATCACTAAACAGAGAAAATGATGCTCTGCCTGAGGACTGACCATGTCCACCGTTGCTTGGGGACACATACGCTGCTGGATCCCTCACAGTGCCATGGGAACATCTGCCTCTCCTTGTTGTCCTCCCAGACATGATGGGGGTGTTTATTAACACAATGTAATATAGATGTGGAAATGTGTATGTGGATGCACTTTAAACAATTGAAAGTGGTGTTTGGTGCACTAAACCACTTCCATACACAGATACACTACACTACACTGCAGTAAAACTTCACTCACTGATGCACTGCAATATACTGCGTCAAACATGCACTAATGCACAGAAATGTACTGCATTAATTGGAAGATACTGCACTGAAATATACGGCGTTAAACTTGCAGTAACACACTGAACTGTACTGCGTTAAACAGCACATAACGCACTAAAATATACAGCGTTAAACTTGCAGGAACACACTGAACTATACTGCGCTAAACAGAATAACACACTGAAATATACAAAGTTAAACTTCCAGTAATGCACTGAACTGTACTGCGTTAAATGGCATGTAACGCACTGAAATATACGGCGTTAAATTTGCAGGAATGCATTGAACTATACTGTGTTAAACTGAAGATAACGCACTGAAATATATGGCATTAAACTTGCAGTAACACACTGAACTGTACTGCGTTTAATGGCACATAACGCACTGAATTATACTGCGTTGAATGGAAAATAACACACTAAAATATACGGCATTAAACTTGCAGTAACGCAGTGAAATGTACATTGTTAAACTTGCAGTAATGCACTGAAATATACTGCGTTAAGCATGCACTAATGCACAAAAATGTACTGCGTTAAACAGCGTTTGTATCTCCATTTGTTTGCTGTGCTGTGACCCTTGACCCAGGCTTAGAGCACGTGCTGCAGCCATATTGCTATACCCTTCTGGCTATATATATCATATTGCTATACTGCTATATATATATCAAATTGCTACATACTGCTGCTATAGACTGTTATACACAGTCTGCTGAGGAAAGGATGGGGATTTATTTTATATTTCTCCTATAGCTTTACCTATAGCTAACCTCAGTTAATTTTTACATTAATAGGGCTCTAAAGATTAATTATACTAATTATATCTTCCAAGAGAATAAATAGGGTCCTTTTAGGCTGGAGATAGATGTCTCAGCCGCAGACTCACTCAGCAACATCAAGCAAGTTAGTGACATCAAGTAAGTCAGATACAACTCCTGCAGCAGCAATCCTATAAAGAAAGCAAAGACAGCAAAAGCAACAATGACTGCTACTTCTCACCCACCTAGCGATGTATCAGCCACCTCCTTGGAGGACTCCTCTTCAGCTGCAGCTATTTTGGCAGCTATTATGTAAAGTGTAAAGAGACTCTTTTTTTTTTTTTTATTCTTTATTTTTCATGGGTTTCACAATACAATTCATTGCACACATATAGTGCCAGCTTAATATGTCTTAAGTAAATCTATTCATCAGCACAATATATGTTACCTTAATTGACACTTTAATTCCTTGTGAATCCCTTTTTCTACTATTAACCCATTGCTCCAAAAAAAAAAAAAAATTCCCCTTTTACCCCCTCCCTATCCCGAGTAATGAAAAAAAAAACTCCTCTCGACCCCTCCCTCTCTCCCCTCCCCTCCATCTCTCCCCACTTCAGTCCATTCTCTCCCTATGGTCCAAATATGGGGCCCATTGTTGTCCAGTACTTCTCATCTTGGTCTTTCATTGTCAAAGTAAGATTTTTCCATTTGTTGTATTTCTGTAATTCTGGCCAACCATTGTGCCCTAGTTGGAGAGCTGTCTTTTTTCCACAGAGCAGGGATACATGCCCTAGCTGCTGTTAAAAGGTGTCTCAGCAGCAAGTTTTTAAATTTTTCCACTGATAACGGGAAATCTAGCAATAAAAAAGTTGCCGGATTATTTCCCGAGGAGAATCCTGTTATTGTTTTAGTAGTTTCTGCAACCATTTCCCAGAACTCTCTTATTCTCGTACATTCCCAGAAGATATGTAGAAATGTCCCTTCTTCTTCATGACATCTCCAACATACCTCTGACACCTGGGGTAAATCCGATGTAGCACATCCGGCGTCCTATACCATCTGGTAAGGATTTTATATCCCCCCTCCTGATATCTACTTGCTACTGATGCCTTTTGATTAAATACTAAGATCCTATTCTTCTGTTCTTGGGAGAATGATGTCCCTAAGTCTCTCTCCCACGCTTGTAGGAAAGTTAGTTCCTGAGGTGATTCTATTCCTGTCCAATACAGTATAGAAATAGGACAAAGGATGTCTCATTGTTTCTCCCTTCAAACACATATCCTCAAACCCGGTCAATGCTCTTACTTCTGTATACATATTAGATTTTAATTTAATAAATGCTTCTAGCTGCATCATTCTAAAAAAATCAAATTCAGGTGCTATTTCTCTTTCAATTTCTCTTTTTAATAATAAACGATTGTCCCTTGAAAAATGTATGAACTTGGGGTCTGTCATTCCTGGCTGAAATGTTGGTGTCCCCAGAACCGGGAGCATTGGACTTGGATTTGTCGAGATTGCCTTTTTTTGAAAATCTTTTTGATCATCCGCAGAGTTACGCCTATTGTTGGGTGTTTCCTCAATTCAGCTGGCAACTCAGTTTCTGATATCCATACTAATCCTTCCAATGGGATAACTGTTGCTGCCTGTTCTGTCTGTATCCAGGGTTTCTTATTTCTAAGTCCACACCATTCCATCACTCTGGTTAAATGCAAAGCCTCTTGGTATCTTATTGGATCTGGAAGCCCTATCCCTCCTTTTCCTTTAGGTAAAGATAGTATAGTTCTACTTACTCTTGCTGGTTTCCCAGCCCAGATAAATTTCAGAAATCTTGATCTAAGATCTCTTTAAAAGCTTGGAGGAATTTTAATTGGCAAGGTCTGTATTAAATACAGAAGTCTTGGCATCACATTCATCTTAATAATATTTGTTCTCCCGAACCATGTAAAAATCTCTTTATCCCATCTCGACAAATCCAGTTTGATCTGTTTAGCCATTGGTATGTAATTAAGCTCAAATAATTCCTTCAGATTTTTTTATATTTTCGTCCCTAAATAGCTTATATATGAGTTGGTCCACCTAAATCCGAATTGTGTGGTTACCAACTGTAAAAGGGGTGCCTTTATTTCTATCCCCATTACTTCAAATTTCCCGTAATTTACTTTAAAATTAGATATTTTCCCATATTCACGCAGTTCCGTCAACAAGGATGGGAGAGATATGATTGGAGAAGTTACGAAGAAAAATAAATCATCTGCATACGCCGCAAGTTTCTGTTCTTCTTCCTTTATTTTTATCCCCTTAATATTCACACTAGCCCATATTTTCCTTAGGAAAGGTTCTATTGTCAAAATAAAAATCAGTGGTGAAAGAGGGCACCCCTGTTGTGTTCCATTTTGAATAAGGAAGGACTCCGAGGTTCTATCATCTATCTTTACTCTAGCATTTGGTGTAGAATATAAATTAGAAATCCATCTCATCATCCCCTCCCTTAAGCCTATATGTTGTAGTACCGCCTTTAAAAAAATCCAGTCTACCCTGTCAAAGGCTTTTTCCGTGTCCGCAGAGATTATCACCATTGGTTTTTGCTGCCTTTGTGTGCAGGGTAGATCCCATCTTGGCCAGGGGCTTTGCCCACATTCAATGATTTTTTTTTTTTTTTAAAAAAGATTTTATTTGATTTTCAGAGAATACAATAATAATGCAGTCTTGTGTATATTCTTGTTTTGTAGCATAAACAAAAGCAAATAATAGAAGAATTATTTGTTTACAACTTGGTTTTTACAATAAGAGAGGATTTCAGAGTATGTACCCATGCAGGTTACTGCGTGGCATGTTTACCCGATCATAACAGTGCAATAAATGGTAACAAATAGTGGAAACCTGGATGGATCCGTTAGTAACCCTGAATACATTGCATTTTAGAACTTGAAAGAAACATTAAGAAGATAATTCTAAGAGAAAAACAACGAAAGCAGGAGGGGGGGAGGGGGGGTAAATGGGGGGGGAGGGGGAGCCCTATAAAGATTGAGAGAATTATTATGGTAGGATATAATGTCGTTCAAGAATTGTCCAGCATTAATATTTGTTTCTATTTGAAGTATATGGCTATTTGTAATTGTTTATGTAAGCCCACTGACGTTGAAGTTGGCACTGGCGTTAAGTTGGCTGGTGTCAGGGATTGGAATGAGATTCCGATTGTGGTCTTGAGCTGGCATCGGGGGGGAAGGAATCATGGTAGGAAAAGGAAGATGAACTGACGTTTGATATTTCTTCTTTTGAAAGAGATGCATGCATAAAGGCTTGCCATTTGGAGTAGAAGTTATCTGAGGAGTTTTTTTGTTTGAAGTCCGTGTTTAGGCGGTCTTTGAGTAGAAGTTGCATGAGGTCCCGTTTGACTTGAGAGATATTAGGGCTTGCAGGTGTAATCCAGTTTTTCAGGATGGTTCTTCTTGCAGTTAATAGGCAGGTCAAGGACCACCTTTTGTGTGGTGTGGTATCTTTCGGGTTCTTTGTAGAGCCGATCGTGGTGAGAGCCGTTTTGGACCATGGCAGTAGGATTGGGTCCCAGTAGCCGAAGATAAGAAGCAGAGGATCCTTGGGTAGTTTAGTTAGAGTCACTTTAAATATGTAGGCTATAACTTGGTCCCAGAAAGTAGATATGTAGGAGCAGTGCCAGAAGCGATGGGCTAAGGATGGTTTCTGGTGTTTACAGAGTGGGCAGATGGCTTTGTTTTTGTCCGTTTTAGAAGACAAGCCCTGTGGGCTATTTTCAGTTGCGTTTCTCTCCATATTTCGTTTGGTGTTATCTTTTGGACTGCGTTAAGTCCTTGTAGGATTTTCTCTACTAGGTTTGGATCAGGGAAGTCTTTATTCCAGTTTTTGATAGATGATGACGAGAGAGGTAGAGAGGATTTGTTGAGGAGTGGTTTGTATATGTCCGAGATTTTGTATGTGTTACTCATTATCATTTGGTCCATGACATTTGTTTGGAATCTTTTGACTTCTTGATTGCACGCTTCCCTTAAGAAACTGATACATTGCCCATAGAAGAAGTTGTGGATGGAGGGTAGGGAGAAAGTTTTCGCGATGTGGGCGAAGGGTAGTGGTTGACCCGTCTGGATGTTGCAGAGATGAGAAAATTTAGTTAGACCTTTCTGTTCCCATGTTTTGAATGATTTATGCTCTAGACTCGGTGGAAATGCCGGATTACCTTGAATCGGGAGGTGTATCGACAGAAAAGGGGATACCTTTAGTATTTTCCGTGATTCTCTCCAAGCTACTGCTGTGTCCCTTAATAGGAGATTATGTTGGTGGGGAGAGGGGACTGACTTCCATTTACAGTGTAAGAGGGCTACAAGTGAGTAGGGATGGGCCATGTGGGATTCCAAAGAAAAGTTTGAGTATCGAGAGGACTGGGTTATCCAGTCTAGACTTGTTCTTAGCAAACATGCAAGGTTATACATTCTGATATGCGGGAGGCTGATGCCCCCTTCGCGTCTGGGAAGATAGAGTTTTTTTAAAGCTATACGTGGTCGTTTGTTCTGCCATAAGAATTTAGATATAGCGTTATTGAGTGAGATCACATCTTTATGATGGAGAAGTAGCGGGATGGTTTGCATGGGGAAGTGTAGTCTTGCAAAACTGACCATTTTTATTAAATGACATCTTCCCAGAAGCGAAAGGGGGAGATCCATCCAGGTATTTAATTCCTGAGTTATTTTTGACACCAAAGGAGGGTAATTGAGGTGATATAGCGAAGAAGGGAGTTTTCCTATTTTTATTCCTAAATATGTAATGTGGGATTTTGCAACAGGGAAAATTGATTGATGGGTCCATTTAGGTGCGGAGTGGGAACCGATGGGAAGAATTTCGCTTTTGGAGTAATTAATACGGAGGCCCGAGCACGAGCGAAATTCATTGAATACTTTTTTTATGGTTAGCATATCAGATGAGGGGTTGGCTGAAAATATAAGGACGTCATCTGCAAAAAGTGAGGTGCGTAAGTCGTGAGGGCCTATCTTTAATCCATGTAAGGGGGCTACTGATGTTAAATATCTGGAAAGTGGTTCTAGTGCTATATTGAAGAGGAGTGGCGATAGGGGGCAGCCCTGGCGTGTGCCCTTATGGAGGCGAAATTCTTCTGACAGGAGACCTGCCGCCACTAGCCTTGCTGTCGGAGCTGTGTACATGGTGGTAATAAGGTGGTGGAAGGGGCCAGAGAAACCTATTGCCTTCATTGTCATGGATAACCAGTCGAAACTGACGTTATCGAAGGCTTTTTCCGCGTCTAGCGTGATGATGGCATGATCCGTGTTTGGGTGATGTAGGGCGTGTTCTAGGGCTAGCATAACTTTACGGATGTTAAGGGTGGCTGTAGGTCCTTTAATAAAACCTGACTGTGCAGGGTGAATTAGGGAAGGCATGATGTCTGCTAGTCTGGTGGCAACGATTTTTGAGAGGATTTTAACATCTAGGTTGAGAAGTGATATGGGCCTGTATGATCCTGGTTCTTGAGGGTCTTTACCCTTTTTTGCCAGTAGTTTTATGATGGCTTGGTTCCCCGAATGAAGGTATGAGCCCCCTGACCATATATGTTGATATAGTTGGAGGAGAGTAGGTTCTAATAGGGGTTGTAGGGTCTTGTAGAATTCACTGGTGAGGCCATCTGGGCCTGGGGCTTTAGACAGGGTTAAGTTGCGGATTGTTGCCGATATTTCGGGGAGAGTGATAGGTGCGTTTAGGGTTTCTAGTTGCGTTGGGGAGATTTTGGGAAGGGTTATTTTTTCTAGAAAAGCGCGTGCTGTTTGTGGATCTATCGGGTCTGGGGCATAAAGAGTGGAGTAAAATTTTTGCATGACTTTGTTAATTGAGATTGGGGTGGCGTGGAGGGTACCCACTTTATCACGTAGGGATGTAATATGGGTTGGGCGGAATGGACCTTTGCAAAGTCTGGATAGGAGTTTTCCTGCTTTATTCCCAAATTTGTGGAAAGAGGCATCTAAGTAGGCCTTCTTGGTGTTTTCTAGATTGTTTACCCAAATGTCAAATTCCCTTTTTGCTATCTGCCATTCAGAGCGTGTTGTTGGGGAGTCTTTAGTGTACATATCTCGTTGTGCCCGGTGTAAGCGAGAGCTGGCCTCTTTGTACTTAGTTAAGGTGTTGCGTTTGAATGAGGTCGCATAGGAAATGATACGACCCCTCAGAAAAGCTTTACCAGCATCCCAAAATAGGTTGGGGTCGTGTATGTGTGGGGCGTTGTTTGAGGAGTATTCAGCCCAAGCGTCGAAGATGTAATTTTGGAAGTCAGTGTTGTTGTGTAGATAAGATGGGAACCGCCATATATTGGGGTGAGGAGGTAGGTCTAGATTATCTAGTGTCAACTCTATAGGGGCATGATCTGAAATGGTGATGTCGTGGATGGTGGAGTTTTGGAGGTAGGGTAGAATGTTGTCAGAGCCAAAGAAGTAGTCTATTCTGGTGAATGTTTTATGTGGATTAGAGTAAAAGGTGAATTCCCTGTCTGTCGGATGGGAAAGGCGCCATAGATCCTGGAGATGGATAGATTCCATGGTGCTGGCCAGGAGGGAAGGGGGTAGTGGGTTAGCGTCCTTTTTTTGTTTTTTTTTGTGAAGACCTGTCATCTATCTGATGGAGGGTGTCATTGAAATCTCCTCCGATTAGATGAGGGAGATGTGTGATTTTTAGAAGCCAACTGGATAGTTCAGTGTAAAATTGTTTGTTTGGATTATTAGGGGCATAAACATTTGTTATAGCTAGTTCTTTGGAGCCTATTTTAATGTGTACCGTGAGTAGACGGCCCTGATCGTCGTTTTTTGCGGACAAGACTGTGCACGGGAGGTTCTTGTGTATGAGTACAAGAACGCCAGCTTTGCGTCCTGTTGCCTCTGAGCCCAGAACAGTGCCAACCCAGAGTTTCTTCATGCGATGAAAGTCTGAGGCCGGTAAATGTGATTCCTGAAGAAGTGCTATATCGGTTTTGAGCCGCTTGAGATGCCTAAGGATTTTCAATCTCTTTTGGGGGGATCTGAGACCCTTCACATTCCAGGAAAGTATTTTCATATTAGGGGGGTTGAGAAGGGATGTGTATTATTAAGTGTGTTTTAATATTATATGGAAGGTGTGATAGAACGTCAGTTGTGTTAGGATGTCTGAGGTTGTTGTGTGGGAGGTGTATAAGTACGAGAGTGGATTTGATTTGGTTAGGGCCGTGTGAAAGAGAGGGGGGGGGGGAAGGGAATTAACCTGTAAGGGAAGCATCATAGGTAAGAGTGTCACCTGTAAAACATACGAACATGAGAACTTCACTTTTTTCCGCATGGAGTCACTGTGCGGGTCAGCTCCCATCTCAGGACGGTGATGAAATAGCCCCAGAGAGCCCTTAATCGTGAGATAAGCGTTTATGTGGGCATCAAGGGGTCACATAGGAGGGGAGGGGGGGGGGGGAGTTTAGTTGTCCGCACACAGTGAGGCCAGGAGGATGTAAAGAGAAAGAGAAAGTCACTGCCATTTACAAAAAGGAATAACTTGCTGAGAATTGACCTGTAATAAAAACAATTACAATAGAAAGGTAAAACATATGTATATGAAAAATATTGTACATTACGTGTAGATGAGGTACAGATGGTACTTGGAGTCTGAGGGAGGACAGAGAGAATTTTACTGTCCAAAATTTTGGGACCGATGGGGGTGGGTTTCCGGTTTTAGTTCAGCGGTGCGTAGAGCGGTGCTGGTCCGGGATCGAGGATCTAAATCGCTTGGGGGAGTCTTTACGCGGGCTTCGTTGATCCAGGGAGCGATTGATTAAAGTGCCTTTCGACGGGGTGTGTTGTTGAATATTGGGGGATAAAGATCGCAGGTAAGCTTCTGCTTCTGAGGGTTCCTGGAAGGAGAGCTGGTCCCCGTTGGGTGTCTTGAGGCGTAGGGTGGCAGGGAAGGCTAGGGTGAACTTGATCTGTTGCTTAAAGAGTTCAGAGCATATCTGTTGGAAGGCCTTGCGTTTCTTTGAAACTTCAATGGAGTAGTCAGCAAAAATCAGGACTCTCACTCCGTCAATTTGTAGCGAGCGAGATTGTCTAAATTTTTGAAGGATGAGAGCCTGGTCGGAATAATTTAGGTATTTGGCTATGATGGGTCGAGGATTCTTGCGTTCTTCATTATATGACCCCATCCTGTGAGCGCGTTCCACTGTGCAGGGGCCTGTTAGGCCTAGCACCTCGGGTATGCGTTGGGAGCAGAAGTCCATTAGGGCAGCTGCTTGGAGGGATTCCGGAATCCCCACGAATCGCAGGTTGCTCCTTCTGGATCTATTTTCCAAATCGTCAAGTTTTTGGAGTATATATTGGTTCGTTTTGTCTTGTGCTTGTTCCGTGGCTTGGGCTTGGTACATCTCTTCCTCCATGCTTGATAGACGGTGCTCTAGCTCAGTTAGCCTAGTGTTATGTTCTCCTAGCTGGGCCTTTATCTGTTTCATCCCCGCATTTACAGCCTTTTCTACTGAAGCAGATATCATGGGGGACAGAAGTGCTGCCACTGCTTGTGCTATGCGCTCGGTTTTGTGATCCCCGGCGAGCTGTGGGGAAGTAGCTGGCATGGCGAAGGCCTGAGGAGAGGGTGCTGGAGGAGAGGAAGCCTGGGAGGGTGGCTGGGCAGGGGATGTCTGAAGGGATGTGTGTGGAGCTGTGCTTCCACTTACTTCCATCTCCGCTGTGTGTTGTTGTTGCTGCTGCTGCTGCGCGCCTGTGTAGGCCTCCGTGTAGGCCAAAGCCGGGGCCTCGATTTGCGGCTGGGGCGGCGGCGTCAGGGCCGTGTTGGAGCGGGAGCCGCGGACCTCCACAAAACGGTCCATAGAGCGGGTATAGGAGCCCGAGGTGGATGATTGAGGTGTCTGGCTTCTGGGCCGGATTTTTAAGCAGGTTTAGGTGTCCTCAGAGCGGGAGCTGTGAGAGAGTGCAGCTACTCCATGCGGCGCCGGAACCGGAAGTTTAATTCAATGATTTTAACGCCGCTATAAATTCCTCTGTTGAAATTGGGGCATCGAGATCCCTGGCTGCTTCTTCTGTTAGCTTTGGCATTTCTGTCTCTTCAATATATTCCCTTGCCACTTCCCACTTTTTTTTTTGAACGTTTATTGGGTTAGATTTCTTTTCTAACTGATATAAATTCTCATAGTAGTCCTTGAACGTCTGTGCGATTTTCTGTGGAGAGTTAACCAATTCATCCCTCAATGTTTTAATCTGTGTAATATGGTTTTGTGTAGAGGTTTCTCTAAGAGCATTTGCCAACAATCTTCCTGGTTTATTCCCAAATTCGTAAAAAGTTCTTCTTCCCCTAATTAATTTGGATTTTGCTTTTTCTATTAACTGTAAATTGAGTTTTTCGCGTAGGTCAGCAAGTTCCTGTTCTATTGTTTGAGCCTGGGATTTTTTGTGTATTACTTCTAATTACCCGATGCATTTAAGCAACGAGTCAATTTGTTAATTTAGTTTCCGTTTCCTTTGTGTCCCCAAGGAAATAAACATACCCCTCATGAAGCATTTGTGTGTCTCCCATATACAGAATGGTGATGTTTCCCCTGTTTCATTTAATTTCCCCTCATATTCGCTGTCCTTGAGGAGGGTTTTGTTAATCTTCCAAAACCATTCTTTACGCTCTTCCTCCCCTATTTCTAGCGTGCACTCTATCGGAGCATGATCTGATAGGGTAAATGACTCAATCAAAGCTTTTACTAGGGACGTAATTATATTTTGAGAGACAAAAATATAGTCAATTCTGGAATAGGTCTTATACTTTGCTGAAAAAAATGTATAATCCCTGCCCTGTGCATGAACCACTCTCCAACTATCTATCAATTGTAATTCTTGTAAAAAATGTTTCACTTTCCTTAATTTGACATATGAAAGGTGAGAAGATCCTTTGGATGTATCTTTCAGTGGGTCTAAGGCCATATTAAGGTCGCCCCCAATACTAAGATTCCTTCCTTATGTTGTTGCACTATCTGTAAATATGTCTCCAGGGAGTTTACTTGATCCTCATTTGGTAAGTATAAATTTACCAGTGTGATTTTCTGAAGACCCAAAGTCGCCTTTACTATAAGGAGATGACCCCCTTCATCCGTGATCACGCCTAATTCCTTCCATGGCACTTTTTTAGCTATTAAAATAGATACCCCACAGGATTTTGAAGTCTGCGATGTACTGTGATATATTTTTGGGAAATCATGGTTTTTACGCCATGGAATTTTTTCCCTTTTAACCACTTGCTTACTGGGCACTTCAACCCCCCTCCTGCCCAGACCAATTTTGAGCTTTCAGCGCTGTCGCACTTTGAATGACAATTGCGCGGTCATACAACACTGTACCCAAATGAAATTTTTATCATTTTTTCCCCACAAATAGAGCTTTCTTTTGGTGGTATTTGATCACATCTGGGATTTTTATTTTTTGCTAAACAAACAAAAAAAGATGGACATTTTTGAAAAAAAAAAAAATCATGTTTCATAGTTTGTTATAAAATTTTGCAAACAGGTAATTTTTCTCCTTCATTGATATGCGCTGATGAGGCAGCACTGGTGGGCACTGATAGGCTGCACTGATGGGCACGGATAGGCACAGATAAGGCGGCACTGATGGGCACAGTTAAGGCGGCACTGATAGGCACAGTTAAGGCGGCACTGATGGGGACAGATAAGGCGGCACTGATGGGGACAGATAAGGCGGCACTGATGGCCACGGATGGGTGGCACGGATGGGTGACACAGATGGGTGGCACAGATGGGTGGCACGGATGGGTGGCACGGATGGGTGGCACTGATGGGTGGCACGGATGGGTGGCACGAATGGGTGGCACGGATAGGTACCACGGATGGGGGGGCACTGATGGGTGGCACTGATGGGCACTTATGGGCACTGGTAGGTGACACTGATAGGTTGCACTGATGTGGGTGCTGATGGGTGGCACTGATGTGGGTGCTGATGGGTGGCACTGATGGGTGGCACTGTGGGCACTGATGGGTGGCACTGTGGGCACTGATGGGTAGCACTGTGGGCACTGATGGGTAGCACTGGGGGCACTGATGGGTGGCGCTGATTGTTGGCACTGTGGGCACTGATGGGTGACGCTGGTGGGCACTGGTAGGCAGCACTGCTGCCTATTGCCTTGTGTTAGAAGATCGCCGTGATCGGGACTGATGTCCCGATCACGGCCGCCGGTGATCGGGTTTTTTTTTTCCTCCTCGCGCTGTCAGCGCGAGGAGGAAAAATAGCCGATTACCGGCTCTGTTTACATCACATGATCAGCTGTCATTGGCTGACAGCTGATCATGTGGTAAGGGGTCGGGACCAACCCCTTACTCTGATCTGTGATCAGGCGAGTCTCATAGACTCGCTGATCACCGAGCGCGCCGCGCGCGCCCTGCAGGGGGCGCGCAGGCCGCTCATGCACGGGACGACGTCAATAGACGTCGTCCCGGCAATTTAGATCCGCGCTGTTGCCGTCATTTGGCAATGGCCCGGATCTGAAGCTGTTAAAATGTGTTTCCTGGAGAAAAATAATTTGGGATTTAAATCTCTTTAATTCTGCCATTAATCTTATCCATTTCTCAGGGCTATTTAGTCCCTTAACATTGTATGATGTAAAGGTTATTTTAGTCATTTTAGTCGTTTACCCAATCTAAAAGAGAGGAGAAGAGATGGAGAAGGTGAGAGAAGAGAGCAGGATGCAAGGAGAAAAACAAAAACAAAAAAAAAAACCCTGAATCAATATTCCTCTTCCCTAGGAGCCAGAAAACAAAGAAAAAAGCTCGCCGGGAGGACAGCTGACTGAGTACTTTTCTGAACCAGTCCTCTGAAAAAAAAAAAAAAAAAAAGACCCCAACGCCTCCGACTTTCCCTCCACCCAGAGGAGAGGTGTTTACTATGGGGGGTGCTATCCAGCAAGTAAGAGTCCATGCAATGGGCTCCTGTACAGTGCTCACTGCAATTATCATTTTATGATTTTATGACCAAAAAAGCTCATTATACGCAATCACATTTCCCATACTAACCCAACTAAATTCATCCCTACCCACCTCTAATATCCGAATCCACAATAATCCTGCTTCCCTTACTTTCATTTTCCCCATCCTACCCACCTTCTTTCTATGAGAGAGAGAAAAAAAAAACACCTATAAAACGTCTTTCCTTTCTTTTCCTTTTTATCCTATACAAAACTTATTGTGTATGTTGCCTACTACCTCTCATCAAACTGTGAATATAGTAAAATAAAAAAAAAAAACCCTCCCCAATTATCCCCATGCAGACTTCCAAAATCCCCTTCAATTGTGTGTACACTACCAAACATGTGCTATTAGTCCCTTGAAAAATATCTATAATTACAAAATAGTGTTCAAAGGATAAAGAAAAAAGAAAAACTCACATATAAAACATCTTTCCCTTTTCATATCCCATACAAAACATATTGTGTATGTTACCCACCACATTTCATCATACTGTGAACATAATTCCAAAAAACCCCCCCCCCAAAAAAAACAAACATCTCATGTCCCTATAGTGAATCGCCCTCAGTATCACCAAGCACTGAAACACTCCCCAGTCACCTCCATACATGCCACCAAGAACCCCTTCCAATTGTGTGTACATAACCAAACTTGTGTTTATCCAATATAAAATTATCTTAGGTTTAAAATTAGTATTCACATAGTGAGAAAAAAAAAATATATATATATATTATTATCCCATGTAATACTTAATTACTTGTAGCATATATCCCATAACAATTATATTATTTCTAATAGATCTGCAAGCACACACAAAAAAAAAAACCCTCTCGAGACTTAAGGGGCAAATGGATCTTATAGCTTCAGATGCTTCTCAGATCTGCCAGGACTTAGATGGGTTTAAAACCAGGGTCTCTGAGGTAGAAAATAGGGTATCCACGCTGGAAGACTGTACTCAATCAGATTCTAAAGAAATGCAGGCTTTACAGCTGCAGATACTGAAAACCGCCTTAGACGACATAATGTTCACATCTTGGTTCTATCTGAAAGGGCTGAGGGGACGAAATCAACTGAGTTTTCTGAGCAATTATTTACCTCTGTTTTTGGCTTAGGCAGTGAGTGGGCACATAGGGTTCCACCAATACCACCTAAACCTGGGGCCCCCCCTAGGCCTTTTCCACTATGATTGTTGAATTTTTGAGACAGGGATAGGGTTCTGGCAGATGCCAGAGCTAAACAAGATATACCTTTTAAAAATACCAAATTGTTATTTTTTACGGATCATTCTCGAGAAGTTCAGCAACGCCGTGAGTCCTATATGGAGATCCATAAGAGACTATGAGAAAAAAGTATACAGTCCAGCCTTCTTTTTCCTAGCAGATTGCGCATTATAGATAGCAGACAGACATTTTTCTTTCACACCCTGGCTGCTGCTTCCCCCTGGCTAGATGGACGATAAGTGAATTGTAATCCTTCATCAGGAGTTCCAACCAGTGCATCTTGGACCTCTCCTAAACACCCCCAGTATCAACTACAGCTTCCCCCTCCTGCCTCGGAGTATAGATCTGGGGCGGTGGGAGTGAACTGTTTTGTGGCTGTTTTATAGGAGAAGTAGATTATAGTTGCCTATTTTTGACATATTTTGGGATAAAGCCTTCTCCACGCCTCCTTGTTTTTAGTTTTTTGGGGATGGGTTGAAGAAAGGTAGGAAGGGTGTATTAACACCCGTGGGGTGTCTTTTTGTTAAATTTTTATACACATTGTTTCATTTTTATTTTATTTTTTTTAATTTGTTTATTCAGATGTTTGTTGTTTCTAACCTTGTAATGCATTCTGCAATGTAATTAATTAGGTAAGCATTATATATTTTTTTCCTTTTAGATGACTTCACGTGACCAAGAGGTCTTTTCTATTCTGTCATGGAATGTTCATGGCCTTAATTCCAAATTTAAGAGAGCATTGTTATTTAAGTATTTGAAAAGTTATCTTCCACATATAGTGTTACTTCAAGAAACTCACCTTATGAGGAGCAAGCTTTTGGCCCTTAAGAAGCCTTGGGTACAGAAGGCTTACCATGCTACATATTCCACTGTGTTCTAGAGGGGTTCCCATATTGATTAGCAGATCATTACCCTGCAAGGTGGAAGATGTATTCTCTGACCCCCAGGGTAAATATGTTTTGGTTGTGTTTCTTCTGTGGGACCAGATATATATAATTGTCAGTGTGTATATACCACCTCTTTTTGTGGGGACCAGGCCCAGACTGGCCATAGGACAGACCGGGCATTAGCCTGGTGGGCTGGGGCTGCCCGCTCTGTGGCCTGTTGGGGATCAGGTCGCACAGTGGGAGGTAAGCAGCAACCGCGGCCTGAACATGGGCAACACAGGCTGCGGTCGCCACTCTCCTACCGCTATGCAGCCATGCCTGTGTCATCTCTGGCAGTTGCATGGGCTGAGCTGTGTGTCTCTCTCACACACAGCTCAGTCTCAGAGCCTCACTGACAGTTCCGCTCTCCTCCTCCAGCCATGGGCATCTGCACGGTGGGGAGAGCTGCAGGCTGCTGACACGATGTTTCCCCCCTCCCCTTCTCATGTCAGCAGCACGGGGAAGTGAAGGTTTTCCTGTCTGCTTCTTCCCTCCCCATTGGCCACAGCGGAGGGCCAATCAAAAGCAACTAGAGGGGCATCATGGGAAATGTAGTCCCAAAGATAGGTGGCCCAATTGTTCTCAGCAGGGAGCAGACTACAGTCCCCAGCATGCACTCTGCTAGGGTGAAAGAGAAAACCCGGAAACAAGCTGAGGAGGGCTTATAGCAGCTACTACAGGAGACATATAAAATGAAAAAGAGGACTGTGCAGGGGGAACTAATAGCACCAGCACCACCAGAGAGAGTCACGCTGTACCCGCACCACCAGATAGAGCCACGCTGTACCCGCACCACCAGATAGAGAGCCACGCTGCACCCACACCACCAGATAGAGCCACGCTGTACCCACACCACCAGAAAGAGAGAGCCACGCTGTAGGACACCACCAGAGAGAGAGCCATGCTGGACCACACCACCAGAGAGAGAACCACACTGAACCACACCACCAGAGAGAGAGCCATGCTGTACCACACTACCAGAGAGAGCCACGCTGTACCACACCACCAGAGAGAGCCACGCTGTACCACACCACCAGAAAGAGAGCAGGTCAGTGTCACTGGGCAGTGTGGGCATAATAGGAGACAGACAGTACTAGCATTGTTTGGCCACAATAGGACTGGGACACTGTAATATAAAGGGGACTGCACTGTAAAGGGGCACTGTAATAATTGCAGTGCCCTTTTACAGTACAGTTCCCTTTATATCACAGTGTCCCTGCACATTATAAGGTGGAGGACCAACACCAGCCATCCCCGCGAATGTCTACTGACCCCCCCGATCCCTGGAAAAGTTGGCTGCTCAGTCTAAAATGCCCAGGCCTAATTTTTGAAAATAGGGTCCTGGTGAGGACCCTCCTATATAATCTTGTGGAAAACATTTCTTTGTACGGTCCAGCTAAGCTATTGATAATGGGCGACTTTAATGCTATACTTGATCCTGTTTTGAATAGACCAATTCCTCCTAAAAATTTCTCTGTAGAGCTCTCTAATTGGGCCCAGATGGTAGACCTGGTAGAAGCTTGGTGATGGAAAAATCCATTAATTAGATTATATTCTTGTTTTTCAACCTCTTATAAGACCGCCTCCCGCATAGATTTAGCTTTTGTTAATTCGGCGACACTAGCGGATATGGTAGATGTTAAATACTTACCGAGTATAAATAAGTATAAATACTTACTTCGTCTGCATTAATTTTGTGATGCAGCACAGTGGAGATTGGGCACGCATTGGATGTCACATCCAAATATAGTTAATAAAATCCGGCCCCTTCTAGTAGAGTATTGGGAGGTTAATACAGGGTCATCTACTTTAGCAATACTAAGAGATGCTTTTAAGGCCTATGCAAGAGGACAATATATATCCGCTATTAAAGCAGTCAATAAGTCTCAACGAGTAAAGAATGACGCTTTGAAGTGTATAGTAGATGAAAAAACAGCCCAATATGCTGTGGATCCTTCAGAATCTATTTTTAAAGCTTTACTTCATAGCAAACAGGCCTTATATTTGCATATGGCTGAGGCCACGGGAATGGACTTATATAAAAATAAACAGAAATCTTTTGAGCAAGGAGACTGTAATAGTTTTTTTGGCCATGATGGCTAAACATGAACAATCTAGTATTCAGATTTCGGAAATACGCACCTTCTCTGGAGATACAGCCTGTACACAGACTAAAATTTTGGAGACTTTTAGTCAATTTTATCAGACATTATATACATCTCAGTTTCCTTCTGATTTCCAGCTGACTGAATGGGTGGGTTGGCTGGATAAAGTCGCACTGGCCTGCTTAACATATAATGAGAGGGAAATGATAGTATGTTCTATAACATCGGAGGAAGTCCTTTCTGTCATTGGCTCCTTTACATTGGGGAAGTCACCGGGGGATGGTCTTCCTATTGAAATCTATAAGGATCATGGAGAGCTCTTAGATCCTGTATTGGCTTCTCTTTACTCTGATTGTCTGAAGAAGGGAGCCTTGCCGGACTCAATGAGTCATGCTCATATAGTTTTAATCTTCAAGCATCGAAAAGACTCGGCAGGAACTCGGCAGGGTTGCACTATCTCTCCAACCCTTTTTGCGATTGTTATGGAGCTGGTGGTGGAAGCTTTACGCACTTCCCCCAATATTAAGGGATTGCGGATTGGTTGGTTGGAGGAGAGGGTAGCTTGACGTACTATGCAGACAATCTCCTATTATTTTTAAATGATGCTGGCCCCTCGCTCTAAGGGGCCCTAGAGATTCAATGAGAAAGTCATTGTTGTTTCCAATAGATATGGAGGCCCGTAGCACAGCTTTGAAGGATATTCCACTGCAGCGGGTAGATCATTTCAAGTATTTAGGAGTTGTAATTTCCTGTTAAGCTTCTGAATTTATGTGTTTGAATCTGACTCCAATTTTGGGAGACATTGGGTTAAAATTAAAAGCATGGAAGTCTCTACCATTGTCCTTATTGGGACGCATTAATCTTTTAAAAATGAAAAAATGTACGCATTTATTTAGACATTCTCAACAATGGCTCCTTGTATCCTTTTTTTACAATATTAAATAAGCTGTTTTCATCTTTTTTATGGAGGTCGAAAAACCCCAGGTATAAATTAATTACCCTGATATACCCTTGTGAACAGAGAGGATTAGATTTTCTGGATTTATACAAATACTTTTTGGCCACTCAGCTGGTTACGGCCGTATGGTGGCAAAGCCCAGATTTATATAACTCCCCCACTCAGCTGGAAGATGCACTGGTAGGTTCCACAGAAGCTCTTAAGGTACTTTTATTTAGGGGTTGTAGGGCACCTTACCAGGTGACTATTCTTATGCTTAATGCTATTCGAGCCTGGGAGGCTGGTCTTAGATGCGAGTGTTATCCAAAGGGTGAGATTTCTCCAAATGCTCCTTTATGGTTTAACCCTACTCCTCCTCAATTTTTTAAAACACCAGAGCCAATTGCATGAACTAAATATAATATTAAATTACTTTCTCAGGTGGTTACTGATCAGAAACGATCAACTTTTTTCTACACTTACCTCATCTTTTAATTTACCTAGTTTCCATCTATTTAGATACTTTCAGCTTTTTCATACTTTTCATGCACAGTTTCCACAGGATAGTTTAATGATGATGCAATCTACTCTGGAATTAGTACTTAGGTCTGAGTGTCTGGATAAGCCTACCTCAAGACTGTACTCTCATCTTATTTTAATTTCTATTTTGCCACTAGAGGGTCATTGAGCTAGGTGGATGCAAGATAACCAGATTTAGATATGGAGGATTGGAGGGGTGTGTGGGATTTTCCTCTGAGATCCCTGGTTATCTTGAGGGACTGTGTGATCCAATTTAAACTGGTACACAGAGCAGATATCATGCCTTATAGACTTCAAAAGATAAATCCTGGTTGCTCTTCTAAGTATTGGAGGTGTGGAGCATCTCGGGGGGATTTCACACACATCTTTTGGACTTGCCCATATATAGCTAATTTTTGGGTGGAGGTGGTGGATTTATTAAATTCTATCACCTCTGCTCCTTTACCGGTTTCAATGTCTGTTTGCTTGTTGGGTTTGGTAGAGGCTATTATCCCTAAAGTGACTGAGCGAATATTTATTAATACAACTGCTTCATCTAAAGTCCCAATTTCCTTTTGAATGTACCCGATACCGGGATAGAGACGCCTAACCGTGCCTCATTTAAAGCCCAAAAAAAACCTTTTTACAGATTTATTAATACAACATTATTCTATGCAAGAAAAGCCATTGCTTTACATTTGAAGAAACCCTGTCCTCCTATGCTTTTTGCTATGCAATGTGATGGGATCTTGATATTCTACTAATATATTTCAGGTTTAATGTGTATGATGCGTTGTCATGTTTTGTTTATTTGTTTAAGAAATTACATAAAAAGAGTTACTAAAAAAATAAAAAAACAGCACATAACGCACTGAAATATACGGCGTTAAACTTGCAGTAACGCACTGAACTGTACTACGTTAAACAGAAGATAACGCACTGAAATATACAGCGTTAAACTTGCAATAATGCACTGAACTGTACTGCGTTAAACGGAAGATAATGCACTGAAATATACAGTGGTAAACTTGCAGTAATGCACAGTAATGCACTGAACTGTACAGCGTTAAACTTGCAGTAATGCACTGAAATATACTCTGTTAAACATGCAATAATGCGCAGAAATGTACTGCATTAAATGGCGCGTAACGCACTGAAATATATACAGTATTAAACTTGCAGTAACGCATTGAACTGTACTGTATTAAATGGCACTTAAAGTGGTGGTAAACTTGCCGGACTCAATGAGTCATGCTCATATAGTTTTAATCTTCAAGCATCGAAAAGACCCATCCTCTTGTGCTTCATATACGCCTATTGCTCTTTTGAATGTAGATTTCAAGATTTTGACTATTAATCTCTCGACGACTACAACCTTTGATGTCGAATATTATCGACTCAGATCAGACAGGGTTCATGCCTGGCAGGGCTACTGATGTGAATTTGAGGAGATTATATACTAATATTTACGATTCACATCTTAATATAGGATCTGGGGTCACTGTTTCCCTGGTTATCGAAAAGGCTTTTGATACCTTGGTGTGGCCCTTCTTGTGGGAAGTACTCCGCCGAATGGGTTTCCCAATGGTATTTATAAAATTGTTACAGGTCTTATATAGGAATCCCACAGCTGCAGTAAAAATGGGAGGAGGGTTGTCATCTCCCTTTTCATAATTTAGGGGAACTCGGCAGGGTTGCCCTATCTCTCCAACCCTTTTTGCGATTGTTATGGAGCTGGTGGTGGAGGCTTTACGCACTTCCCCCAATATTAAGGGATTGCGGATTGGTTGGTTGGAGGAGAGGATAGCTTGACGTACTATGCAGACAATCTCCTATTATTTTTAAATGATGCTGGCCCCTCGCTCTAAGGGGCTCTAGAGATTCAATGAGAAAGTCATTGTTGTTTCCAATAGATATGGAGGCCCGTAGCACAGCTTTGAAGGATATTCCACTGCAGCGGGTAGATCATTTCAAGTATTTAGGAGTTGTAATTTCCTGTCAAGCTTCTGAATTTATGTGTTTGAATCTGACTCCAATTTTGGGAAACATTGGGTTAAAATTAAAAGCATGGAAGTTTCTACCATTGTCCTTATTGGGACGCATTAATCTTTTAAAAATGAAAAAATGTACGCATTTATTTAGACATTCTCAACAATGGCTCCTTGTATCCTTTTTTTACAATATTAAATAAGCTGTTTTCATCTTTTTTATGGAGGTCGAAAAACCCCAGGTATAAATTAATTACCCTGATATACCCTTGTGAACAGAGAGGATTAGATTTTCTGGATTTATACAAATACTTTTTGGCCACTCAGCTGGTTACGGCCGTATAGTGGCTAAGCCCAGATTTATATAACCCCCCCACTCAGCTGGAAGATGCACTGGTAGGTTCCACAGAAGCTCTTAAGGTACTTTTATTTAGGGGTTGTAGGGCACCTTACCAGGTGACTATTCTTATGCTTAATGCTATTCGAGCCTGGGAGGCTGGTCTTAGATGCGAGTGTTATCCAAAGGGTGAGATTTCTCCAAATGCTCCTTTATGGTTTAACCCTACTCCTCCTCAATTTTTTAAAACACCAGAGCCAATTGCATGGACTAAATATAATATTAAATTACTTTCTCAGGTGGTTACTGATCAGAAACGATCAACTTTTTTCTACACTTACCTCAACTTTTAATTTACCTAGTTTCCATCTATTTAGATACTTTCAGCTTTTTCATACTTTTCATGCACAGGATAGTTAAATGATGATGCAATCCACTCTGGAATTAGTACTTAGGTCTGAGTGTCTGGATAAGCCTACCTCAAGACTGTACTCTCATCTTATTTTAATTACTATTTTGTCACTAGAGGGTCATTGAGCTAGGTGGATGCAAGATAACCAGATTTAGATATGGAGGATTGGAGGGGTGTGTGGGATTTTCCTCTAAGATTCCTGGTTATCTTGAGGGACTGTGTGATCCAATTTAAACTGGTACACAGAGCAGATATCATGCCTTATAGACTTCAAAAGATAAATCCTGGTTGCTCTTCTAAGTATTGGAGGTGTGGAGCATCTCGGGGGGATTTCACACACATCTTTTGGACTTGCCCATATATAGCTAATTTTTGGGTGGAGGTGGTGGATTTATTAAATTCTATCACCTCTGCTCCTTTACCGGTTTCAATATCTGTTTGCTTGTTGGGTTTGGTAGAGGCTATTATCCCTAAAGTGACTGAGCGAATATTTATTAATACAACTGCTTCATCTAAAGTCCCAATTTCCTTTTGAATGTACCCGATACCGGGATAGAGGCGCCTAACCGTGCCTCATTTAAAGTCCAAAAAAAAACCTTTTTACAGATTTATTAATACAACATTATTCTATGCAAGAAAAGCCATTGCTTTACATTTGAAGAAACCCTGTCCTCCTATGCTTTTTGCTATGCAATGTGATGGGATCTTGATATTCTACTAATATATTTCAGGTTTAATGTGTATGATGCGTTGTCATGTTTTGTTTATTTGTTTAAGAAATTACATAAAAAGAGTTATTAAAAAAATTAAAAAACAGCACATAACGCACTGAAATATACGGCGTTAAACTTGCAGTAACGCACTGAACTGTACTACGTTAAACAGAAGATAATGCACTGAAATATACAGTGTTAAACTTGCAGTAATGCACTGAACTGTACAGCGTTAAACTTGCAGTAATGCACTGAAATATACTCTGTTAAGCATGCAATAACGCACAGAAATGTACTGCATTAAATGGCACGTAACGCACTGAAATATATACAGTATTAAACTTGCAGTAACGCATTGAACTGTACTGTATTAAATGGCACTTAAAGTGGTGGTAAACTCTCTAGTTAAACTTTAGCTCATTGTAATCTTCATTGCTAATGCTACTGATCACTGCCTGTTAAAGTTGACTTACCTGTATAATCTTGTGACAATCCGTCCTGCAATCTTTCATGATATAACGGGCACATGCTCAGTTCAGCGTTTGATTCACGGCATGCTATGTGTGCCGTTTCTGTAACAGCATGCCAGGTCTGTCATTTCCCCTGAAAATGGCACAGCTAGGAAGGATCGCGATACTCTGCATTCCTCATTTTCCTGGTTCTCCCCCCTTGTGACTGTGAGATGTCACACAGGGGGAGTGAACCAGTGTATCTCGTATCTCAGTCCATACGAGAAAGCATCTGCAGCTGTTGTTATACTGAGAGGAAGGGCGGAAATTACGTCCACAGCAGGGACAGGAATCCATACCTAAGATGGTGCAGCTGATACCCGGAAGAGGATATAATTTATAAAACTTCAAAAAGGTAATTACAAAGCAGCTTTTACTAAGATTACAATGTTCAAGGCATGTTAATACTTTGTGCTATGATAATATTCTAAAAAAAAAGAAAAATAAAGCAGAGTTTACTTCTTTAACGTATTGAAATATATGGCATTAAACTTGCAGTGATGCAAAAAAATAATACCCTTTAATATCACTTTAACAAATCATTGGTGAGTCTTTCGACAGCAACTTCAAAGCAAGAAAATAAAAAGGAAGACATTCCAATCATCAAGAAGTATACTGCTTCCAGATAAGTTGAGCCCCCCAAAGTAATAGGCACACACAGACTGGGTGGGTGCAGCAGAGGTGGGGGATGTGCCACTTTTAAACACTCACCAGTCACATACATAAGGATGACAGGCTGGCCTTTCCTCGTGTAAACCTCCGTAGTGACACCCCCCTCACCCCCCTCGCAGCTCATCACCTGAAAATGGGATGAGACTCTGTGCCTCATCATGGTGATGTGATGACTGCTGCAGATGTGCTCTTATCAGTATTGGCCGGTAGTCTGGATGAACGGTCAGGACAGACTCCAGGTTGGGAGAGCAGCTAGTTCTAGGGCTTGGAAATGCAGCAATAGAGGCTGCTGGTACCTTCTGATTGGCTGTTAGGATGCTAGCAACCAATAGTTTTCATACACAGGTGGACAGCGGGATGGGAGCCAGGGCATAAGAGACACCTAAATGAGCTCCTACCCAAAAGTGGTGGCCACGGACCCTGCAACGACTGCTCATTGACACCAGTGTCTGTATACTGTATACACCTTGCCAGTCCCTGGTTGCCTTTACCCATTCATATTTCTGAGCAGCTGTATGCAGCTCCAGGACATTCCAGGCACCAGAAATACACAGCTTTTTGTGCTCTATGGACAACTACACCCATGTGTAATGAGGTCTAAAAGTGATCCACCTGCAATGGATGTTTGGTGAATATTACATAGAGGGTTGAGACAAACCATTTAACACTGACAGGGGTGCTTACAATGGTCATCTTTTATTCATTTACGTAAAACATTTTCCGAAAATGTTTGCTGTAACCATTTAAAAGGTGTTAGCTGGGGTTCAGCTTTCATTTGGTGGTCATGGTCAAGTGCATCTAAATTTTCTGGTGCATCCAACACTACCCTCTCCACAGGTTGACAGTGCTGCATGTCCAATGATGGCTCTGTTACTGGCCAGATCAGGAAATAAAAATATCTGAAAAAAAAAGAAAACTAATGCAACCACCACATTTAAGGATTGATAAACTGCAATATATTGTTTTGAAATTAGATACATTCTAGGGGCACTACAATCCTTAGGATCCCCATAGACAACTTAAACTTTGGGCCATGGGTGGCCCTGCAAGCCCCACTGACTTGATTAAAGTTGATTTAAAAATTGACTAAGCTGGTATAAAATTATCAGCTGAACCAATTAGAAGCCATCACTGTTGGGCAGTGCCATTGTATTCAAGTAGCCAGCAGTAGAGATTCCTCCACTCACTTTGTTACCATTAATAGGGGAAGCTACTGATTGGCTGAACAAGAGAAATTCAATCCATCTATGGCCAAGTTTATAGTTATGCCTTGCATCAATCTTAGTAATTGCTCCTTCAAAAAAAAAAAAGATCTAGATCAGTCTTTTTTAACCAGAGTGCCTTATAGGTTCTTTAGAGGTGCCCTGGAAAAATGCCTACAAATTGCCCTAAATTGCCCAAAAATTGTGTACAAGTGAGCTCTGTTACTGGCCAGATCAGGAAATAAAAATATCTGAAAAAAAAAGAAAACTAATGCAACCACCACATTTAAGGATTGATAAACTGCAATATATTGTTTTGAAATTAGATACATTCTAGGGGCACTACAATCCTTAGGATCCCCATAGACAACTTAAACTTTGGGCCATGGGTGGCCCTGCAAGCCCCACTGACTTGATTAAAGTTGATTTAAAAATTGACTAAGCTGGTATAAAATTATCAGCTGAACCAATTAGAAGCCATCACTGTTGGGCAGTGCCATTGTATTCAAGTAGCCAGCAGTAGAGATTCCTCCACTCACTTTGTTACCATTAATAGGGGAAGCTACTGATTGGCTGAACAAGAGAAATTCAATCCATCTATGGCCAACTTTATAGTTATGCCTTGCATCAATCTTAGTAATTGCTCCTTCAAAAAAAAAAAAAAAGATCTAGATCAGTCTTTGTTAACCAGAGTGCCTTATAGGTTCTTTAGAGGTGCCCTGGAAAAATGCCTACAAATTGCCCTAAATTGCCCAAAAATTGTGTACAAGTGAGCAGGTGAGTCAAACCTGCTTTTCTCTTTCACAACCTTGGCCACTGTGCAGGCTGACTGTCAGTGTCTTAACAACCACTGATATCATTGGTTGATAAGGAGGACATTGGGCACCTGCACAGCATTGTTTGATCCCCCCGACCAAAGTGTATTTACCTTTGAAAGAATAAATCACCTCTATATTGGGTGTCTTGAGTTTGTGGATACTACTGCAATGTATAAAATTATCAATTTAGGTTTATTTACATTTTAGATGTGTGTACCTTGAGATTGTACAGAATTTTAAAGGGTGCCTTGACTGAAAAATGGTAGAGAAACACTGATGTAAACTAGCCTTGCTTAAACTTTTTCCCAGGGAGGAACGCTTGAAAACATTTCCAGGTCCTGGGGAACAACAATAATTATCAAATCTGCAGGACAAGTTATGTTAATATAATCAGTATGTTGTAGAAATAATAATAGATAAAAGAATAAATGATAAAATTCACCTTTTTAATTCAGATGTTGGGCTGTTTTTTTCTGCATAAACATTTAATTCAGTGTTCAAAGACATCTGCAATTGTGTTTATTGGTAAAATATACACATATAATGGGCACTGAGCTCTCTTCCTAATCAAATATTAATCACAAAGCCCCGTTGTTCCACTCACCATGGACCTGCAGCTGCTCTGTAGTTACAAACCCCCCGATTCACACTTCCAGGTTGAGAACTCTAGTGAGTTCATGCTAATATAAGATATCAGGAACTTGTCTCCAATCAAATGGATTCTGAAGACCAGGTCATGAATGAAAAATACACATATCACTCACAATATGTTGCATGGACAATCGATTCCCCAAGGTGACAGCGCAAAGTGCAAGTATAAACCACCTCTCCCATATGTCATATGCAGGAAAAGTACAGGTGACTCCATTCGCTTCAGTGTTATGAAATGTGTGAAATGCATCCACTTCCACATTCCACAATGGTTTTTATGCCTCCTGACCACTCTGCTCGGGCAGATCCACCTTCTGCAGGAGTAACTGTTCATATATTCTAGCACATAAATTTATGCTTCACACTAAATGTTCCCAGAAAATTGCCTCACTAAATGTTCCCAGAAAATTGCCTCATGTAACTATCTTATATAAACACCAATTTAAAGAGCTCCTAGAGATTAAGATTAAGATTAAGGAAAAATAAGTAAAACAATTTTAAACAGTTTTAAAGGAGAAATGGCTAGTGATAATCTAAATTGTTTTTGTGAATCTCGAGAGAAGAAAGAAAGAAAGAAAGAAAGAAAGAAAGAAAGAAAGAAAGAAAGAAAGAAAGAAAGAAAGAGAAAATAGACAGATGGGGACCAGAGAAATGTATAATTTGTGCTAATATGTGTAAGAATATTTATACATTCTATATGGATGCAGTTGAAGTGTTACTATATGAGATAACTGATCCTGCCTTTGTCCACTTAAACCCAACAGTACAGAGGTTCAATTAAAGTGATTGCACTTCCGTTATTCTCTATTCATGCTTCACAAGTGACAATGCTACATGTCTACAACATTCACTGCTAGGCGCTACATAACAATCTAGGAATCATTCAACATTTGCTCTATAGGTCAAAGTAGCACTTTATCTTGAAGTAATTATGCTTTTTCTATGAATACATCAGCTGCTGTTACCCTTCCTGATTAAAATATGTATACCGCACAGGCAATACACTTCTTTGTGGTTTGGCTTTTATGTGAACACTTTTCTAAGGTGCTTTAGAAGCACTTAATAATTAACTCTCAAAAATCCTGTAAATCACATTATCCCCAGTGGTCTAAATCTTTAGGGCATTCCAAATTAGCTACCTAACCCCTCAGGCCAGTATGTCATTCATAAGCAATACAAAGAAGGGGAACCAACATTCAATGAGCACTGAGCTGTTTAACAAATGCTTAAACCATGATGAAGTAGAATGGGTTTCCTTAACTCACTTGTTTTTTTTTTAAACAAGAGAGCAAGGCTTGCAGCCTAAGCTCACATTATTTTCCTTTTAGGGGGACAGAATGCATTTAAAAACATTTTCTGGATTTATTATCAAATGAAGCATTAGGATAAATTTTTCTGATGAACTGCCACAGAATGGTCTCAAAATAGGAATCTGTTAAAGTTGAATCAAAATCTTACTTAAATAAATTCTGTTTGCCAAAGAACTATGTGCCATAAACCTTTTTTTTTAACAAAAAATACATGTTTTCACCTTTCAAGCATTTCTATGCTGCTGATCTCCTGTAGCCCTTCGTAGCCTCTTCGAGTCTACATGCACTTCAGCACTAGCTACATGGAATTTTTATGGCTGGGTTTTCTGATATTGACAACAGTGAAACTCACATAGGTAATTGTGCTGAAATGGCTGCTTCAAGTCTCCATTAGAAGCATGTGTACCAGGGCGACAAAGCAGGCATACAATTATGAGACAGGGACAGAATAATATCACCCTACATAAGAAAATGTCTGAACAAGCGCCTTCATAGCAAGATTTCCAGGTGTTATTTTAAGGAAAACTGCAGACTAAAAATGCTGAAAGTTCATTTTAAAAATAAATTAATTTCATTTAAAATTAAATGAATGAGTTATAGCGGAACTTTAACCATAACAACTTGATAGAAATAATGTTCTTTGGCAAGAAACATACATTCCACATTTATTAATTAT
This sequence comes from Aquarana catesbeiana, assembly GCF_042186555.1. Lineage (NCBI taxonomy): Eukaryota > Metazoa > Chordata > Amphibia > Anura > Ranidae > Aquarana > Aquarana catesbeiana. The sequence goes on along the minus strand of NC_133327.1, from coordinate 161,823,643 downwards.
GCTACCAAAATGAATGTGTGCTATAAATTGCCCCCACTATTGTTCAAGTTTCTTCTTGCTGGAGACTGCCATTTTGCTGAAGCCCAGTGTCCTGAGCAGCATTAAGTCTTTAGGATGTCAGCAGATCGGCCTCTACAAATTTGGCACAGTGCAGAAAAATAGAGAGCAATTGAGCATGCGCAGAGCAGGGTGAGACAGTGCATTACTGGATTCTAAACAGTATAGGCACATATTTTTATTATTTTACATAGCTATACCTGCAAAAGGGGCCAGCCTGAATTGATCCAACAGAGCTTTATTTATTGACTATTTCTGACTGTTCCACTTTAAAGCTTATATGCTTATATAAGATTAGTGTATGGGTTTATAGATACTTTACTGCAAAAGTTGAAACATATAGTAATGTAATTCCAGTGCTTCAAGTAGATGAACTAAAAATCAATATATTATCTACAATAGTGAATCCTATACAAATCAAGTTCAAAATTCAACTAGTACCCAACAATGCACTTTACAATTGTTTACTCACACAAGCATGTGTATATAGCCATGCTCAGTGATATTTTTCTTAGATGGTTGATAAGATAAGAATATGAAGAAATAAGTGAGTCAATATGTAAATCTGATTAGCTTCCATCTCAACATTGCCTTTAATATGCAATTTGCTCCACAAGGACAAAAACGAACAGCTAGGGCTCATTTATGCATGTCACAATCTTAAATAACTGATAAATAAATGATGACCTGATCTTTGGACAGTACTATTCCAACCTATGGGCATCACCAGCACAGGCCTACTTGTTTGGTCAGCACGTGAAATCCAACGAACGCTAAAATGTTTAAAGTTTAACTCCAACCTTATTTTTTTCTTTGGGTATGATGGTTTTGTGTAAAAAGTAGTGAAGAGAGTATACATTTTATTGTTTTTCATTTTAACTGTGTCCTTGTGGGAGAATTTTAAATTCATTTCCTGTCCTGGTGACAAAACAGAAAGTAAGGAGATCTCTTCAACAAGCTTACTAACAGCAATAAAACCATGAAAAAAATTCTGTCTGTGCCCCTGTTGGAGATTGTTTGCTCACTTCTGGCCTCAATGACCACAATGGAAGACGGGAAATATTCCCAACTATTTAAAATGTGCATGCTTATGTGTTCCATTAAGCAGCATTTGCATATTCTGACAATGAACTTTTTAAAATGTATTTGAATGTATTTATAAAAATAATAATTAATTAATTAATGCACAAAGTTTTATGAGCAAGAGCACTTGTGTATGTATGTCACATAGCAAATCTAGGCAATAGCATGTGCATTTGCTGAGAAATGGAAACTACAAACACTTTATAGTAAGCTGGTTGCCACCAAGGCCATGCATACATTAATAATTTTACATAAGCCTTTATAAATATCCATGAAAACTCTGTTTAATATATTTTGGTAATGTTTAAGAATAAAATAATAGTGTAGGAAAACGTATATTAAATTATAATTGCAATATACTGTCTCCTGAGTGCATAGGCATATTTTAAGGTAGCATAACATGTACAATTTTAGATTTATATTTGGAACAATAAAAAAGATTGCAAAGCTCTTAGAATGATTGCATGTTTAAAACAAAAAAAAAGTACTGTGGGGTAATTAATTAAATAGATATGGGATTCTGGTGTTTACTTAGAGCAGTAGTAAACCCAAACAAACCAATTCTTAGATGTGATGGCTGCATTAGTTTTCTTTTTTAAGCTTTCTTTTCCTTTTTTTCACCTGGGATCCAGCCAGTAAATCTGTTGTTTTTCAACAGAACAAACTGTCCTGCAGATGTAGCTGATTAAGTGTTGGAAAAACCAATTTACCACTGATAGTTGTGCTTACAATGCTCAGCTCTTATTTATTTATGTAATACCTGTATCCCTAAAGGAAAAAATGGTTTGCTTTAACTGCTTATGCAGTGTGGCCTGGAGTTTGACTTCAGTTTGTTAGTATAATTAAATCTGCTAGTACATCTAATGCTACCCTCCCCCCAGACTAACAATGCTACTGTCCAAATGTGCCCCTTGTTCTCCTTCATCCAGTGTGGAGGCACTCAAATAAATCACCATGTGAAACCAGAGGGAAAAGGGCAAAAAAAGAAAACTAATGCAGCCACCATATCTAAAGACTGGTATGCTGCATTTTTTTTCATTTTGATTTTGGGTTTAATACCACCTTAATTTTTAATGTGGAATGACACACTTATTAACCTGAGAACTTAACCTTAGCAAGATTTTTTTTTTAATGATAAATTATTAAATAAACATTATAACATGATCTTAATCAATTCACTTTCTTTTATGAGCTGAAGAAATTAGATGGTTATGGTTACTCTTTTGGTCTCCTTGACTGTACTGTTCGCTGGTTCTCATCCTACCGATCCCACTACTCCTTCAGTGTTTACTTCCTCCTCTCCTCCTCCTTTCTCTGTTGGGGTCCCCCAAGGTTCTGTTCTTGGAACTCTCATTTTCTCAATCTACACCACCTCCCTGGGTCAGTTGATTGCCTCCCATGGCTTTCAATATCATTTCTACGCTAATGACACCCAAATCTATCTCTTCACCCCCCCAGCTCTCTCCATTTTTCTTCATGCATCACCAACTTACTAACAGACATATCAGCCTGGATGTCACATCACTTCTTCAAACTCAACCTATCCAAAACCAGGTTCTAGAGATTTCCTCCACCATGCATCACTTCCCCTGATTTCTCTGTCAAAATCAACGGCTCAACTATCAACCCATTCCCATGCCAAGGTACTAGGTGTAATCCTGGACTCTGAACTATCCTTTCAGCCCCACATCTAATCACTATCCAAAGCTTGCTGCCTGAACCTCCGCAACATCTCCAAGATACGACCCTTCCTAACCAATGTCACCACAAAGCTCCCTGGTCATCTCTCGCCTCTACCACTGCAACTCCCTTCTCATTGGCTTACCTCTAAATAGGCTATCCCCTCTTAAGTCCATCAGGAATGCTACTACCAGGCTCATCCACCTTACAAACGACTCATCATCTGCTACAGCCCCCAATCCCTCCATTGACTGCCATGCAACCAATAAATTAAATTCAAGATACTAATAATAACTTACAAAGCCATCCACAACCTGGCCCCCAGCTACATCACTAACCTGGTCTCAAAACACCAACCAAATCGTTCTCTTCACTTCTCCCAAAACTTCCTGCTCTATAGCTCTCTTGTCACCTCATCCCTTGCTCACCTCCAGGACTTCACCCGAGCCCCTCCCATCCTCTGGAATGCTCTACCCCAATCTGTACGACTTTCTCCTACTTTGTCCACTTTAAGACGATCTCTGAAAACTCATCTTTTAGTAATTAGTATGTAGAGCAGTGTACAGGGGCCATTTGTATTTTTAGCAGTGTACAGGAGTCAGCTTATAGAGCAGTGTACAGGGATCAATAGTTTCTAGGGCCAAGTACAGGGGCCATTAGTATGTACAGTAGTCTACAGGGGTGATTAGTATGTACAGCAGTGAATAGGGGTTATTAGTAACCCCAGCTTGTAGAACAGTGTGCAGGGGTTATTCATTTCTAGGGCTAAGTACGGGGGTAATAAATATATGGGGCACTGTACAGGGGTCAGCAATATGTAGGGCAGCTTCAAGGGTTCAGCAGAGCAGAAGACATAGAGTCAGCAGGGCAGTGAACAGGGATCAACAAGGTGGAGGTCAGTAGGGCAGTGTACAGGGGTCAGCAGAGCAGAGGTCAGGATGTCAACAGGGAAGTGTACAAGGATCAGCAGGACAGAGGACAGAGGTCAACAGGGCAATGTACAGAGGTAAGAAGGGCAGTGTACAGGGGTCAGCAAGGTGGAGGCCAGCAAGGCAGTGTACTTCTGCAGGGCAGAGGTCAGTACAGCAGTGTACAGGAGTAAGCAGGGTGGAGGTCAGCAGGACAATGTACAGAGGTATGTATGAGTGCTTATACCTCTGCTTGTCCATATCAACCATGTTGAATTTTTTACATGTGAGAGAGTTGATCGCTAGGAGATATTCAGAGGTGTAGTTTTGTTGGACTAAAGTGGTTACTTCTGATATGTTGGGAGATATATCAGATTTCCATTTTTTAAAGTATCGTGGAACGGGCTGCTAACAAAATGTGTGTAACTACTGTCCTAGTCAGGCTAAGGTTTAGGTGTATGCCAATTTTAAGCAGAGCTAATGCTGGGTTAGGGGCGGATATGCCAGTTATTTTGGATATGAGCGTGAAGACTTGTTGCCAAAAGCTAACTATGCTGGGGCATTCCCATAGAATGTGCAGGATATGTCCTACTTGGTCATAGTTGCGCCAGCACTTGGAAAAGGAGGATGATGAAAATATGGCTAATCTATATGGAGTGTAATACCATCTGTGCATAATTTTTAGCGTCATCTCCCAATGTGAGATGCGATGCTTTATGGATTATTCGGAATGCTCTTGTCCATTGAAGAGGGGGAAAAGATGTCTTAAAGTCATTTTCCCATGTGATCATTGTGACAGTTTTTGTAAACATGGTATTATCCTGTAGGGTTGTGTAGAAGAGAGAAATACTTTTTTTTCTATTGGTTTTTGTGAAGTATAGATTGTCCCGCCTTTGTGGTTTATATAATATTTTGGGACAGGGTGCTTGATTAGGAAGTGTGTGATACGAGTGCACATGAAGTGGGATTCTCTAGGTATATTGAACTCTTTGATCAATGCTTCCACTGTTTTAGGTATTGAGCACTGTATGAAGTCCTTAATGGTTTTTATTCCATACAAGGTAAGGGTTTTAGTGGAGAGCATAGGGATCATGGCTTCTAGGAAAGGCAGGCGGTGATCTGTGGTTTGGATGTCTGTGCATGTATCTGAATGTTTGTAAAAATGTCTCCAAGAGCATAGGGATCATGGCTTCTAGGAAAGGTAGGCGGCGATCTGTGGTTTGGGTGTCTGTGCATGTATCTGAATGTTTGTAAAAATGTCTCCAAGCTAACAATGAGGCTTGTGAAGGTGGTGTCAGTGTGGATATACTGTATCCCATGGTTTCCATAGGTCGCACTGAAGAAAGGTAGACAAGCTAGATGTGAGAGCCAGTGAGGTTTCTATCTCTGTCCACAGGGGGACATTTTTATCTCTGAACCAGAACCTTAATTGGTCCATATGGACTCCCCAATAGTTTTCACAAATACTAGGCCAGCTCCACCTATTGACCTATGTTTAATCAGGCTGGCCTACTGGCACCATGCTTTCTTTTCTTTCCCATATGGAGCTCCGGAGGAGGCTCAACAGGGTTGCTAAGTATTGGTTAGGTATAGGGCTAGGTAGAGCTCGGAATAGGTATAGAATTTGGGGGAGTATGTTCATTTTGAAGGGCGCTAGTCTCCCTGTCCAGGAGAGTTCATGTTGTGATATTTGTTTTCATTGACCTTTATCTTGCCAATGAGAGGGTTCGGATTGGATGTGACTAGGGAGGACATTTTGGCCGTTAAGGTGATGCCTAACTACGGTATCCCCTGGGGGCTCCATTTGTAGGGTAGTTTTTTCTGTAGAGTACTTTTGGTTGTCGTATTTAGACCTAGGTCAAGGAAGTTGACTTTAGAAGATATTGCTGAAGAGCCAAAGAACTTGATAGGTGTATTGGAGGGAGATTGTTGGATTTTTTAAGATTAGAATCATATCATCTGCAAACAAGTTAATTACCGTATTTATCGGCGTATAACACGCACCGGCGTATAACACGCACCTCAATTTAGGAGGGAATTTTAAGGAAAAAAAACTTTTAGGAGGGAAGTTGAAGGGAAAAAAACTTACATTTAAATGCCCATCATTGCAGCCTTCTCAGTGCAGCCTTGCCCCAGTCCAGCCTTGCCCAGTGCAGCCATGTCAGTGCAGCCTTGCCAGTGCAGCCATGTCAGGGCAGCCTTGCTAGTGCAGCCATGTCAGTGCAGCCATGTCAGTGCAGCCTTGCTAGTGCAGCCATGTCAGTGCAGCCATGTCAGTGCAGCCATGTCAGTGCAGCCTTCCCCAGTGTCCAGTCCAGCCTTGCCCCAGTCCAGCCTTGCCCCAGTGCAGTCTTGCTGAAGCCTCTGAGCTTCAAAATCGCCGACCGCGATTTGAAAATGGCGCCGCCGGCGCCGAAATACACAGAGCCGGTCCTCGGCTCTTCTCGGCGGCTCTCGTTTACTTTCGGTTCCACTCGGACGGTGAGCGGAGCTATCCGAAACTAGCCAAGTATACTCGGCTAGGTTCGGGCGGCGCTCGAGTGAAACCGAAAGCCGCCGAGAAGAGCCGAGGACCGGCACTGTGTATTTTGGCGCCGGCGGCGCCATTTTCAAATCGCGGTCAGCGATTTTTTAGTTCTGACAGGTCAGGATCGCAGGGGATCGGCGTATAACACGCACCTGCAATTTTCCCCTGATTTTAAGGGGAAAAAAGTGCGTGTTATACGCCGATAAATATGGTACATGTTGGCAGGATTGGAATTGAAATCCAGAGATTTGGGGGTGTAATCGGATTGCTTCAGCCAGTGGTTCAATAACCAGATTGAAGATGGTGGGCGATAGGGGGCAACCCTGTCTAGTCCTATTGGAGATGGTAAATGGTTTGGACAAAAGGCCAAAGGTATATACTTGTGCCATCGGAAGAGAGTATAAGGCTGGCCATAGACTATACAATTTTCTTGTTCAATTTTCTTTAGATTTACCTTCAACTATGTAGTGCAAGGGCCTGCCTGATTGAATACACATTGAAATTGTTTCAGTTTGATCTCGTATTTTACAGTTTTGGTAAATCTAAAAGAAAATTGAATACGAAAATTGTATAATGTATGACCAGCCTAAGGCTAAGATTGCAGAAAATATGGTGCCTCGAAAACCAAACTTAGAAAGTACTGATGACATATAAAGCCAATCCACTCTGTCAAACGCCTTCTCTGCAACTATGGATAGTAGCAGAGAAGGCGTTCGAGTTTTCTCAGCATAGTGTATAATGTTCAAAATTCTCCTTGTTGCATCAGCAGTCTGTCTCTCCTTTATGAATCCCATCTTGTCGCTTTTTATCAAAGATGGAAGAATATCCGTAAGAGTTTTGCGTAAATTTTAATGTCTGTATTTAGGAGTGAAATCGGCCTGAAATTAGCTGGTGTTGTGGATCCTTACCAGGTTTGGGTAGGGTAACTACATAAGCATGCAGCATCTCCTTTGGAAAGGAAGAAGTGTTAGCTGCTTTGGTAAAGACTTTTTATAGGTGAGGGGAAAGAATTGTGCTAAATGTTTTGAAGTATTCTATTGGCCAGATATTTGCCTGCTCTATTTGCATTAGCGTAAGAGTTTGCCTTAAGGTGGCGTAGGAGATTGTCGTATTGCTGTGCTAGCATGTTTCTTAGTTCCTCTCTTAAGTTGCCAAGGGTTTTGGAGGTATTAGGTGTGGTGTTTTGTTTGTTTTGGGATTCCAGACTATGAATCTCAGACAGGAAGGTATTGAGTTTAAATTGGTATTTTTTTTTGCTCGAGTGCCTTGTTGGATCAAGATACCGTTTATATATGCCTTATGGGCATTCCATACCACGGAAGGATCCTCAACTGATGTGGTATTGTGGTGAAAAAACTCTTTGAGATGTTGAGTAACAATTTATAGAGCTGTTAGGTTCTTGTATGATTTTAGTGTTGCAGCGCCTGATGGGAACTGGGGTGGAGACATGCTTCTCCCTGATTGTTATAGAAATTGCCGAATGGTCATACCATGTAATGTCATGTATTTTGGATGAGGTTACATTTTGTAACAACCATTTGTCCATCACAAACATGTCAATACGGGAGTACATGTGATGTCTGGCGGAGAAGTAAGTATAATCTCGCTCATTGGCGTGTTGACACCTCCATACATCGTACACCTCCTCTGAGTGGAACAGTTAATGTAAAGAGGAACCCTGACCTTTAGCTAGGGTACTCGTATCCAGGTGAGGGGTCTGTTGTTAGGTTGAAGTCCCTGCAGATCAGGAGATGACCATATTTGACAGCAGCTATACGTTTAAACAGCGAGTGTAAAAAACATAATTGGCAGGTGCATGCATGGCTGCTCCACAGATGGATACTTGGTCCGAGAGCTCCGCACTGCTCCGCACCACCTTAGCCAGTTCTCCCCACTGCAGCTACTGATTGGCTTGGTCCCGGGCGGAATCACAGCCCATCGACCGCGGAGGAGCGGAGGGACAACCTGGATGGCAGGAGGCACGGCGAGACGGGACTTATCCCGGCAACTGAATCCCTGGGCCTAAAACAGTGCCCTCTTCCAAGATGGTGGCCGCGACTTTCCAATGAGGTGAGGGGATAGAGATGTAGTAGTCCATGGTGGAGCAGGACAGCTCTGCCACACACACAGGGGCTTGCAGCAATAACCCACAGTGAGTACACAGAGCCCTGCTATGCTGTCTCCGTCCTCCACCGAATCCCTGATAGGCAGGACCCTGGATAAGCTCTTCTCAACCCCATGGATGACCTGACAGGCAGCCCTGAGCAGCCCAGAGATCCCATCCGAGCTCTCCCCACTACACCAGCTGACCTAGCCTTCTCTAGAATGCTGACCAGGGGACTGGCCCAAAATGGGGCCCAAATTACCTCTGCTATCCAGGCTGACCTACACCACTTAGGGGCCAGAATAGAAGCCACTGAAATGAAAACTGATCAAACAATAACCAGAAAAAAACAGAACACAGACAGAACACAAGAACTACATGACCAACTGGACTTTGCGCTATCCAAACTAGATGATCTAGAAAATAGACTGCAAAGATATAACTTTAGAATCAGGGGGCTCCCTGAGTCATTCAAGGAAGTCGACACAGTTGTCCGCACTTTTATTAAGGACCTTATCCCTAATATTCCAGAACACCGTCTGGAGATGGATCAGGCACATAGGGCGCTGCAACCTCCACGCCAAGATGGCCTCCTTAGAGATATTGTGGTCAAACCACATTTCTACAAGGTCAAGGAAGTCATCATGCATCATGCTCAAGAAGTGGAGGACCTCGCAATACAAGGCCATCCTATACAAATCTTTGCAGATCTTTCCCCCTATACTATACAGAAGAGCCCTAAAACCTCTCCTCCAAGTGTTGACCCAGAAATCGATCACCTACCGATTGTCCATCCCCTTTTGCTTGAACTTCTCCATTCAAAATAAACCCTACAGTTTCTCATCATTTGTTGATGGTGAACTGCTGCTCCTGCGATTGGGTCTCATCTCTCAAGATCCTGCTGCAACTTCAGCTACTATAGGGCCCAACTTTTCCAAGAGACCCCCCGCTACCCAGCCTCATCACTCCTGTCTAGCAAAGACACCAATCGAAGAAATGTAAAAAATCTCGACCCCCTTAATCCAATACTGACTCTCAAGATTCTTTCAAGTTTGGACCCTGAACATTCAGTTCCAAGGTGTTCCTTCTCATTTTCTCCACCCCTTTAAACCATGCTTTGACTGGCCTGTTCTTATACAGTTTTCCATCCAATGCGGTTCAAGTTAAGGAATCCATGCTAACATGTTTTTCTCCACATAAGGAACATATTCCTCCTTCTCATTCACTGTTTGTTCTTTTTTTTATAAAGTTATGACTGCCTAGTATTATCCATTTAATGTTTTAAATCCATCCCTCCGCTCGTTCCTTTTGAATGTGTATCATTGTACATGGGCTAATACAACATTAGCAGGTTACATTAGCAGGTTACAGTTTGGGCCTGGCGAGCTGCATTTGTTAAACGTGGTGGTTTCTCCCACTTCCGCTGGTACAGGGCGGGGAGGACTCCTAACGGGGTCCCTCTCGGCTGGCTTGTGGTATTGGATGAAACAGTAACGGGATCGTGCCTCTCTTCTTATCGTCAACTATAATTAAGCCGGGAGGCTGGAACGGATGTCCTACACCTCCAACTGTCCCTGAATGGCACTTTCACTCCATTCATGGACGATGTCTCATCCCCCACTTTTGATGAATGATGGATGAAGATGGATGAAGATATGGGGCAAGAATGGGTGGGCCCCTACTTGCCTCATTGGGGTTTGGGATTTATTTTTTCCTGTGTTCTTTTTCTCACGTCTTGTCTTCTTTTTTCAGTGGACTTCCTTCTCTCTCCTCTTCTCCACCCTTTTCTCTCTTCCTTTGGGTAGAAGGCATCCTCACCCACCAGCCTCTGATCCAGACGAACTTCAGAATCGGGACCTGGAGCAACGACTCGCATCCACACATCTTGGGGCAAGAACCCACTTGATAATGTGCATATACCACCCACTGATCCATGCTCTCTGACAACCCTGCCTCTGTTCCACTGTGTATAGCCTCTCACAACAAACCGGGCATGAATCCCCCAATCAAAAGGAGGAAACTGTTCAAGCTCTCACTCTCAAAAGATAGATATCCTTTTGCTCCAAGAGACCCACTTCCCCACCTCATTTAACCCTTCCTTCTTATACCAGCATTATCCCCAATGCTACTTACCCAACGCGGTTAATAAAACGAAAGGAGTAGCTATATGTTTCTGAAAATATCTAAACTTCTCTCAGTCGGATGTCCTTAAGGAACCCTTAGGTAGATATATCCTGGTGAAGAGTTTAAAAGATGGGACAATTTACTCGTTCATCTCTTACTATACCACTAACAGTGGGCATGCCAATTTTTTCTCCTTCATGATTTCATCCCTTAGACCTCACCTAGAGGGCATGATAATTCTTGGGGGGAGATTCAAACTTAGCATTCGGCCAATCACTAGATAAGTCTGGGAAGGGTCTTCCTCGCACAAAACGACCTCCCAAACAAAGTCTAAAAGTAGCCAATCTTCTATTCTCATCCGAATTCCTCCAGACTAACGTCTGGAGGAAACTCAACCCCCGCTCTACTACACTCATTATTCTGCTCCACACCGCACCTATGCTAGGATAGATCATATCTTTATTCAAGCATCTCAGATACCATATGCCACTAAATCTATCATTAGAGACAACCCACTTTCTGACCATTCTATGGTTCTACTATTCCTGCGGCGCTCAACCATCTCCAATAAACAACTTACCTGGTGCCTCAATGAGACCCACCTAAGCGATTCAGTGCAACGTTCACTCCTTGAAAGGTATTTAAAGGATTATTTCCAACTAAACGACACTGATTCCATCTCCCCAGAAACCCTATGGGCAGCACATAAAGATCATTCAAATGACTTCCCGCCTAAAACGAGAACGTTGCGCTACAATAGATAAACTTACTAAGGAGTTACATTTATTGAGCAAGACTCATAAACGAAACCCCACTAAAGAGCCCCTGGACCACCTAGAAGCAATCCGTTTATCCTTGAATTTGGCCTTAACCACAGAAGCAGAAAAGCACCTCATGTGATCGGGGGCTCGGTTTTACTCCCAAAAAGATAGGATAGGCCCTAAATTAGTGGCTAAACTATCACCTAAACCATACTCCCTAGCCTTCCCTAAAATCTGCACCCCATCTGGGACCCTACCACAAAACCCACAGAGCATTATGGAATGCTTCCACAAGTTCCATACAGACCTTTATAAGTAGAATGTGTCAAATACACAATCGCAACTAGCTAACTTCCTTAACAGCATACCCCTTCCAAAACTGTCAGAGAAACATATCACTCTTCTCGAAAAACCAATTACTGATCTTGAAGTCATGGATGTCATTAAATCCCTTAAGCAAAACTCTGCCCCAGGCCCTGACTGTTTGCTATTATGATAAGTTTGCATCCACATTGTCAACTTATCTGGTCCGTTTCTTTAATGCTCTCAAATCAGGCTTGCCCTTATATAAAACATAGAACTTAGCTTACATCTCAGTTATACCAAAGCCGGGTAAGATTGGAGCGCAGTCAGCAACTACCACCCAATTTCATTGATAAACAATGATCTCAAAATTCTAATGCCCCGTACACACGGTCGGATTTTCCGATGGACAATGTCCGATCGGAGCGTGTTGTCGGAAATTCTGACCGTGTGTGGGCGCCATCGGACATTTTCCATCGGATTTTCCGACACACAAAGTTGGACAGCAGGAGATAAAATTTTCCGACAACAAAATCCGATCGCGTCAATTCCGACCGTGTGTGGCCTGTTCCGACGCACAAAGTGCCACGCATGCTCAGAAGAAATTCCGACACGGGACAGCTCGTTCTGGTAAACTTAGCGTTCGCAATGGATACAGCACTTTCGTCACGCTGCAATGTAAAAATGGTTTAATACAGCGCACTCTCTTCTTCTTTATAATGTGACAAGAATTAAGTAGTTTTGCTGCTCATATTCACACACACTTCTCACAAAGTTTTATTTGTGTTTTTTTAGTGGGATTCCCTGAATATATTGTTATTAGTTGTCACATCTGACAGTTTTATATTTTTTATGTTTTTTTTTTTTTTTTTTGATTTTAAGCCTTTTTTTTTCTTTAATGTTTGGATTTTTTCCAAGGCTGATCTTTGTTCAATGTTATTTTTATTTTTACTCCAGAATATTTTTGTGTGTGTTTTGTGTGTCAAGTTACCCCAACACCATTGATATCTTTTATTATTTAATCTCAAGGAGATTGTTTGTTGTTGGTGACCCTTGTTCATTTCACATTGTATATTAGAAATATACCTGAATCCTCACAAACCAACTGTCATTTTTGAAGTAAAACACATAGGAGAGTATAATTCAAAACAAAAATCCTTTATTAAGGGATCAGAACCAAACAAAGAGGAAGGCAACACTGGATCAACAGCAGAAATTAGTGAAGCCTGGGACCCCCACGGCAGACATCAATTCTTAAACATCAAAATTGGTGGCCTGAGGAGTCCATATGTAAGGGAGGGCAGTCTGGTCCGGGATTCACAGAGACTCGGATAGCAGCAGATGACATCTGTGTCCCCAGGCTGTGGTACCACAAGAGGCTGCATCTTTTGGCCGACCAGACTGGATCCAGGGCAATCACTCTCTGGTCTTCCTTTCACACTTCCTTCCGGGCTGTGGCTGTGCAGTTGGAGATGTGGCAGGAGGAGGAGTAGGACCTGGAGGAGGAGGAGGAGGAGGACTGGGAGGACCTGGAGGAGGACTGGGAGGACCTGGAGGAGAGGGAGGAGGAGGAGGAGGAGGACCTGCAGGAGGAGGAGGAGGACCATCCCAAAGCTGTGTGTGAGGTGTAATTTGGCCCCTCACACCTTTCTCCAGAGCCTCTGATATGAGGGCCTGACACATGGCTTTTTGGCCCTCCTCCATCCTCTGCATTTTATAGGCAATGAATGCAGCAATGTTCTCCTGCCTGGTGTGGGGTGCTCCCAGGACCTCTGTAGCCCTCCAAAAGAATCTGATAGCCGCCTCCTCTAGGGCACTCGTCCTACTGCCGCTTTCTGTTTTCAGGGGGGGTGGAGGGACCTTGATATCAGCCAGCCGGCTCGGCCCGGCCACCTCCTGGCTGAGACTTCCCTGTGTATGAAAAAGGGACATGGTTTTAGTTTTTGCATCATCAATCACAATCCTAAATTAGTACTCCCAACTAACATCTAGGTAACATCATTGATTGGACAAGCAGAAATATTTAGAGGAATGCTATACCTGGCTCAATCTGGGCTCCTCCACATATGGCCTGGAAGGCCCAGGTTGGGCGTCAGAAGCCTCAGCTGGGGGGGAAGGAAGCGTGGAAGGAAGACTGGAGAGGGATGGCCTGGGTTCATTCTGGCCTGCCAGAAAGTGCAGCCTGTCGTAGTACAACATCCTGGAGACATAGATGTCATCTGCTGCTCCGGATCTCTGTGAATCCAGGACTTTCTTGCGCTCCCTTAGATATGTGCTCCTCAGGCCACCAATGAAAATCTTTAAATAAGTGATGTCTGCCGTGGGGATCACCTGCTTCACAATTTCACACAATTGCTCCAGTGCTGCCTTCCTCTTTGCTTGGTTCTTGAAATGGGGGTGGGTAATCTCCCACAGACAGGGCAGCTCCCTTAGCATATCAATGAATAGTGACATGAAGTCAGTATCTCTCATTAAGATATCCATGTTCACTGCAAGACACAACACAAGACAAAGCCTAATGTCAGACCAAACTCTCCTAATCTTGTTACAATATAGGCCTCAATCTAGAAGCAGTATAGGCCCAAGTTTGTCTCTTACCTTCGTTCTTACGATCGACGCGTCCAATGCTCCTTCCTCCGCTCACAGATCGTACGTAATACGCACGCGTGTTACGCTTTATACACACTGCGCATGCGTGTAACTCCGCCCGCCCCTGACGTTCTTTCTAGTCTATTCCCCGCCCCTTTTTGTTCGGCGCAGTGGGGGAAGAGCATGATGGCGGAGTTACAACAGGTGCGTGATAATTCTAACACTGAGGAGGAGGAAAGCCCGGATCCAGGCACGTCCCGATCCAGAAGGAGACGTTTTAAGGCCACAAATATGTCGTTTGGGGAGATGTTGGAGATGGTAGACATCATGAAGAAGTCCGACTATGACGGGAAATATGGGCCTTACCCCAACCCCAACATCAGAAAGGCCAAAATCATTGGTAAAAGTGGTCCGGAGTCTGGAGAGGAATTTCGGGGTACGAAGATCTAAAGATCAGCTCAGGAAGCGGTGGTCGGACCTGAAGTTGAGAGAGCCAGAGCAGTACCGAAAGATCCGGAGAGTGCTGCAAAAAAGTAAGTAGTTGTGCTGTGTTCATATTCTTTCTGTCTTTATTCCGTTCGTTCTGCTCCATATGCTTTTAGTAATTGTAACATTTAAAAAGGTCAACTTTAATGTTCATGGGCCCATTATTCGTTCGTATCAAACATTTTTCTTTCGGCCTCTAGAACACCATTGTTTAGGCCATATGCATTTTCCCACATTTTTTTTGGGCCTACTTGGATGCCAAATATTTGTTTGTGTAGATGGGTTTGTTACTAGAATGAAATGCCAACTAGATTGTGTGTAAGGGGAGGACACTGAGCAGCTGTTTTCACATCTGGACACTGGAGCACTAGTGTGGGACACAAGAACACCATTTTTATTAGGGGGGGCACACAGGTGCTCCAGTGTATACTATAGGGGGGGCTACATCTGTGAAGCTTGTACCAAACAGGTAAAGTATTGCAGCTTGACAAAGGGCAATAAAAAATATACATCTTGGAACTCGGCTAAAATAGACAATTGTACCCCACTTCCAAGCAATGTTTCCTATTTCTAGTTCTGTCATCAAATATCTGTGTGCTAATTATACCATTTTTGTTTTACATAGGGGAGAAAAGACTCGGAGGACACCCCTCATCCCAGGAGACCAGAGCCCCCCCCCCTCTGGAAGAAGGGGAAATACCAACCCAAGAAGCTGAGCAGGAGGAAGAAGAAGATGTGGTGGAGATTGGCACCACAACAGGTGAGTGTCTGCAACCACAGGCTCAGGTAAAAGAGATGGATGTTGGCAGATTTTTGAGACCTGTTTTTTTTTGTTCTTTATCTCTTTTTAGGTGATCGGGATCCAGAACGCTTTACATCTGAAAGTGCCCAGATACTGATCGGGGAGATCATGGGGTGTAATCTCCAATTGCAAAACATCCAGCAACAAATCAGTGATGTTATTAAAAAAAATAATAACATCATTGATGTTTTGGGGCGAATTTAAACCCCACAAAATCACCTGTTTTATCTTACTAAAATTTTTACAATGTTTAGAAAAGCCAAATTTGGAGGATGCACACAGTGTGCCAACATGTGCTATCTGCCATCACGGGAGATCAATGGACGCGTTTTGGGGGTGCAACCCCTTACTCAATTATAAAGTAGCGTTGAGGAAGGGCTTGCTCCCCCAAAACACGTCCCTTGATCCCCCCTGATGGCAGATAGCACATGTTGACATTCGTAAATTGGTGTGCATCTTCCAAATTTGGCTTTTCCAGGGGTGATTTCCCCCCATCTGAACGCTATATCAAACCCAGTTCCTAAATACTCATGTCTGATATAGCCTTCAGGTTTGACCTAATGTGAACTTTGTAAGTTCAAGTTTTTTGGCTTTCTTGTTGGTTTTACACAGGCCTGTTTTATCTGAAATGTATATTTCGATTTTTGATAATGCCCCCCCCAAAAATTGTTATACAACAAACGTGTTGTTTTGTTTTAAAAACCTTTGGGAAATGCACATGTGATTGTGCAGGTATAAAAAAGTGCCTTACTCAAGAATGTGTGGATTATTGTCTCAACACTACAACACTTTTGGGGTGATGTAATAGCTGTTTTATGCAAAAATGGGGGTTATTTCCTAAGGGCAAATACACTTTGCACTACAAGTGCAGGTTCAGTGCAGTTGCAAGTGCACTTGTAGTGAAATGTGTTTTTGCATTTAGGAAGTACCAGCCAACACTATTCTTTATAAGGTTACCCAATCACGACATTTTCTGCACTCAACACATTTCTGTCAGGGTCAGCTCAAACAAACACAAGCAGTAAATGTCCACCAAGAATTGCTTTTAGTTGTTTTTTATTTGAAAAAGGTGTCACAGATTGTCTGGCATATTGATAGCCCCCCTACCCGCAAAGAACTCCAGGTATCGTAACCGGACATTACGGGCACTCAGGGAGGGCAAGCCAGGACGGCCGCTTTCAAGCGCCGTCATTGTTGATGTATTTGGTATTCCGGCCTCAGGCCCAACTGAGCCAGCATAGTTGGCTGAATGTTTTCTTAAAAAATTATGGAGAACACAGCACGCCAGTATAATATGGTTCAGTTTATACTCCGCCATATGGATGGGTGTCAGAAATAGTCAGAACTGACTGGCCAGGATTCCAAATGTGTTCTCCACCACTCTTCGGGCTCTGGCCAGCCGGTAATTAAAAACCCTCTGTTCCGGGGTGAGGGTCCTCATCGGGAATGGCCGCATCAGGTGGTCCCCCAGCGCAAACGCTTCATCAGCAACGAACACAAATGGGAGACCTTCAACATTGTCCTCTGGAGGTGGCAAGTCCAAGCTGCCATTCTGGAGACGCCTGTAGAAATCCGTCTGGGCGATCACTCCACCATCAGACATTCGGCCATTCTTCCCCACGTCCACATACAAGAAGTCGTAATTAGCCGACACCACCGCCAACATCACTATACTATTAAACCCCTTGTAATTATAATAGTACGACCCCGAGTTGGGTGGTGGGACGATGTGGACGTGTTTCCCATCAATTGCCCCTCCGTAGTTAGGAAAGTCCCACCGCTGGGCAAAGTGGGAGGCCACAGTCTGCCATTCCTGTGGCGTGGAAGGAAACTGTTGAGGAAAAAACAATAAACATTACTATTTTTTCACAGAAACATGGCAAGCAGATTAGACACAAACATTATGGGTCAACCTCCAGATAGCATTTATTAAGGGGAATTTTACAACAACAAAGTATAAGGTACACCTATCATATTCCCCCTCCCCCCCCTCATGGGCCATTTCTAACATTATAGGGGGGGGACTCTTGGACAGGTAACCCTCTTCACTTCATTGAGAGATGAATACCTAAATACAGGGTATTACTTGGAACAGCCCCTCCTTAGTTACACTATTGGCAGCCCACTGGACAGGTAAGAAGTGTCATAATACAAAGATATAAATACACACTGTACACATTTGAGCACATTTGGACATTCTGCTATTACCTATCAAGATAATAATCGGATACAAAAACTTTAAACAGTACCATTGGAAAGTATACAGGCAGGCCCTTGCACTACATGCTTTGGGGAATTCATCCATAAATCTGAGCACTAAAGAGGTGGGTATAGTGTGTATGGGTTTGGCAAAGTCAGCAGATAGATGATTGAGGATAGAGAATTGGGATCAGCTGACTTAGCAGTTGGGGGAGGGAAGGTTACAAAAAATGTGGGGACACCACAAAAAAAAGCCTCTGGCCCTCTGCCTGAATTTAAATAAAAAATAACATTTCCAAACATTTTAGGGGGTGTTTGGGGTAAAGCACTACTATGGAGCAGATAAAATACATTGTTATGTGACTACATGAGGTAAATATAGGCCAGGAGACACCATGCTGGGGAGGTTATTGAAGGGCAAATATGTATGAAGGACCTAAAATAATAATTGTATAAAAATCCAGCATGCATGAGGACAAAGGGGACATTCACAGCATATTACAATCATGGTAATTAGGGAATGAGGAAAGAAATACAATATATTATCAAACATTCAATACAATAAAATGTGATATAAAAGGATAAAAATCTTACCTTTACATAGTCCTTCTGCAGGACCTGGATGATGGCAGAACAGGTCTCTGGGATAATGATCCCCAGAGCCTGGGGGGAGATGCCTGTCGAGAACTTCAAGTCCTGCAGACTTCTCCCTGTGGCCAAATACCGCAAGGTAGCGACCAACCTCTGCTCCGGAGTGACGGCTTGCCTCATGCAGGTATCCTGCCTACTAATATAGGGGGTCAGCGAAGCCAACAAACGGTGAAACACGGGGTCCGTCATCCTGAGAAAGTTCCTGAAATCATCAGGATTATTCTCACGGATCTCACGGAGCAAAGGCATGTGACAGAACTGGTCACGCTGAAGCAACCAATTCTTGGTCCATGAACTCCTCCCCACCCTGCTCATGGACTGGACTTGTGTCAAGGTCAGGACCCCAACACCAAGCCCCCGCACAGCACGAACTGTACGAGGAGTACGCATACGAAACATGGCTAGAAAACGGTCGGCTGCTCAGAACGAAGTAACAGAACGCACTGAAGAACAGCAAGGCCTGTGAAGAGCGACCTGAAAAACAGCAACGAGCAGGCAAGATCACACAGAAAACTCCGATACGAACTGACTGCACGCACTGAAGAGCAGATACAAACCCACAAGCACAAACTGAACGTCAGAAAACGATCTGAAAGCCACGAGTCTGAAAAAGCGTGAATCGTCTCTCACCAAACTTTTACTAACACGAGATTAGCAAAAGGAGCCCAAAGGGTGCCGCGCTTGGTTCTGAACCGGACTTTTCTAGTCTCGTCGTACGTGGTGTACGTCACCGCGTTCTTGGCGATCGGAAATTCCGACAACTTTGTGCGACCATGTGTAGGCAAAACAAGTTTGAGCCAACATCCGTCGGAAAAAATCCTAGGATTTTGTTGTCGGAATGTCCGAACAAAGTCCGACCGTGTGTACGGGGCATAACAAAAATATTAGCCACAGACCGTCTTCCTATATCACTCAATATGTTCATAAGGACCAAGCTGGTTTTATCCCAGGGAGACAGGGACCGGGCCAGATATGGAAAGCCATAAACATCATGTCCATAATCAAATCACAGTGGGACGGCGGCCCCCTTGTACTAGAGAGATGGGGCTTTGGCCCCAACTTTCTGGGCATCCTACATTCCCTCTACTCGAACCCCAGTGCCCAGGTGCAACTCCAAGGATGCTACCCAAGCACTTCAACATTGAAAAAGGCACTAGACAGGCACTAAAGGCACTAAATATTTCAATTACCCTTAATCTGCTTGAGCGTCTGCAGGAACACTTTCCTTTCTATTCCATAGCTAGGTGTCAACCTTGCTCCTAACTTCGATCTTACCTTCCTATGTTCAAAAAACTGTCAGCGGACCTTTCCACATGGTCCAAACATGACCTATCCTGGCTGGGATGAATTAGCCCTGTCAAAATTACATTACTACCACGTCTCTTATATCTTTTTCGATCTTTGCCAATTCCGATTAGGAAAACACAGTTGCTTCAATTCCAATCCAAAATTTAAAAATGTATCTGGGGGTCCAAAGGAAGGCATTGCTCTAAGAATATACTCTATAGACTCAGAACACAAGAAGGCTTAGCGCTTCCTAACATATGGTGGTATCACCAGGCAGAAAAACTGGCCCAGATTTCCTCTGCATACTCCTGAGGTCCCAAACCAGACTGACTGTTAATGGAACGTCAAGCAGTCCCATGCCACACAATAGACTACTTACTCTGGAGCTCCCCCAAACTCAGTCCCCCGATCCTAGCCCCCACACTTTCCCACTCCTTGGCCCTCTGCGACCGCATACATAAACATCCTTCATTGATTTAGACACTCGGACCCTTAACTCACATATTCTATAACCCGGATTTCCCCCCTGGCTTAGATATTCTTGCCTTTAAATGGTGGTTTCATAAAGACATGTTCAGAATAGGACACTTCTTTAATTCGATAGGCCCCCTCTCAATAGGTTACTGCGTAAGCAAACTCAAAATGCCCACGTCGGAACGATTTAGATTAACTCAAATAACACATTACCTACACTATATGGCCCAATAAACCTGACCCTCCTAAAACTACAGAATATCAAACCTGGTGCTCTAAGATTATGGGTCAGAGGGGTGGTATATCCATCATTTAATCTTCCCTAGCAAAGACCGAGAACAAACCACCTTATGCCCGAACCTGGAAGGTTGACATCAAAGAACAGTGGGATCTCGAAAAATGGTACTACTGCTTCCAACGCTAATTTAAGAGAATACTGAATGTCTCTTTGATGGAGGCTAAGATTAAAATCTTCACTCGTTGGTATGGAGTTCCCTCTCTACTTCCACCCGGGCACCTCCCCACTGTGCTTTAGGGGCTGCAATCATCTGGGCACATTATTCCACACATGGTGGACCTGTCCTTGAATTTGAGGCTTTTGGAACAGATTTTTCTCTCTATTACTTAAGGTAATGGGCTCTCCTATTCCCCAAATCCCCGAAATAGCGCTCCATTAATCTCACGGTTCATGCTTCTAGGAGCCAAAATTACCACAGCAAGACTTTGGGAAAAGGCAACAGTCCTGCTCTCTGCCGTTAAACTCAAGATCTCCTGGATCATGGCCCAGGAGAAAATGGTGAGCACTTCCCAAGACAAAGTTCACATCTTTGAATTAATTTGGGAGCCCTGGGCCAATTACTCCCACATTTCCTTGTATCCTGGTGCCATCTCTACTCAATCGGTCTGGATCTAGGTGACCCTCCAGCTTTCTTCCTCCACACTGTGCCCTCCTTCTACTACTCCCCGGTCATTACTTTCTTTCCTTCCCACTCCTCCCTATCCCTTCATCTCTCTCTTCTTTGTGTGCTTTGCAAGACGTAACAATCAAAAGTCTAAACCACAGAAATCAGTAAGCGGATTCATTTCTGCACTCATTGACCATTGTATCCAGAATGCCTTTCTACATTGATACTGAGATCCTACTTCATTTGTCTTTTGGGTGAATTCTCAGCTAACTGACTGTGCTTACTCTAGTTGTAAACTTTGTTATTAGGTTTTACATTTTCTAGGAACATTTCCATTCCTATTATCCATAGAGAGCTATGTTATTAACATGCCCTGTTATGAAATTTTCTCTGATTGTCAAAAGTCCCTGACAAAAGCCTTTTAAATAGTGGGTTGTTCCAATACACTCAAGCTAACTCATTTGCATTTATGCTTTCCGGGTCTCGGCTTGGGTAGCCCTGTTTATAATTGATGGCGATTTCATGTTGTTGGAGTCGACAGCGTGATCCCTTTAGAGTGGTTGGAGGAATTCCCGACATCATCACCTCCTGTTTCTTATTTGGTACTGTTTTGGCTACTCAATTGACACACTGAAATTTCTAATATATCTTTGTATTTCAACAGGGGATTTTGTCTATATTGCCTTACCTGACCATATAGTCGCCTAGGATAGAAATGTTTCTTTTCTTTTGATGAGGTTTTTCTATAAGCTTCTTGAAGCACAAGTTTCCATATTCCTGCATACTGATAAGCTCTTTTGCTGATTTTCTCAAGGCTTTGTTGGACAATATTTTGTCCGTGTGTATTTTCTTTTTGATATAATCAATGAAAATTATGGAAAGAAAAAAAAACCTAATTGGCGTGAGTTCAGTGCATATATAGCCACCAGTGTGTAAGGCGGTGCGTTGATTTTGCATATAATTATGATGTAACGGCCTTTGGTGTCAAGGAAGGATTCTTTAAGCTGAAAAGCAAGAGTGTTACGGATGGCTAGGAGTACTCCTCTTTTCTTGAGCACATGCTAAGAAGATGTGTGGGTAGTCTCTATGCATTTAGGAGGTTTGGAGATTTGGAAATGTGTTTCCTGAAAGCTTAGTATGTCAGCTTTATGTTCAATGGCTTCTTTCTGCATGGAGAAGCATTTATTATTATTATTATTATTATTATTATTAGCGGGATGCTTTAATCCCCTGGTAATAGTGAAAGGCATGCAAAAGTCATAATGTCTGTTCCTTAGAAGATATTGGGGGTGTTGTTTCTTTTTTCTTTTTTTTTACTTACAGTTATGACTTGGTAGTGTAAAGTGGGCAGCAGTCCAATGCCAATTGCAGTGGTCAGTAGATGTCTCTCAGGTCTTCTCTGTAGGAGCCGTGTTGGAGGACTTGTGGGTTGCTCGTGGGTCGGATTCTGTTCTTTAGATCTAGAGTAGGGATGAGCTTCGAGTTCGAGTCGAACTCATGTTCGACTCGAACATTGGCTGTTCGCAAGTTCACCGAACAGCGAACAATTTGGGGTGTTCGCGTCAAATTCGAATGCCGCGGAACACCCTTTAAAAGTCTATGGGAGAAAACAAAAGTGCTAATTTTAAAGGATTGTATGCAAGTTATTGTCATAAAAAGTGTTTGGGGACCTGGGTCCTGCCCCAGGGGACATGGATCAATACAAAAAAAGTTTTAAAAACGGCCGTTTTTTCAGGAGCAGTGATTTTAATAATGCTTAAAGTCAAACAATAAAAGTGTGTTATCCCTTTAAATTTCGTAGCTGGGGGGTGTCTATAGTATGCCTGTAAAGGGGCGCATGTTTCCCGTGTTTAGAACAGTCTGACAGCAAAATGACTTTTCAAAGGAAAAAAGTCATTTAAAACTACTTGCAGCTATTGCATTGCCGGTCCGACAATACACATAGAAGTTCACTGATACAAACAGCATGGGAATTCCCCACAGGGGAACCCCGAACCAAAAAAAAAAAAAAAAATGACGTGGGGGTCCCCCTAAATTCCATAATTCCATACCACACCCTTCAGGTCTGGTATGGATTTTAAGGGGAACCCCACGCCAAAATAAAAAAAAAAAAACGGCGTGGGGTCCCCCCAAAAATCCATACCAGACCCTTATCCAAGCTCGCAACCTGGCAGGCCGCAGGAAAAGAGGGGGGACGAGAGAGCTCCCCCCCTCCTGAACCGTACCAGGCCACATGCCCTCAACATTGGGAGGGTGCTTTGGGGTAGCCCCCCAAAACACCTTGTCCCCATGTTGATGAGGACAAGGGCCTCATCCCTACAACCCTGGCCGGTGGTTGTGGGGGTCTGCGGGCGGGGGCTTATCGGAATCTGGAAGCCCCCTTTAACAAGGGGACCCCCAGATCCCGGCCCCCCTGTGTGAAATGGTAAGGGGGTACAAAAGTACCCCTACCATTTCACTAAAAAACTGTCAAAAATGTTAAAAATGACAAGAAACAGTTTTTGACAATTCCTTTATTTAAATGCTTCTTCTTTCTTCTATCTTCCTTCATCTTCTTCTTCTGGTTCTTCTAGCTCTTCTCGTTCTTCCTCCGGCGTTCTCATCCAGCATCTCCTCCGCGGCATCTTCTATCTTCTTCTCCTCAGGCCGCTCCGCACCCATGGCATGGGGGGAGGCTCCCGCTCTTCTCTTCATCTTCTTCTCTTCTCTTCTTCTCTTCTTCTCTTCTTCATCTTCTTCTCCGGCTGGCATGGTGGGAGGCTCCCGCTGTGTGACGCATCTCCTCTTCTGACGGTTCTTAAATAATGTGGGGCGGGGCCACCCGGTGACCCCACCCCCTCTGATGCACGGGACATGACGGGACTTCCCTCTGGCATTCCCCGTGATGTCACAGGGAAGTTCCGTCAAGTCACCGTTCGTCAAAGGGGGGGTGGGGTCACTGGGTGGCCCCGCCCCACATTATTTAAGAACCGTCAGAAGAGGAGACGCGTCACATAGCGGCAGCCTCCCTCCATGCCAGCATGGGTGCGGAGTGGCCCGGAGAAGAAAATGAAGAAGAGAAGAAGATGAAGCAGAAGATGAAGAGAAGAGCGGGAGCCTCCCCCCATGCTATGGGTGCGGAGTGGTCTGAAGAGAAGATAGAAGACGCCACGGAGGAGATGCTGGATGAGAATGTCGGAGGAAGAACCAGAAGAGCCAGAAGAACCAGAAGAAGAAGAAGAAGATGAAGGAAGATAGAAGAAAGAAGAAGCATTTAAATAAAGGAATTGTCAAAAACTGTCTCTTGTCATTTTTAACATTTTTGACAGTTTTTTAGTGAAATGGTAGGGGTAAGTACCCCTTACCATTTCACACAGGGGGGGGCCGGGATCTGGGGGTGCCCTTGTTAAAGGGGGCTTCCAGATTCCGATAAGCCCCCCGCCCGCAGACCCCCACAACCACTGGCCAGGGTTGTGGGGATGAGGCCCTTGTCCTCATCAATATGGGGACAAGATGTTTTGGGGGGCTACCCCAAAGCACCCTCCAAATGTTGAGGGCATGTGGCCTGGTACGGTTCAGGAGGGGGGGTGCTCTCGTCCCCCCTCTTTTCCTGTGGCCTGCCAGGTTACGTGCGTGGATAAGGGTCTGGTGTGGATTTTTGGGGGGACCCCACGCCGTTTTTTTTATTTTGGTGCTGGGTTCCCCTTAAAATCCATACCAGACCTGAAGGGTCTGGTATGGAATTTAGGGGGACCCCCACGTCATTTTTTTAAAATTTTGACCAGGGTTCCCCTTAATATCCGTACCAGATCTGAAGGGCCTGGTATGGAATTTAGGGGGACCCCCACGTCATTTTTTTTTTTTAATTTTGGTTCGGGGTTCCCCTGTGGGGAATTTCCATGCCGTTTTTATCAATGAACTTTTATGTGTATTGTCGGACCGGCAATGCAATAGCCGCGAGTAGTTTTAAATGACTTTTTTCCTTTGAAATGTCATTTTGCTGTCAGACTGTTCTAAACATGGGAAACATGCGCCCCTTTACAGGCATACTATGGACACCCCCCAGCTATGAAATTTAAAGGGATATTACACTTTTATTGTTTGACTTTAAGCATTATTAAAATCACTGCTCCTGAAAGAACGGCCGTTTTTAAAACTTTTTTTTTGCATTGATCCATGTCCCCTGGGGCAGGACCCAGGTCCTCAAACACTTTTTATGACAATAACTTGCATATAAGCCTTTAAAATTAGCACTTTTGATTATTCATGTTCGTGTCCCATAGACTTTAATGGTGTTCGCGTGTTCGAACAAACTTTTTTCCTGTTCGCAAGTTCTCGTGCGAACCGAACAGGGGGGTGTTCGGCTCATCCCTAATCTAGAGATCTCAGAAGCTGCTACGGTATGGTTTCCAATGTGTTGTGTACAAAACAGGGAAATACGGGGATAAGAAGGAACAAATGTTAACATATTAAACGTGAGAAAAATTGTAAAAAGAGGATCTGTTGGTAGATCCGAGTGCTTGGAATACTGCTGGTTTAAACAAGGGGGATACATTCCTATAATTGTGATCATTAGCAGCTATTTTATATGGTAGAAATGTACCCTTAGTAATACATCTCTGGGTACTTCTGCCACCAGAAATGATGGTTTAGGCACTCTGTGGATCCTGTCAATTGTGAGTTATTGTGCTGACATTGTGGGAGCTATGGAGGAAAATAAATCCTGAACAAATTGCTGTAGTTGTGATGCTGGTACCGACTCAGAAATACCTCTGATTTTTAAATTATTTCTCCTGGATCTGTCCTCCAGGTCAGCAATTTTGACTTTCAGCCATATGATTTCCTCTTTATGCATGTTATGAGCATCTACTAATGTGTTGAAGGATGACACACTCACTTATGGTCTGCTCCACATGATCGACTCTATCTCCTATTATTTGTACCTCTGCCTGACACTGTTTAACACTGGTTACCAGGTCTGAATGTAATAAAGCCCTGAGTGATAGCATAATTTCAGGAAGGCAGCAATAGGATCCACTATATCTGGTGGTCTGCTATTATTAGAGGCCTGGGGCCCACTCACCTCCCTGTCCAGCTCTCCTTGTTCCTGTTAGGAGAGACTCTGCAGGGATTAGATTTTGCTGGACTCTGGGTGGTTGGGCTAAAGGTGCTGGAGGAAGATCCACTGTATGCTGCTCTGGGTGTTGTGCCCTTTGGGTTGGAGCCACAGCCTGAAGGCATGTTAGAAGCGTTCCTGTGCTGGTGACTGGAGTGAGCACCGCTGTAATTTTGTTAATCCCGGCATCTAATTCAGTTGCTGCTGTTCCTTTCAGTGCCGTGTCATTGTGATGATTGTCCCTGTGCTCTGGGCAGTCTGGGGATGTGTGGAGGGTGAGATGGCTCAGATGTTGGCTGATTCCCTCGGCGGCTGAGCAGAGCCCCTGGATCAAGCGTCCATCTTGGAGCTCAGTAGCCAACCCCCCCAAGAAATGTAATTTTAATGAGCATAACTTTTAGATGGTCTGGACTGTTTGTATGCTATATAATGCATAAAACTCAAAACACTGAAGTTATCATTGTATGCTGCATCATGCTGTACTGCTCTAGATGTCAAATGTAATATGCGTGTTTATACTATTGCTGTAAGCTTCTTAAAGGTTGGTTCCTAGCTTTGTTCTATTTTTCCCCTTCACCTTCAATCTTCTCATGCTTTCCCATGAAAGCACTTACTAAACCAATTCTTGAGATGTCAGCTGCTCCTTTATTCTCCAAATATGAACTGCATATGGAACAAATATCTTTAAAATGAAGAGTGAAAATAGTTCAAGTTTTCTAGTTTGCTTCATAGTAATAATCATTTCAATACTATCTGTAATTCATCTGAAAGAATTGTAAAATGTATTTATTGTCCTGATTGCATAATATTTCAGCTTTTAAGTATTATACATATCTGACTCACTTTAAACTAATTTTTGTGATATTTTCTACCATTTAAAAAAAAAAATGTGTTATTGGTCCTTTAATTGATAAGGGCCCTACTGACTAGTGTCTCCCTTGCCAAGTGGTATCCTCTTCATGCATCTGTCACATTAGCTATCATAACAAAGCAGTAAAAAGAAAATCTAGCTGAATAACATATAGCTCTATCCCCTCCCTCTGCCATGTCTCTGATAGAATCAACAACAATATGGCTATGGGTAGGGATTGGTATTATACAGTACCCCCCAAAATGAGTACACCCCTCACATTTTTGTAAATATTTTACTATATCTTTTCATGTGACAACACTGAAGAAATGACACATTGCTACAATGTAAAGTAGTGAGTGTACAGCTTGTATAACAGTGTAAATTTGATGTCCCCTCAAAATAACTCAACACACAAAAAAGAATTGTTGCTCTACATAAAGATGGCCTAGGCTAAAAGAAGATTGGAAAAACCCTGAAACTGAGCTGCAGCATGGTGGCCAAGACCATACAGCAGTTTAACAGGATAGGTCCCACTCAGAACAGGTCTCGCCATGGTCGATCAAAGAAGTTGAGTGCACGTGCTCAGCATCATATCCAGAGGTTGTCTTTGGGAAATAGATGTGAATAGAGTGATACCAGCAATTCTGCAGAGGTTAAAGGGGTGGGGGAGTCAGCCTGTCAGTGCTCAGACCATACGCCGCACGCTGCATCAAATTGGTCTGCATGGCTGTCGTCCCTGAAGGAATCCTCTTCTAAAGATGATGCACAAGAAAGCCCGAAAACAGTTTGCTGAAGACAAGCAGACTAATGACATGGATTACTGGAACCATGTCCTGTGGTCTGATGAGACCAAGATAAACATATTTGGTCCAGATGGTGTCAAGTGTGTGAGGTGGCACCCAGGTGAGGAGTACAAAGAAAAGTGTGTCTTGCATACAGTCAAGCATGGTGGTGGAACTGTCATGGTCTGGGGCTGCATGAGTGCTGCCAGCACTGGGGAGCTACAGTTCATTGAGGGAGCCATGAATGCCAACATGCACTGTGACATATTGAAGCAGAGCATGATCCACTTCCTTCAGAGACTGGACTGCAAGGCAGTATTCCAACATGTTAACAACCCCAAACACACCTCCAAGATGAAGAGGGTTTGCTCAAGTTGTTTCTGAACCAATAACAAATCAAGAGAGCTTTTATGGTCAAAACATCCAAGAGGATTATTGGATCCCTCTCATCCTGAGGTAATAATCTGGATTTTGCAAAAGCATTTGACACAGTTCCCCATAAACGTTTACTGTACAAAATAAGGTCCGTTGGCATGGACCATAGGGTGAGTACATGGATTGAAAACTGGCTACAAGGGCGAGTTCAGAGGGTGGTGATAAATGGGGAGTACTCAGAATGGTCAGGGGTGGGTAG
The DNA here is from genome assembly GCF_042186555.1 of Aquarana catesbeiana. Classification (NCBI taxonomy): domain Eukaryota; kingdom Metazoa; phylum Chordata; class Amphibia; order Anura; family Ranidae; genus Aquarana; species Aquarana catesbeiana. Next base: position 161,795,339 of record NC_133327.1, on the reverse strand, counting down.
TGGGGTTTCCCAGGGTTCTGTGCTGGGACCAATCCTATTTAATTTGTTCATAAACGATCTGGAGGATGGGATAAACAGTTCAATCTCTGTATTTGCAGACGATACTAAGCTAAGCAGGGCAATAACTTCTCCGCAGGATGTGGAAACCTTGCAAAAAGACCTGAACAAATTAATGGGGTGGGCGACTACATGGCAAATGAGGTTCAATGTAGAAAAATGTAAAATAATGCATTTGGGTGGCAAAAATATGAATGCAATCTATACACTGGGGGAGAACCTCTGGGGGAATCTAGGATGGAAAAGGACCTGGGGGTCCTAGTAGATGATAGGCTCAGCAATGGCAGGCAATGCCAAGCTGCTGCTAACAAAGCAAACAGAATATTGGCATGCATTAAAAGGGGGATCAACTCCAGAGATAAAACGATAATTCTCCTGCTCTACAAGATTCTGGTCCGGCCGCACCTAGAGTATGCGGTCCAGTTCTGGGCACCAGTCCTCAGGAAGGATGTACTGGAAATGGAGCGAGTACAAAGAAGGGCAACAAAGCTAATAAAGCGTCTGGAGGATATTAGTTATGAGGAAAGGTTGCGAGCACTGAACTTATTCTCTCTGGAGAAGAGACGCTTGAGAGGGGATATGATTTCAATTTACAAATACCGGACTGGTGACCCCACAATAGGGATAAAACTTTTTCGCAGAAGAGAGTTTACCAAGACTCGTGGCCACTCATTAAAATTAGAAGAAAAGAGGTTTAACCTTAAACTACGTAGAGGGTTCTTTACTGTAAGAGCGGCAAGGATGTGGAATTCCCTTCCACAGGCGGTGGTCTCAGCGGGGAGCATTGATAGCTTCAAGAAACTATTAGATAAGCACCTGAATGACCACAACATACAGGGATATACAATGCAATACTGACACATAATCACACGCATAGGTTGGACTTGATGGACTTGTGTCTTTTTTCAACCTCACCTACTATGTAACTATATAACTATGTAATAATAATAATAATGTTGTCAGTTGATATAATAGGGTAATTTGGAGTAATACCTGAAGGCTGAAAGGCAACAATGACATACTCAAATTATATGCTTATATTTACCATCCATTACTTTCCCACAATTTAATTTCTGGCTCCTCCACATATTGGGGAGCAGATGATTCCCCTTTCACCTACAATGCCAGCATGGACCTGTGTAGCCAATCTTCAAGCCTGAGCACCCTTGCATGGGAACGGGGAGCAAACTTTGACCAGACTTATTGGAGCTTTCAAAAGGCTTTCTTGTCAGTCAAGGCAAATAGGATAGAAAGGGAAAAGAAGAGGGTGTACAGTGTGGGCTATTAAGTGTACTTGTTACATTCTCCTGAGGAAAAACTAGTAGTTGAACTAGAAAGGCAATGTAATACCTTTAGATAAGGGTTCATTTATTTCTTTATTCATTTAGTTACCCCAATGTGAATTATATCACTGGCTACAGTTGTGTTCATAAATTGGCTTCTGACAAGCTGTATGGCTGCAGATTGGTAAGTGTAAATTCAGTTTCATGCTTAGAAGATATTGGGTAGGGATGAGCCGAACATCCCCCTATTCGGTTCGCACCAGAACATGTGAACAGGAAAAAAGTTCGCTCGAACACGCAAACACCGTTAAAGTCTATGGGACACGAACATGAATAATCAAAAGTGCTAATTTTAAAGGCTTATATGCAAGTTATTGTCATAAAAAGTGTTTGGGGACCCGGGTCCTGCCCCAGGGGACATGGATCAATGCAAAAAAAAGTTTTAAAAACGGCCGTTTTTTCAGGAGCAGTGATTTTAATAATGCTTAAAGTCAAACAATAAAAGTGTAATATCCCTTTAAATCTCGTACCTGGGGGTGTCTATAGTATGCCTGTAAAGGGGCGCATGTTTCCAGTGTTTAGAACAGTCTGACAGCAAAATGACATTTGGAAGGAAAAAACCCATTTAAAACTACCCGCGGCTATTGCATTGCCGACAATACACATAAAAGTTCATTGATAAAAACGGCATGGGAATTCCCCACAGGGAAACCCCGAACCAAAATTAAAAAAAAAAAAATGACGTGGGGGTCCCCCTAAATTCCATACCAGGCCCTTCAGGTCTGGTATGGATATTAAGGGGAACCCTGGCCAAAATTTAAAAAAAAAAATGACGTGGGGTTCCCCCTAAATTCCATACCAGACCCTTCAGGTCTGGTATGGATTTTAAGGGGAACCCCGCGCCAAAAAAAAAAAAAAAAAAAAAACGGTGTGGGGTCCCCCCAAAAATCCATACCAGACCCTTATCCGAGCACGCAACCTGGCAGGCCGCAGGAAAAGAGGGGGGACGAGAGTGCGACCCCCCCCTCCTGAACCGTACCAGGCCACATGCCCTCAACATTGGGAGGGTGCTTTGGGGTAGCCCCCCAAAACACCTTGTCCCCATGTTGATGAGGACAAGGGCCTCATCCCCACAACCCTGGCCGGTGGTTGTGGGGGTCTGCGGGCGGGGGGCTTATCGGAATCTGGAAGCCCCCTTTAACAAGGGGACCCCCAGATCCCACCCCCCCTGTGTGAAATGGTAAGGGGGTACTTACCCCTACCATTTCACTAAAAAACTGTCAAAGATGTTAAAAATGACAAGAGACAGTTTTTGACAATTCCTTTATTTAAATGCTTCTTCTTTCTTCTATCTTCCTTCATCTTCTTCTTCTTCTGGTTCTTCTGGCTCTTCTCGTTCTTCTTCCGGCGTTCTCATCCAGCATCTCCTCCGCGGCATCTTCTATCTTCTTCTCCTCGGGCCGCTCTGCACCCATGGCATGGGGGGAGGCTCCCGCTCTTCTCTTCATCTTCTTCTTCAACCTCTTCATCCTTCTTCTCTTCTTCTCTTCTTCATTTTCTTCTCCGGGCCGCTCTGCACCCATGCTGGCATGGAGGGAGGCTCCCGCTGTGTGACGGAGTCTCCTCGTCTGACGGTTCTTAAATAACGGGGGCGGGGCCACCCGGTGACCCCACCCCCCTCTGACACACGGTGACTTGACGGGACTTCCCTGTGACGTCACGGGGAATGCCACAGGGAAGTCCCGTCATGTCCCGTGCGTCAAAGGGGGCAGGGTCACCGGCCAGGGTTGTGGGGATGAGGCCCTTGTCCTCATCAACATGGGGACAAGGTGTTTTGGGGGGCTACCCCAAAGCACCCTCCCAATGTTGAGGGCATGTGGCCTGGTACGGTTCAGGAGGGGGGGGGCCGCACTCTCGTCCCCCCTCTTTTCCTGTGGCCTGCCAGGTTGCGTGCTCAGATAAGGGTCTGGTATGGATTTTTGGGGGGACCCCACGCCGTTTTTTTTTTTAAATTTTGGCCGGGGTTCCCCTTAATATCCATACCAGACCTGAAGGGCCTGGTATGGAATTTAGGGGGACTCCCACGTCATTTTTTTTTTAAATTTTGCTTCGGGGTTTCCCTGTGGGGAATTCCCATGCCGTTTTTATCAATGAACTTCTATGTGCATTGTCGGCAATGCAATAGCCGCGAGTAGTTTTAAATGGGTTTTTTCCTTCCAAATGTCATTTTGCTGTCAGACTGTTCTAAACACGGGAAACATGCGCCCCTTTACAGGCATACTATAGACACCCCCCAGGTACGAGATTTAAAGGGATATTACACTTTTATTGTTTGACTTTAAGCATTATTAAAATCACTGCTCCTGAAAAAACGGCCGTTTTTAAAACTTTTTTTTGCATTGATCCATGTCCCCTGGGGCAGGACCCGGGTCCCCAAACACTTTTTATGACAATAACTTGCATATAAGCCTTTAAAATGAGCACTTTTGATTTCTCCCATAGACTTTTAAAGGGTGTTCTGCGGCATTCGAATTTGCCGCGAACACCCCAAATTGTTCGCTGTTCGGCGAACTTGCGAACAGCTAATGTTCGAGTCGAACATGAGTTCGACTCGAACTCGAAGCTCATCCCTAATATTGGGGTTTATTTACTAAAGGCAAATCCAGTGTGCACTACACTGTAGATCTGAGGGGGACATGCAACGAAAATAAAAAACAGCATTTTTGCTTGTACATGATTGGATGATAAAATCAGCAGAGCTTCCCCTCATTTCAGATCTTCCCCTCAGATCTAAAGCAAGTGCACTTCCAAGTGCACTTGCAGTGCACTTGTAGTGCAAAGTGGATTTGCCCTTAGAAAATAACCCCCATTGTTTTATTGAAAGATAATAAGGTGCAAGGAAATATTTACATAAACGAACAGAATGCAGAAATAGTATATTATAAAACAGACAATTGGCAACATTAAAAAAAATACTTAAAAGAGAAGTATGGGATTCATGAAAAAAACAAAATTATACTCACCTAGGTGGATGCAGCATCAGTCTGATGCTGCATCTGTCCCCCACTGGCTCCAGACTGAGTGATCAGACCATGCTTATTGCTTTGCTCTCAGTTTTCAGGCTGTAGAGAGCTGATGACTGTCAGTCACTGACTCTCTGATCTGCCCCTACAGCGCTCACTGAAGCACTAGGTTGTGCAGGATGTGTACGGCTCACTGGGGGGCTGAGGCAGCTGCCGGTCCAGGCATCTGGGTGGATCTTTACTGTAAAGTTGTTGTTTTTTTCCAAGCCTTAATCAGCTCTCTGACATCAGCTGAACAAAGTGCACTTCTGCGATCCATAGGAGAAGTACAGACAAAAAAGCTTTGGCTATACTTCTCTTGTAACAAAACTTTCCCTAGACTTTGATTCTATGCAGAGTCCAAACCACTTGCTGAGTAATTCAATCTGATATATCAGAGTCACTGGCTTCTATAAATGACCATAAGTATTCCTTCATAGTTTCAAAGGTATGCAAGAGCTGCTGAGCTGCAAATGCAGACATCTTTTCCAACTTCCAAAGAGGACATTTACAGACATAATACAACCAATCAAAGCATCAAAATGATGTGCTGAAAGGGTGCTGGTGTTTTTTATTTTGGCTCCAGCAAACACTCCTTCAATGCCAATTGTATTAACCTTATCTATATTTCCAGATAAAAAGGTTCCATAATCTGCCAACCAAAGCATTGTTGCATAAAATGAAATTATGATTTGACAGATAACAAATATGCAAAAAATTGGATGCATATATTCCTTAGAAGATTTAGGGTGTTCTATTAGCCTTCTGCCCCTCATAATAAAGGTGTGAATAAGGTTGAAGAGGGCAGCATTTTCAATATGAAGCCAAAATCAAGAACACATGGACATGACCTCAAAGTAGCAAAAGAAAAGTTCAAAACGAATCTTAAAAAGTACTATATTACAGACTGTGTAGTTGATTTTGGAATAGACTTTCAGCAGAGGTAGTGAGTCAGTCAACAATAAGTAGATTAAAAAAAGCTTAGGGCAAACATAGATCTATAAATTATCTATACTAGACAAAAAAAAAAACAGTTGCCACTTTGTCTTTTTTCTGCCATTACTCTTCTATATTTCCATGTTTTTTATAATGGGTATGACCCAATCCTTTTCTTCTTTTACTGTCAAAGCTGATCATTAGGGATGAGCTGAACACCCCCCGGTTCGGTTTGCACCAGAACCTGCGAACGGACTGAAAGTTTGCGCAAACTTTATAACCCCATTAAAGTCTATGGGACTTGAACGATCAAAATCAAAAGTGCTAATTTTAAAGGCTAATATGCAAGTTATTTTCCTAAAAAGGGTTTGGGGATCCGGGTCCTGCCCCAGGGGACATGTATCAATGCAAAAAAAAGTTTTAAAAATGGCCCTTTTTTTCGGGAGCAGTGATTTAAATGATGCTTAAAATAAAAAAAAAGTGAAATATTCCTTTAAATATCGTACCTGGGGGGTGTCTATAGTATGCCTGCAAAGTGGTGCATGTTTCCCGTGCTTAGAACAGTCCCTGCACAAAATGACATTTGTAAAGGAATAAAAGTCTTTTAAAACTGCTTGCGGCTTTAATGTCATGTTGGGTCCTGGCAATATGGATGAAAATCAGTGAGACAAATGGCATGGGTACCCCCCCTCCAGTCCATTACCAGGCCCTTTGGGTCTTGTATGGATATTAAGGGGAACCCCGCACCCAAATTAAAAAAAGAAAAGGCGTGGGGCCCCCAGGCCCTATATACTCTGAACAGCAGTATACAGGCGGTGCAAACAAGACAGGGACTTAAGCAGAATCTGTTTTTGAACTGGTACATTTTTAAAGTGTAGCTCCAGCCAAAAAATCTATTTTTAAGCTTTTTGGAAAACATAGGGAAGGGTTATCACCTCTGTAATATTTGTTTTGCTGTCTGAGAATTTCCCTGCCTAGGGGTAGATTTCATCTCACTTCCTGTTGTCTCCTTCCGTTTGCAAGTAGGAGTCGTTTGTAAGTTGGATGTTTGAAAGTAGGGGCCTGCCCTATATACTCTGCAGAAATTGAGGCCTTAGGTGTTTTTGTTCCCTCACAGTTACTCTTGGTGGGCGCAGGAACGGGCCCTGCTGTGAAATATTAGATCAAGAATTGTAATTACATGCCATTGTTGAACAGTGGTAGAAAAATTGGGCTTTTGGTGGTGGTGGTGGTATTGGTGCCACAACACTGTAAGTCCTCACAGTTACTCTTGGTGGGTGCTGCAACGGGCCCTGTTGTGAAATATTATATCAAGAATTTTAATTACATGCACCTGTTGAACAGGGACAGAAAAATTGGGCCTTTGGTGGTGGTGGTGTTTGGTGGTGTTGCCACAACACTGTAAGCCCTCACAGTTACTCTTGGTGGGCTCAGGAATGGGCCCTGCTGTGAAATATTAGATCAAGAATTGTAATTACATATCCCTGTTGAACAGGGACAGAAAAATTTGGCCTTAGGCACTGGTGCAACAACACTGCAACCCCTTACAGATGCTATAGTTGGAGCTCAGGAATGAGCCCTGCTGCAAAGTATTGCATCAAAAATTGTAATTACATGCCCCTGTTAAACAGGGGCTGAAAAATTGAGTCTTGACAACTGGGGGCGGTGCCCAGAACCAAAATTGTTCTTACAAGCTATCAGCATGAAAATTGAGGAGGAAGAGGATTGTCACTCAGCATAAAAGGATAGTCACTCAGCATCAGCATAGGCAGTCTTGAAGGGATCTCACATTTAAAAAAAAAATCAATCGGTTAAATCAGCATCAGGTGCTTGGTAGCTGGTGATCCAAGACTGATTCATTTTTATGAAGGTCATGCGATTGACCGATTTGGTGGACAGGCGCACCCTGTGATCAGTTACAAAGCCTCCAGCAGCACTGAATGTGTGTTCTGAAAGAACGCTGGATGCAGGACAGGCCAGTAGCTCAATTGCATACTGTGCAAGCTCTGGCCAGTGATCCACCCTCAAGACCCAGTAACCCAGAGGATTTTTGGTGGGAAAGGTGTCCAAGTCTGATCCTGCCCCTATGTATTCCTGCACCATGTGAATAAGACACTGGCGATGGTTGCTGGAACCGATCAGACCTTGGGGCTGCGGACTAAAAAGGCATTCGGTCCAGAGTCCTCTGGGTCACTAAGCCACCTCCTCCCAGCCAAGTCCATGGGTTTCTTCGGACTGTAAATGATCCCTTGAAGACTGCTGTTGATGCTGAGTGCCAGGCTCCACCTCCATGCTGACACAATCCTTCTCCTAATCCTCTTCCTGTCTGATCGGAGGGCACGTGGGAACACTGTCTGGATAAAGGGGGCCTTGAGAGGTAAGGAAGTCCTTCTCTTCCTCCCTCTGTTCTGCCTCAAGTGCCCTGTCCATTATTCCATGCAGTGTGTGCTCCAACAGGTGGACAAGAGGGACAGTGTCACTGATGCATGCACTGTCACTGCTCACCATCCTTGTGGCCTCCTCAAATGGAGACAGGACAGTGCATTCATCCCTGATCATAGCCCACTGGCATGGGCAAAAAAACAAGGTCCTCTGGCCCTGTCCTAGTGCCATAGTCACATAGGTACTCATTGATGGTCATCTGCTGAGTGTGCAGCCACTGCAGCATGGCCAGCGTTGAGTTCCACCTGGTGGGCATGTCACAGATTAGGTGGTTCTTGGGCATGTTAAATTCCTTTTGGAGGTCAGCCAGCTGAGCACTGGCATTATATGACCTGCGGAAATGCACACAATCTTTCCTGGCCTGCCTCAGGACATCCTGTAAGCCCGGGTACCTGCCCAAGAACCACTTCACCACCAAGTTAAGGACCTGAGCAAAACAGGGCACATGGGTCAGTTTCCCCCTGTCGGAGGGTGGAGAGGAGGTTGGTGCCATTGTCACAAACCACCATACCTGGCTTAAGCTGGTGTGGCGTCAACCACCTCTGAACCTGCCCCTGCAGAGCTGATAGAATCTCTGCCCCAGTGTGGCTCCTGTCCCCCAAGCACACCAGATCAAGCACCGCATGGCATCTTTTTGCCTGCGTGCTTGCATAGCTCCTTGAATGCCTACGGAGCACCGCTGGTTCTGAGGACAAATTGGCACAGGAAGAGGCCATGGAGGAAGAGGAGGGGGTGGAGGATAGAGGTGTGGCAGAATCACCACTAGTAGAATTTTGAAGACATGGTGGCGGAACAACCTCCAACACTACTGCACCCAGTCCTGCATCCTTCCCAGCTGCCCGAAGAGTCACCCAGTGTGCGGTGAAAGATAGGTAACGTCCCTGTCCATGCCTGCTGGACCATGAGTCTGCGGTAATTTGCACCTTACCGCTGACCGCCCTGTCCAGTGAGGCCAAGACTTTGCCTTCCACATGCTGGTACAGAGCCGGAATCGCCTTCCGTGAGAAAAAGTTGCATTTGGGAACCTGCCACTGAGGAACCGCACATTCCACAAACTCACGGAAGGGGTCAGAGTCTACCAACTGAAAAGGCAGCAGTTGAAGTGCTAGCAATTTAGCCAAGCTAGCATTCAACCGCTGGGCATGTGGATGGTTGGGAGCGAACTTCTTTCGTCGGTGCAGCAGCTGGGACAGGGAAATTTGCCTGATACAATCTGACATTGGTGTACCGATAGCAGATTGCCTGCAAGTACTTGGCTGTGACACACCTAATTCTACACCTTCATTCCTCTCAGTGCAGGTTTCAGAGAGGACTGAAGGTATAGTGGGGTTGGAGATCCCAGCTGATGAGGAGAAAGGAGAGGTCCACTTTGTTCTTTGGTGTGGGTCTTTTAGGTACTCTTGCCAACGAACTGCATGGCAGGTCGACATATGTCTGGTCAAGCATGCGGTGCCCAAGCGGGTGATGTTTTGGCAACGCAAGATACGCTTGAGATATATGTTGCAAATAGCAGCAGTGGGATCTGATACACTCATCTCAAAAAAGGCCCACACCAAAGAACTTTTGGAATAAGGCGCAGAGACAGCAGCGCCCTGCACATGCGGAGCTCTGCGGTGTGATGCAGTCTGTGTGCTGCCTTTAAGCTGGCCCCTGGAGGGCATCCTGCCTCGTTGAAGATGTGCCTCCTCCTCCTGCTCTCTTTTATCACGCACCCACATGGAGTCAGTGACCTCATCATCCCCTCCCTCCTCATCACTGGAGCAAACCTGGCAGTATGCTGCAGCTGGGGGAACATGACTCCCAGTTTGCTGTCCTTCTTGGGCACCCCCTCTCTCTGGGCTCATGTTACTGCCTTCCTCTAGCTGAGTACCATCATCGGAGCCTTCAAAACGCTGGGCATCCTCCTGGAGCATGTACCCAACACTGTGGTCAAACAGTTCAGGGGACTCCTTAGGAGGACATAGTGGGGCTAGGGAAGCAGTGACTGATGCTATTGAGCCGAGGGAAGAGGCGCTTTGGCAGCTGCTTTGCCAGACAAAGTACCCTTAGCCTGGGTGAGAGAGGATGAGGAGTATGAGGATGGCTTGGTCATCCACTCTACCAAGTCTTCTGCATGTTGTGGCTCAACACGGCCAGCTGTCGGAAAAACGGTCAAGCGTGTCCCACGGCCACGTGCTGATGAGGATGCACTGTCTCCACGACCAGCACTGTTGCCTCTAGACACAGAGCCTGCTTGCCCTCTTTTATTAGCTTGTGACTGTCTGCCTCTCCTTGTTGGCCTTCCAGTAGGGATGAGCTTCGAGTTCCAGTCAAACTAATGTTCGACTCGAACATCGGCTGTTCGCCAGTTTGCCGAACAGGGAACAATTTGGGGTGTTTGCGGCAAATTCGAAAGCCGCAGAACTCCCTTTAAAAGTCTATGGGAGAAATCAAAAGTGCTAATCTTAAAGGCTTATATGCAAGTTATTGTCATAAAAAGTGTTTGGGGACCTGGGTCCTGCCCCAGGGGACATGGATCAATGCAAAAAAAGTTTTAAAAACTGCTGTTTTTTCGGGAGCAGTGATTTTAATAATGCTTAAAGTGAAACAATAAAAGTGTAATATTCCTTTAAATTTCATACCTGGGGGGTGTCTATAGTATGCCTATAAAGGGGCGCATGTTTCCAGTGTTTAGAACAGTCTGACAGCAAAATGACATTTCAAAGGAAAAAAAGTCATTTAAAACTACTCACGGCTATTAATGAATTGCCGATCTGACAATACACATAAAAGTTCATTGATAAAAACAACATGGGAATTCCCCACAGGGGAACCCCGAACCAAAATTTAAAAAAAAAAAATGACGTGGGGGGTCCCCCTAAATTCCATACCAGGCCCTTCAGGTCTGGTATGAATATTAAGGGGAACCCCGGACAAAATTTTAAAAAAAATGGGGTGGGGGTCCCCCTAAATTCAATACCAGGCCCTTCAGGTCTGGTATGGATATTAGGGGAACCCCAGCCAAAATTAAAAAAAAAAAATTGCGTGGGCGAGAGCGCCCCCCCTCCTGAACTGTACCAGGCCACATGCCCTCAACATTGGGAGGATGCTTTGAGGTAGCCCCCCAAAACACCTTGTCCCCATGTTGATGGGGACAAGGGCCTCATCCCCACAACCCTTGCCCGGTGGTTGTGGGGGTCTGTGGGCGGGGGGCTTATCGGAATCTGGAAGCCCCCTTTAAAAAGGGGACCTCCAGATCTTGGCCCTCCCCCCTGTGTGAAATGGTAAGGGGGTACAAAAGTACCCCTACCATTTCACAAAAAAACTGTCAAAAATGTTAAAAATGACAAGAGACAGTTTTTGACAATTCCTTTATTTAAATGCTTCTTCTTTCTTCTATCCTCTATCTTCTATCTTTCTTTGGTTTCTTACTCCATCTTCTTCTTCTTCTGTTTCTTCTGGTTCTTCCTCCGGTGTTCTCGTCCTGCATCTTCATCCGCGGCATCTTCTTCCCTCCTTCTCCTCGGGCCGCTCCGCATCCATGATGGCATGGAGGGAGGCTCCAGCTGTGTGACGCTTCTCCTCTTCTGATGGTTCTTAAATAACGGGGGGCCACCCGGTGACCCCGCCCCCCCTCTGATGCACGGGACTTGATGGGGACTTCCCAGTGGCATTCCCCGTGACGTCAGAGGGGGGTGGGCTCACCCGTTATGTAACCCCGCCCCCTTCTGACGTCATGGGGAATGCCACAGGGAAGTCCCGTCAAATGCCCGTCCAATCAGGGGGGAGGACTGGGATCTGTAGTTCCCTTGTTAAAGGGAGCTTCCAGATTCCGATAAGCCCCCCACCCGCAGACCCCCACAACCACCGGGCAAGAGTTGTGGGGATGAGGCCCTTGTCCCCATCAACATGGGGACAAGGTGTTTTGGGGGCTACCCCAAAGCACCCTCCCAATGTTGAGGGCATGTGGCCTGGTACAGTTCAGGAGGGGGGGCCGCTCTGTCGTCCCCCCTCTTTTCCTGCGGCCTGCCAGGTTGCGTGCTCGGATCAGGGTCTGGTATGGATTTTTGGGGGGACCCCACGCAATTTTATGTGTATTGTCGGACCGGCAATTCATTAATAGCCATAAGTAGTTTTAAATGACTTTTTTTCCTTTGAAATGTCATTTTGCTGTCAGACTGTTCTAAACACGGGAAACATGCGCCCCTTTACAGGCATACTATAGACACCCCACAGGTATGAAATTTAAAGGAATATTACACTTTTATTGTTTCACTTTAAGCATTATTAAAATCACTGCTCCCGAAAAAACAGCCTTTTTTAAAACTTTTTTTGCATTGATCCATGTCCCCTGGGGCAGGACCCAGGTCCCTAAACACTTTTTATGACACTTGCATGTAAGCCTTTAAAATGAGCACTTTTGATTATTCATGTTCATGTCCCATAGACTTTAACGGTGTTCGCGTGTTCAAACAAATTTTTGGCCTGTTCGCAAGTTCTGGTGCGAACCGAACAGTGGGGTGTTCGGCTCATCCCTACCTTCCAGACATACTAATGGCCTGCAGTGAGATGTAGCTGCACAAAGCTGGGATGTATATATATACTGCTACTGCAGCTAGCAGAATCAACTGCCTGCCTGTAGTATTATTAGTATGAGAACACCAGAAATTGTCTTCAGGTGGCTTTAGGTGCACACTGTGCAGCGGACACAGTACATTAACTGTAAATACTGCAGCTGCCACCTATTTACAGTTAGTGTACTGTGTCCGCTGCACAGTGTGCACCTAAAGCCACCTGAAGACAATTTCTGGTGTTCTCATACTAATAATACTACAGGCAGGCAGTTGATTCTGCTAGCTGCAGTAGCAGTATCTATATACGTATGTAAATACTGCAGCTGCCTGCCTGTGGTATTAATAGGATCAGAACAACAGCAATTGTCTTCAGGTAGCTTTAGGTGCACACTGTGCAGAGGACACAGTACACTAACTGTAAATACTGTAGCTGACTGCTTGTGGTACTAATAGGATCAGAAGAACACCACATATTTTCTTCAGGTAGCTTTAGGTGCACACTGTGCAGAAGACACAGTACACTAACTGTAAATACTGTAGCTGCCTTCCTGTGGTATTAATAGGATCAGAAGAACACCAGCAATTTTCTTTAGGTAGCTTTAGGTGCACACTGTGCAGAGGACACCATACACTAACTGTAAATACTGTAGCTGCCTGCCTGTGGTATTAATAGGATCATAACAACAGCAATTGTCTTCAGGTAGCTTTAGGTGTACACTGTGCAGAGGACACAGTACACTAACTGTAAATACTGTAGCTGACTGCCTGTGGTACTAATAGGATCAAAAGAACACCACATATTTTCTTCAGGTAGCTTTAGGTGCACACTGTGCAAAGGACACAGTACACTAACTGTAAATACTGTAAAAACGCCTGCCTGTCAGTAGGAAGAGAATAACAGGAATGGATCTAGCTAAACTGAATACAGTGTTGGCTTTGGCTTTGGCCAATTACGGCTCTCTGTACAGATGGTGCTGTGATTGGTCAAGCATGCGGGTCATAGTGCATGCTTGGCCAATCATCAGCCAGCAATGCACTGCGATGCCGCAGTGAATTATGGGCCGTGACGCGCCACTCAAATTTGGCGCGAACGGCCCATAACATTCGCAATTCGACGAACGGTCGAACAGGCGATGTTCGAGTCAAACATGGGTTCGATTCGAACTTGAAGCTCATTCCTACTGATCATAATAAAAGGGATAATGTATAGGAGCTGTGTCTCACCATATACAGTGCCTTGCAAAAGTATTCACCCCTTTGCTTTTTACCTATTTTGTTACATTACAACCTTTAGTTCAGTGTTTTTTTAATCTGAATTATATGTGATGGATCAGAACACAATAGTCTAAGTTGGTGAAGTAAAATTAGAAAAATATATACATAAAACTATTTTTCAGAAATAAAAAACTGATAATTGACATGTGCGTATGTATTCATCCCCCTTTGTTATGAAGCCCATAAAAAGCTCTGGTGCAACCAATTACCTTCAGAAGTCACATAATTAGTGAAATGATGTCCACCTGTGTGCAATCTAAGTGTCACATGATCTGCCATTACATATACACACCTTTCTGAAAGGCCCCAGAGGCTGCAACACCTAAGCAAGAGGCACCACTAACCAAACACTGCCATGAAGACCAAGGAACTCTCCAAACAAGTAAGGGACAATGTTGTTGAGAAGTACAAGTCAGGGCTAGGTTATAAAAAAATATCCAAATCTTTAATGATTCCTAGGAGCGCCATCAAATCTATCATAACCAAATGGAAAGAACATGGCACAACAGCAAACCTGCCAAGAGACGGGTCGCACACCAAAACTCACAGACCGGGCAAGGAGGACATTAATCAGAGAGGCAGCACAAGGACCTAAGGTAACCCTGGAGGAGCTGCAGAGTTCCACAGCAGAGACTGGAGTATCTGTACATAGGGCCACAATTAGCCGTACGCTCCATAGAGTTGGGCTTTATGGCAGAGTGGCCAGAAGAAAGCCATTACTTTCAGTAAAAAAACAAAATGACACGTTTTGAGTTTGTGAAAAGGCATGTGGGAGACTCCCAAAATGTATAGAGGAAGGTGCTCTGGTCTGATGAGACTAAAATTGAACTTTTTGGCCATCAAAGAAAATGCTATGTCTGGCGCAAACCCAACACATCACATCACCCAAAGAACACCATCCCCACCGTGAAACATGGTGGTGGCAGTATCATGCTGTTGGGATGTTTTTCGGCAGTCGGGACTGGGAAAATGGTCAGAGTTGAGGGAAAGAATAATGGTGCTAAATACAGGGATATTTTTGAGCAAAACCTGTACCACTCTGTGTGTGATTTGAGGCTAGGATGGAGGTTCACCTTCCTGCAGGACAATGACCCCAAACACACTGCTAAAGCAACACTTGAGTGGTTTAAGGGGAAACATGTAAATGTGTTGGAATGGCCTAGTCAAATCCCAGACCTCAATCCAATAGAAAATCTGTGGTCAGACTTAAAGATTGCTGTTCACCAGTGCAAACCATCCAACTCGAAGGAGCTGGAGCAGTTTTGCAAGGGGGAATGGGCAAAAATCCCAGTGGTAAGATGTGGCAAACTCATAGAGACTTATCCAAAGCGACTTGGAACTGTGATAGCCACAAAAGGTGTCTCTACAAAGTATTGACTTTAGGGGGGTGAATAGTTATGCACATTGACTTTTTCTGTTATTTTGTCCTAAATAATTGTTGTTTGCTTCACAATTAAAAAAAAAAAAATCTTCAAAGTTATGGGCATGTTCTGTAAATTAAATGATGCAAATCCTCAAACAATCCATGTTAATTCCCGGTTGTGAGGCAACAAAACACGAAGAATGCCAAGGGGGAGTGAATACTTTTGCAAGGCACTGTAGGACTATTTAATTCAGTTTGTTTGTTCAGCTCTAACAAGCTGCTCATGAATTTCTAAAGTTGGGGATGGTACTCTCTTAGGGATAATGATCGTCAAAACAACTCTCTCAGCCCACATCACTTTGCTCTGACTCTTTGTATTTAATGTGATGAACATATGAAGTTGAGGGCTAAGGAAACTTCATATAGATAGTGCTTTTAATACCTTGGTATTCTAATTACATGCTCTAGGGTTTATAGCTTATGCTTAGAAGACATGTCAAAAAAGTACACTTTGCTCTTTCTCCACAGTGATTAGCTGCCCATTTACCTTGTTCTCTGGAGACATACTGGCCGCACAGAGCATAGGTTCCAATGGACCCCCAATAGGTTTTATTCTCCCCTGTATCCTGTGAGAAATGTTGGACTTGTGCCACTTCCCTTGGGCACCTTACTATGATTTTGTAGCATAGCTGTAATTGTTATTTCTGTTTTTACATGTTTTTATGTTCCTGTGTTCTATTTGATACCCTTACTCCCTGTTTTTGCCCCTCTCACAACATAAGTTCACCTAGAAGTTGAATGAATCACTTTTACAGGACCCTTAAGGAGATGTCTAATACCCTTAAAAACTTCTTTACAAAAATAAAGGTGTTTCTTAAAAAGGATCCTTCCCCCTTCACTACCTTTACAATCAAGATCCTTCCTCTCTTCAACCTTGTTGGGATATATTGTATATATCTTTAACATACTGTAATCCATAGCCGCTTCCCATGGGGGCCTTCATACGCGCTTGCTCTGCTTCTATTGACAGACAGTGGGATTTGGCCCTGCCCCAATCCTTCATCACTGGTTTTGATTGCCACCAGCAGGAGTCAATGGGTAAGCAAAGCCAGTGAGACCCAGAATTTTCATTTTCTTTTTTATTTTTATTACTTTTATTTTTATTCTTTCTATTTTCAATTTTATTTGTATTCATTATTATTAATTTTCCATTTTTTGTTTATTGAAATATCTTATCTATACACGATTTTAAGATAATTGATCAAAGGTTTCAATAAAGTTTGTAATATAATGTAACGTAGGTCTGCGAGTGGTCTGCGAGTGCAAGTAGGTCTGCGAGTACCTGTGTATTGTCTTGAGCATTATTGTCAGGAAGCTAGTTGTTAGGTAATTTGGACAAGATATCCCCAATCGTCATTAAATTTAATAGGTACGATGCCCGGCGGGTGTGGAGAGGCAACTCTTTGTACATCTTGCGGCATGTATGCGTTCCTTGATCATCCGATCGAGGGTGAATACTGCTGTGCAAAATGTAAGCACATTGTTTCCCTGGAAGCCCAGGTTCTGAATCTGGGGAAGCAACTGTCAGCACTGAAAAGTCCCTCCATACTAAAGGAGAGCCAGGAATGTACACGGCAGGTGCCAGAAGGGGCCAGCACTGCTGGAGCTGAGGGACTCTCCTAGCTGCCAGGGGAAGAACTCCTCCAGTGAGAGTGGGGGGGAAGCGAAGGGAAGGGAAAGACAGATTCTGGTGGTAGGGGACCCAATTCTTAGAAGGACAGAGAGGGCAATCTGTAACATAGACTTTATGGAAAATATGTTGTCTACCGGGCGTTCGGGTTCGGCACATCACGGATCTGGTGCACAAAATCCTGGGAGGGGCTGGGGAAGACCCAGCTGTCATGGTGCACGTTGGTACCAATGACAAAGTCAGAGGCAGATGGAGTGTCCTAAAGAACGATTTTAGGGACTTGGGAGCTAAATTGAGGAAAAGGATCTCCAAGGTAGTATTCTCAGGAATGTTACCAGAAACACCAGAAAGGCAGAGGGAGATTAAGGAAGTAAACAAGTGGCTGAAGAGCTGGTGTAGTAAGGAGGGGTTTGGGTTCCTGGAGGACTGGGCCAACTTCTCAGTCGATAACCGGTACTATAGAGGGGAAGGACTGCACCTAAATGAGGAGGGTGCAGATCAGCTGGGAATGAAGATAGCAAAAAAGTTAGAGGGGTTTTTAAACTAGGTGATGGGGGGAGGGTCCAGAGGTAGAGATAGTCAGTGTGGAACATATTCCAGAGGGCAGTATTGGGAGCATTAGTGGTAGGTTGACCAAAGCACAAAAAACCAAGGTAAGTATAGTAGCAAGTCCTAGTTGCAATCTCCCAACACCCAATACGAGGATAATATGCGACCGGTCTAAACTATGTGGCATGTTCACCAATGCCAGGAGCCTGACGGACAAGATGGGTGAACTAGAGATACTGTTGTACGAGGAAGATTTGAATTTTGTGGGAATTTCAGAGACCTGGTTCAACAGCTCTCATGATTGGCTGGCAAACATTCAAGGGTATACCCTTAATCGCAAGGATGGAGAGAGTAAAAAAGGGGGAGGGGTATGCCTATATATCAAGAATAATGTACACGTGAATGTGAGAGATGACATCACTGAGGGAGCTAGGGAGGAGGTGGAATCCCTATGGGTAGAGCTCCAAAGGGATGAAGCTAAGGGGAAAATAATACTGGGAGTATGCTATAGGCCCCCTAACCCAAAGGAAGGAAGTGGAGACAGATCTCCTATCACAATTTGGATTAGCAGCAAGGATGGGAAGTGTTATATTAATGGGGGATTTTAATTATCCACACATAGACTGGGCGGAGGGAACCTCACGTTCATCTAAGGCTTGCCTGTTCCTTAAAGTGGATGTAAACCCCCCAAAAAATTTTTTTATGTCATAATATAGAGTATACGATTTCCTATCATTTGAGCCCAGTCTTGCCACAAAGAGTTAATCCATCTCTGTGCAATCCTCTTTTATTGTTCAGTGAGATAAATCTTGACACACAGAGAAAAACTTTGTCAAATCCTCCCCCTTGCTGTGAGTTACAGGTGATTTACATATCTCATGCACTAGCCTAAGACACATGCATTATTTTTTAATTCCCTCCCACTCCTTTCTTCTGCTTCTCTGCCAGAATTGGATGTTCCACACCTCAACATAATTGGACATGCTGAAGTCATGTGGTTACTTTCCTGTCTTTTCACTGGATGTTAGAGATCATAGCAAAAGTTCAGTGTAAGAAATACACAGGAGAAAAATGCATGTTGACAAAGGGAGTGTAGAGGTGGGCGGGGAGTCTACTGACATCACGACTCCACCCACCGAGCTCCAGATAACAGACCCACCCACA
This sequence comes from Aquarana catesbeiana, assembly GCF_042186555.1. Classification (NCBI taxonomy): domain Eukaryota; kingdom Metazoa; phylum Chordata; class Amphibia; order Anura; family Ranidae; genus Aquarana; species Aquarana catesbeiana. The sequence goes on along the minus strand of NC_133327.1, from coordinate 161,776,965 downwards.
GAATATGCAGTTTTTCGTGTCTCATAACAGACAGAGGGGAGACATTTGACAGGTAAAGATACATGCAGGAGGCATGTATATCCTTATAGATAACCCCTATGGCAGTAGTTTAGAAAGGATGACATTGGGTTTACATCCACTTTAATGTCTTTCAGGACAATTTTATGGGTCAGATGATAGACGCACCAACTAGAAATAAAGTATTACTGGATCTATTGATTTCCAACAATACAGACCTGATCATGGATGTGGAAATACGGGGCAATTTAGGTAACAGCAATCACAGGTCAATTCGTTTCAGTATAAATCACACAAATAGGAAACATAAAGGGAATACAAAGACACTGAATTTCAAAAGAGCCAACTTCCCTAAACTACAAACCTTGCTAGAAGGCATACATTGGGATAAAATCTTAGGAACAAAGAACACAGAGGAGAGATGGGTTTGCTTTAAGAGCATATTAAATAAGGACTTTAGTCAATGCATCCCATTGGGTAATAAATTTAAAGGAGCGAACAAAAGTCCTGGATGGCTTAACTCCAATGTAAAAATGCATATAAAAGCAAAGGTGAAGGCCTTCAAAAAATACGAGGTTGAGGGATCATCATCAGCATTCAGATTTTATAAAGAATGCAACAAGAAATGTAAGGGTGCAATAAGGACGGCTAAGATAGAACATGAAAGACACATAGCGGAGGAGAGCAAAAACTCTTTAAGTATGTAAACAGTAAAAAAGGGAGGACAGACCATATTGGCCCTATAAAGAATGAGGAAGGACATCTGGTTACAAAGGATGGGGAGATGGCAAAGGTATTGAATTTATTCTTCTCCTCAGTCTTCATGAGGGAATCGGGGAGCTTCAGTAACCAAAACTGCAGTGTTTATCCTCATGACACATCACAGGAAGCACCTCCATGGTTAACAGAGGACAGAATTAAAATTAGACTTGCAAAACTTAACATTAATAAATCACCGGGACCAGATGGCTTGCACCTGAGGGTACTTAGGGAACTCAGTCAAGTGATTGCCAGACCGTTGTTCCTAATTTTTACAGACAGTCTACTGACTGGAATGGTACCAGCTGATTGGAGAAAAGCCAATGTAGCACCAATATTTAAAAAGGGCCCAAAAAACATCCCTGGGAATTACAGACCAGTTAGCCTAACATCAATAATATGTAAACTCTTGGAGGGGATGAAAAGGAACTATATACAAGATTTTAGTAATGAGAACGGTATCATTAGCAGTAATCAGCATGGATTCATGAAGAATCATTCTTGCCAAACCAATCTACTAACCTTCTATGAGGAGGAGAGTTGCCAGCTAGATAAAGGAAGGCCCGTAGACGTGGTGTGTCTGGATTTTGCAAAAGCATTTGACACAGTTCCCCATAAACGTTTACTGTACAAAATAAGGTCCGTTGGCATGGACCATAGGGTGAGTACATGGATTGAAAACTGGCTACAAGGGAGAGTTCAGAGGGTGATGATAAATGGGGAGTACTCGGAATGGTCAGGGGTGGGTAGTGGGGTCCCCCAGGGTTCTGTGCTGGGACCAATCCTGTTTAATGTGTTCATAAACGACCTGGAGGATGGGGTAAACAGTTCAATCTCTATATTTGTAGATGATACTAAGCTAAGCAGGGCAATAACTTCTCCGCGGGATGTGGAAACCTTGCAAAAAGATCTGAACAAATTAATGGGGTGGGCAACTACATGGCAAATGAGGTTCAATGTAGAAAAATGTAAAACAATGCATTTGGGTGGCAAAAATATGAATGCAATCTATACACTGGGGGGAGAACCCCGGGAGGAATCTTGGATGGAAAAGGACCTGGGGGTCCTAGTAGATGATAGACTCAGCAATGGCATGCAATGCCAAGCTGCTGCTAACAAAGCAAACAGAATATTGGCATGCATTAAAAAGGGGATCAACTCCAGAGATAAAACAATAATTCTCCCGCTCTACAAGACTCTGGTCCGGCCGCACATAGAGTATGCTGTCCAGTTCTGGGCACCAGTCCTCAGGAAGGATGTACTGGAATTTGAGCGAGTACAAAGAAGGGCAACAAAGCTAATAAAGCATCTGGAGGATATTAGTTTCAAGGAAAGGTTGCGAGCACTGAACTTATTCTCTCTGGAGAAGAGACGCTTGAGAGGGGATATGATTTCAATATACAAATACCGTACTGGTGACCCCTCAATAGGTATAGAACTGTTCTTGCAGAAGAGAGTTTAACAAGACTCATGGCCACTCATTAAAATGAGAAAAAAAGAGGTTTAACCTTAAACTACGCAGAGGGTTCTTTACTGTAAGAGCGGCAAGGATGTGGGATTCCCTTCCACAGGCTGTGGTCTCAGCGGGGGGCATCGATAGTTTCAAGAAACTATTAGATAAGCACCTGAATGATCACAACATACAGGGATATACAATGAAATACTGACATATAATCACACATATAGGTTGGACTTGATTGACTTGTGTCTTTTTTCAACCTCACCTACTATGTAACTATGTAACTATATTCATTTTCATATGATGTTAAGGAAATCCTTTTTTAGTATCAGTATACTGTATGTAAACATTGATTGTAATAAAAGTCTATCGAGCATATACGATGGTAACACGACATGATGTTATATTAAGGAAGTTGGTGCTGTGACACCTAAGGGAATTGGCTGTTTCCTATTGGGCTGTGAGAGAGGAGGGACCTGTTTTTCGGGTATAAATCAGACCACACAAAACCGGAAGTGATGTCCTTGATGACGCCCTGGAGTAGAGGCGAAAAGCATTGACATACTACTGGTCTCCTAAACCACTGACATCACTTCTACCCTCTGTGGAACGCACTCCGTCCAGCGGCGCACCCGGAGCTCCATGCTGATGCCTGTATAGTTTTGGTTTCTTGTAAGTAGCGTCTAGCCAGCACAAATTTCCTATTTCCATACGGTACTTCACTATTGGTTCCTTCTTTGTCTTCCACGTGAATATGATTGAGTGCCTTTGAACATTCATGGAAATCACCACTGTAAGAAGCTCCAGAGAAAACCTTGTGTCTCCCAACTGATCCTATTGATCCCAGCATTTCTGACCCCAGCCTGAAAAGCTGTTGGTCCATGCCATTTGGTGAGTGGGGTCACAACAGGGGAGTATGGCACACGCCATCGTTCCTAACTGTGAAGCACCAGCAATAATATAAGAAAACTAGCAATAATATAGGAGCACTAATGCACTTTTCAAGCACTTTTTGAGCATCTAGCACTTTATTATTTGTGTAAATCATGTTTATTGTGGTTAATTAGTTGCATTTATTCACTTTAGCTTGCAAGCGCTGTTTTCATTGGTTTTTCCAGCATAGGTATTATAGCTTTTGCTGACACTGACCAACAGCAGGAATGCCTAGGCAGCAGCCACTTTATATGCTGAGCCCTACTCTTTCAGAAAATGCCATTACAGTTCACCTAACACCTTTAACTGTACAAAAGGTGTGAGGCAGTGCACTGAAAAATGCTATGTCAAAAAAATTTAATTTTAATGTGAAAAGGGGGGGGGGGGGGAGGCAGCCGCAAACCCATGCAAGCATGCTCAAATAAATTGTTTCCCCACTTTTAGCATTTGATATTAAATTGAAGACAGGAAAAATAACAGAGAGTAGTATACTTCTCACAATTGCCACAGCAGATCCATAAGAGATATAAGAAATAGTTTGGCGGATAATATTTAATATTTATCAAAAACTAAAGGACCAGTTTGGGCAGCTAACCCTTTAAAGAAGCAGGTATAAAGCTGAAGATTAGTGATTTTTTTTTTCTATCATTCTAGACAACACTAATGCCGCGTACACACGACCGGACTTTATGGCATACTTGGTTCGGCGGACCGGAGTCCGTCGGACAATTCGATCGTTTGTGGGCTCCAGCGGACTTTTTTTCCCCAAAAGTTCAATGGACCTAGAAATTAAACATGTTTCAAATCTTTTCGACAGACTCGAGTCCGGTCGAAAAGTCCGCTTGTCTGTATGCTAGTCCGACGGACAAAAACCGACGCTAGGGCAGCTATTGGCTACTGGCTATGAACTTCCTTGTTTTAGTCCGGTCATACGTCATCACGTACGAATCCGTTGGACTTTGGTTGATCGTGTGTGGGCAAGACCGTTCATTCAGAAAGTACGTCGTAAAGTCCGTCGAAAAGTCCGCAGGACAAAGTCTGCCGTAAAGTCCGCTCGTGTGTACGTGGCATTAAATGAATGAATTGCATTCCATGTGCTGTTGGCTGCTATTTTTCTTGAAATCTTCAATTCTCTGCCCCTTGGACATCACCGCACCTGTAACAGGCAACAATTATCATCCTTCTCCAACACCCCCCCTCCCACCCACGCTCCATTTATAGAAGCTGTACTATCAGTTGCCACAATGAAAAGCGCTCTATGAATGGAGGTGGCAGACCTTTCATTCATTCGCCCACCCTTCATTCTTAGAAAACTTTTCATTGTGGGAACTGATACTACAAATTCTATGAATGGTGCAGGGGGTGGGAATAGTCACCACTTTTGACAAATTCCTCTGATGGTGGAGCAGCAGGTATTTAGGGGGCAAAGTAATGACAGTTTTAAGGAACAGAGCAGCCACTAGCACACAGGACACTCTTCATTCATGAAGTATTGTCTCTGTTGTTGATTTTAAAAAAAATCACTAAATGTACTCTAAACATGTCTTTGGGGCATTTTGTATATAGGACTATATGTATGCATTTAAATCTTGGGAAATCCCATAGTAAAGTATCTAATTTTGCTCCTCCTAATCCCATCTTGCAGTGCAAGCCACCATAACCATGCTGCCTCTGGTAAAATTTGTAAAACCCTTAAACAAATGTGCACACATAAAAATGAAGTTCCTTACATTATAATATCCTACTATTTTTCATGTTATTAGTATAGTATGTTATTTTAATCTTAAATCACTTAGTTAAAAACAAGGTATATAATCATCTGTTCCTGATATGTTCTTGTATCCTTTAATAAGAAATCTGTAGTTTGACTTATAAGGTCAGATAAATATTTACTGTGTAAGGTCATGTAAGAGAGAGATTTATCAAAGTTACCAGACATAAAGAGCACTGTGGTTTGCAACACACAGAATGTCTGTGACATGGATAATCTCTGTACATGTGGAAAGTATTTAATAACAGCACGCATGTAATCCTGAAAATGTTAATAACTCTTTTATTTTATCTGATGTCTATGCCAAAACATCTCTTCTCATTATTGACACTGATGCATTAGGGTTGTCATACATTTTGTTCTTATTTAACTGCATACAACAAAACATTTTAAAATAGAACATTCGGGTGTATTCTAAGATCTGTATAATACTAGTGAAAGCACAAAGGAAAAAAAAAAAGAATAAGACAGATCCCTTAATCTTTGTTCCTTGTACTATAATAGGGCATCACACAGGTGAAAATGGCTTTGACCTTTGCCCACAGGATGTTTCTGAGTCTGTCACTCTCTTTGTTATGATTAAATACAGATAGCATCTTTCACTGTGAGAAGAAATCAAAGAGGGAAATCTATACATACTTTACAAAACATACTATTTAATCACAGCTGGGTCCATCCAAACTAGTTTTTAATCTTTATCCTTTCTTCATTTTTTCTGTACATTTTTTTCTGCACTTTATGTGTTTTCCAAGTATCTTTAACTCTGTGGAACCATATTGTTGCCACTAAGGTCAAGATCATTACTTGAACCTGTGTATATACATTGTCACAGACTCATTTATTGCATAAACATATACCTCAAGTGTGCTATTGTTTATAGAATTGCTCCCCACTGAACAGAATGAATGGTTGGGCAGAAAACATGAAGAATGATTTCACATGCTAAGATACTATTTTTAAAATCTGTAAGTTGTGCTGATGTTTATGAGACAGAACAATGTTTCCTAACAGCTGCTGTGGTTTAGTGATAAGCTATAGAGAGCAAGATCACAATAAGTCGTGCCTCTAAAAAATGTTATCATGCCTTTCTAAACACCATTATTTTGGGGGGGCTAGGCACCTTTCACCCATTAGGTAATTACATCCTTTCTATTATGTTACTGGCAATTAAATAAATTAAGATAAGCAAAAAAAGGGGTTGATTTAATAAAACTGAACAATGCAAAATCTGGTGCAGGTCTGAATAGAAACCAATGAGCTTCCAGGTTTTTTGGCATAGCTTAATAGAACAAGCTGAAGTTAGAAGATGATTGGCTATCATGCAGAGCTGCAGATTTTTCACTATCCAGTTTTAGTAAATCAATCCCATAGTGTTACCACTGCATCAAATTGAATTGTAATCCAGTGGAACAAAGTGGGCCATTTTACTGTTGAGTTCCACAGTGACCCAGATGACCTTGGCACCTGTAGTAGAAAGGTTTGACCCTTACCAATAAAATTGCTCACGGAGCCTGAGTCAATGAAGGCAGAAATGATGGTGGGTGTTGTCTACTTCTTTGGTACTGATTCCTGGTTCCAGTGTGGAGAAAGCTATATCTTGGCCTAGGCACCCAGGCAGGGTGCCCAGCAGTTTGTTACAGACCCCTTTTGGGAAAGTAGACAGTCTAAGGTGTTTAGTCAGAGGCATAGTGAGTTTTTTGAAGTTGTAATTTTTGTCACAGTTTTTGGAAAATAAAGAAATTAAATAAAATGTATTTTTTCACAAAGTTGTAATTTTATGAGCTATTTCTCACACACACAGCATAGACATACTTGCAACTACATGCCAAAACACATTCTTTTATGCCGCCTGTGTATGAGGATACCACATGTGTGAGACTTTTTCACAGCATAGATGCACAGAAGGGTCTGAAATCCTAGGGGCACCTTCACCTTGACATTCTTAGAAATACACACCACAACACATTCTGCTACTTCTCCTGAGTAGGGATGAGCTTCGAGTTCGAGTCGAACTCATGTTCGAGTCGAACATTGGCTGTTCGCAAGTTCGCCGAACAGCGAACAATTTGGGGTGTTCGCGAGAAAATTCGAATGCCGCGGAACACCCTTTAAAAGTCTATGGGAGAAATCAAAAGTGCTAATTTTAAAGGCTTATATGCAAGTTATTGTCATAAAAAGTGTTTGGGGACCTGGGTCCTGCCCCAGGGGACATGGATCAATGCAAAAAAAAGTTTTAAAAACGGCCGTTTTTTCAGGAGCAGTGATTTTAATAATGCTTAAAGTCAAACAATAAAAGTGTAATATCCCTTTAAATTTTGTAGCTGGGGGTGTCTATAGTATGCCTGTAAAGGGGCGCATGTTTCCTGTGTTTAGAACAGTCTGACAGCAAAATGACATTTCAAAAGAAAAAACCCATTTAAAACTATTCACGGCTATTGCATTGCCAGTCCGACAATACACATAGAAGTTCATTGATAAAAACGGCATGGGAATTCCCCACAGGGGAACCCCAAACCAAAATTAAAAAAAAAAAAATGACGTGGGGGTCCCCCTAAATTCCATACCAGGCCCTTCAGGTCTGGTATGGATATTAAGGGGAACCCCACGCCAAAAAAAAAACGGCGTGGGGTCCCCCCAAAAATCCATACCAGACCCTTATCCGAGCATGCAACCTGACAGGCCGCAGGAAAAGAGGGGGGACGAGAGTGCGGCCCCCCCTCCTGAACCGTACCAGGCCACATGCCCTCAACATTGGGAGGGTGCTTTGGGGTAGCCCCCCAAAACACCTTGTCCCCATTTTGATGAGGACAAGGGCCTCATCCCCACAACCCTGGCCAGTGGTTGTGGGGGTCTGCGGGCGGGGGGGCTTATCGGAATCTGGAAGCCCCCTTTAACAAGTGGACCCCCAGATCCCGCCCCCCCTGTGTGAAATGGTAAGGGGGTACTTACCCCTACCATTTCACTAAAAAACTGACAAAAATTTTAAAAATGACAAGAGACAGTTTTTGACAATTCCTTTATTTAAATGCTTCTTCTTTCTTCTATCTTCCTTCATCTTCTTCTGGTTCTTCTGGCTCTTCTGGTTCTTCCTCCGGCGTTCTCGTCCAGCATCTCCTCCGCGGCGTCTTCTATCTTCTTCTCCTCAGGCCGCTCCGCACCCATGGCATGGGGGGAGGCTCCCGCTCTTCTCTTCATCTTCTTCATCTTCTTCATCTTCTTCTCTTCTTCTTTTCTTCTCTTCTTCTCTTCTTCATTTTCTTCTCCGGGCCGCTCCGCATCCATGCTGGCATGGAGGGAGGCTCCCGCTGTGTGACGGCGTCTTCTTATCTGACGGTTCTTAAATAATGGGGGGCAGGGCCACCCAGTGACCCTGCCCCCCTCTGACGCATGGGACATGACGGGACTTCCCTGTGGCATTCCCCGTGACGTCACAGGGAAGTCCCGTCAAGTCACCGTGCGTCAGAGGGGGGCGGGGTCACCGGGTGGACCCACCCCCATTATTTAAGAACCGTCAGACGAGGAGACGCCGTCACACAGCAGGAGCCTCCCTCCATGCCAGCATGGATGCGGAGCGGCCAGGAGAAGAAAATGAAGAAGAGAAGAAGAGAAGAAAAGAAGAAGAGAAGAAGATGAAGAAGAAGATGAAGAGAAGAACGGGAGCCTCCCCCCATGCCATGTGTGCGGAGCGGCCCGAGGAGAAGAAGATAGAAGACGCCATGGAGGAGATGCTGGACGAGAACGCCAGAGGAAGAACCAGAAGAGGCAGAAGAACCAGAAGAAGAAGATGAAGGAAGATAGAAGAAAGAAGAAGCATTTAAATAAAGGAAATGTCAAAAACTGTCTCTTGTCATTTTTAACATTTTTGACAGTTTTTTAGTGAAATGGTAGGGGTACAAGTACCCCCTTACCATTTCACACAGGGGGGAGGGCCGGGATCTGGGGGTCCACTTGTTAAAGGGGGCTTCCAGATTCCGGTAAGCCCCCCACCCACCGACCCCCACAACCACCGACCAGGGTTGTGGGGATGAGGCCCTTGTCCTCATCAACATGGGAACAAGGTGTTTTGGGGGCTACCCCAAAGCACCCTCCCAATGTTAAGGGCATGTGGCCTGGTACGGTTCAGGGGGGGCCTGGTGGCCTGGTACGGTTCAGGGGGTCCCCCCCTCTTTTCCTGCGGCCTGCCAGGTTGCATGCTCGAATAAGGGTCTGGTATGGATTTTTGGGGGGACCCCACGCCGTTTTTTTTTTTTTGGTGCGGGGTTCCCCTTAAAATCCATACCAGACCTGAAGGGTCTGGTATGGAATTTAGGGGGACCCCCACGTCATTTTTTTTAAAACTTTGGCCGGGGTTCCCCTTAATATCCATACCAGACCTGAAGGGCCTGGTATGGAATTTAGGGGGACCCCCCCGTAATTGTTTTTTTTAATTTTGGTTCGGGGTTCCCCTGTGGGGAATTCCCATGCCGCTTTTATCAGTGAACTTCTATGTGTATTGTCGGACCGGCAATGCAATAGCCGCGAGTAGTTTTAAATGGCTTTTTTCCTTTGAAATGTCATTTTGCTGTCAGACTGTTCTAAACATGGGAAACATGCGCCCCTTTACAGGCATACTATAGACACCCCCCAGCTATGAAATTTAAAGGGATATTACACTTTTATTGTTTGACTTTAAGTATTATTAAAATCACTGCTCCTGAAAAAACGGCAGTTTTTAAAACTTTTTTTTGCATTGATCCATGTCCCCTGGGGCAGGACCTAGGTCCCCAAACACTTTTTATGACAATAACTTGCATATAAGCCTTTAAAATTAGCACTTTTGATTATTCATGTTCGTGTCCCATAGACTTTAACGGTGTTCGCGTGTTCAAACAAACTTTTTTCCTGTTCGCATGTTCTGGTGCGAACCGAACAGGGGGGTGTTCGGCTCATCCCTACTCCTGAGTATGGTGTGATACCTTTTCACAGCCTAGTCACACAGAGAGGCCCAAAATTCAAAGAGCACCTTCAGGCTTTCTAGGGGCATAATCTAATTTCCTGGCTGCCTCTTGCATTTTTGGAGGCCCTGGATCACCAGGACAGAAAAAACACCCACCAAATGACTCCTTTTTGGAATGAAACACCCCAAGGTGTTTTAACCTCCCTGGCGGTATGATTATTTTGGATTTTAGGTGCTGAAAGCGGTACAATTATTTTGCATGGAAATTTGGTGTTTTATATTGTAGGTCTGTAATTCTTAACAATAACACACTTAAATCTGTCCAAACAAGAGTCTAGTAGATATCCCGGGTATGATGAAGTTTGAAACACAAAAACATAAATTATAATATAATAAATAAATATAAATAATTAAAAAAAAATAATATAATACTAATAAAATAAATTTCCCCACTATTCACTATCGCTCAATTCTGCAAGTGTTCTAATTTACTATCGCTGTTTTCTAGCTGGTCTAAAGCCACTTTTGAAGTAAAGGGACACTTTTTGATTGCTATGGACAATCTCCAGTTTCCAGGCAGAAAGAACTGTATATATAACATAAAACTGCATGCAAGGCATGGGCCAAAGCACTGGGGACCAAAGGCATGTGAAATAATTTCATACAGTACTGTAATCTGTTAGATTACAGTACTGTATGTGTTATGGTTTTTACATGTTTTTAATTTGCTGCCAGGCTCCGCCTCCGTGCGTCACGATGCTCGCAGGGAACGGAGCCTGGCATGGAGAGGCTTTGGAGGAGACTGAGCCTGCAGACACAGTGCCGGACATCGCAGGATCCTGGGGACAAGGTAAGTAAAGCCACACCAGTATCCTGCAATGTAATCCGGAATGTGGCTCGGGGTTACCGCTAATGGGACTGAAATTTAACCCCGAGCCACACTCGGGAAAACCGTCAGGGAGGCTACGAGGCATGGGGAGTCTTTTGATGTCTTCATTTTTTGCCACAACATTCTGGAAAATGGAAAAAAGTGGAAATAAAATTAGAATTTTTTTTACACAAAGCTAGCAATTTAATAAGATATTGCTCACATAGCATGGGCATACTTAGAATTACACCCCAAAACAAATTCTGCTACTCCTCCCGAGTAAGGGTATACCACATGTGTAAAACTTTTTCACAGCCTAGCCACACAGAGGGGCTTCATGTATAAAAATGTTTTGCTAGAAAACTACTTAGATCCCCCTAACAATAATTATTTTTAAGCAGAGGTCTCCAATGCAGCCAATCAAAAACAGGTCGGTCTGATCGGCTGCTTCCCTGGTCAGTAATGGCCAGATAAACAAAGAACTGAAAGTGACAAAATCCTTATCATTTCAGTTTTTGACATCACACAGTGGGAGGAACAACATCAGCTCCTCTCACTGTGTGCTCAGATGCTGTCGGTCATTTCCTTACTGGGCTCCCCGATCGTTCAGGGGGAGAGCCCAATAAAGGGAGGCCTTTTCACTGCCTGTAAAGGCTCCACCACCACCTTAAGGAAAGCTTGCTTACCAGATGGCAAGCAATACAAGCATATGGCTATAGCCATAACGTATATGTCAGTGTAGCGATTGGATACGCAAGTGCAGGTCCCCGGTCCAGAGGCTCATCCCATAGTGTGAGTGAAGTTCCTGGTACAGAGGCTCATTTCCTGGTCCCAATCCTCACAGACATCAAAAGCTTACAAGGCCTTGACTGGGCTATAGCCATATGCTTATATTGCTTGCCATCTTGTGAGTTTTCCTTAAGGTGGCGGTGCACATTTAAATAGTTGAGTGAAGGTGGTGCTGTTTGTCCTAACCCAGGAATTTTACTTACTACTGGAGATTCAATCCAACCAATAATATGGACTATCACTTTTATGAAATTTACTATGTTTATGTTTAATTAGCGCAGTTCTGTTTTCCTTTTTATGGTGGTGATCAGGATGCTGGTATGGGGTATAGCAGTGAACATGATGCTGGTAAAGGGTATGGCAGTGATTAGGATGCTGGTATGGGATATGGTGGTGTTCCGGGCGCTGGTGAGGCAATGATCAGGATGCTGGTATGGTAGTGATCAGGATGCTGGTATTGGGTATGGTATTGATCTGGACGTTGGTATTGGATATGTCAGTGATCAGGACACTAGCATGGCATATGGTGGTGATCAGGATGCTGGTATGGGGTATTGTGGTGATCAGGATGCTGATATGGAGTATGGGAATGATCAGGATGCTGGTATTGTGTATGGCTGCTATGGGGTATAGTGGTGATCAGGACACTGGTATGGCATATGGTGGTGATCAGAACACTGGTATTGTGTATGGGGATGATCAGGATGCTGGTATTGTGTATGGCGGTGATCAGGGCACTGGTATGGCACATGATGGTGGTCAGGACGCTGGTATGGGGTATGATGGTGATCAGGATACTGGTATTACATAGTGGTGATCAGGATGCTGGTATGGTGTATGGAGGTGATCAGGTCACTAGTATGGTGTATGGCGGTGATCAGGATGCTGGTATGGCATATGATGGTGATCAGGATGCTGGTATTGTATATGGCAGTGATCAGGATGCTTGCATGGTGTATTGTGGAGATCAGGACACTGGTATGAGGTATGGTGTGATCAGGGCACTGGTATGGAGTATGGTGGCGATCAGGATGCTGGTATGGGGTATGGTGGTGATCTGCAGGATGCTGGCATGAATTATGGTGGGGATCAGGATGCTGCTATGGTGAATTGCAGTGATCGGGATGCTGGTATGAGGTATGGTAGTGATCAGGACATTGGTATGAGGTATGGCGGTGATCGGGATGTTGGTATGGTGTATGGTGATGATAAGGATGCTGGTATGAGGTATGGCAGTGATCAGGATGCTGGTATGAGGTATTGCGATTATCGGGATGTTGGTATGGTGTATGGCGATAATCAGGGCATTGGTATGGGGTATGGCAGTGATCAGGATGCTGGTATGGCATATGGTGGAGATCAGAACACTGGTATGGCATATAGCAATGATCATGATGCTGGTATGACGTGCTGGTGATCAGGATGCTGATATGGAGTATGGAGGTGATCAGGATGCTGGTATGGCATATGACGATAATCAGGACACTGGTATGGGGTATGGCAATGATCAGGATGCTGGTATAACGTGGTGGTGATCAGGATGCTGGTATGGTGTATGGCGGTGATCATGATGCTGGTATGGCATATGACAGTGTAATAAAAAATTTTTTTTACAATTGTAGAATTGGAATGTAAAAGAAAAAAAACTGTAATACATACATTTATCTATCCATCTCTGCTTTTAAAAACTCTTCCTCATAGTTGGATGTCTGGAGCTGTAAAAAAATAAACAATGTTGTTTGTGCTGATCTAGTTTTCCTATTGTAGACCATATCAAACAAATGCACAGCAAACATGTTGGGACATGCTTGACAATTCCAAACAAATGGGGAAGAAAGGTTAAACATTTACAGAGGGCATTTTTGGCCAAAGAAGTATGAGCCATGTATGCAGCAAACACAGAAGGGCATGCAGAAGTTTAATGCCAAAAACGGGTATGAACATGCAGAAATTAGTAAGGACAACCATGTGCCACAAGGAAAGCATGAATGTTCCAAGGAGAAAAATGTACCACAAGCAAAGCATGAAACATAAATGATGCCTAAATGTTCCACAAGTAAGGAAGAACATGTTCCACAAGCAAAGCATGAAACTGCATAGCTGAAAAGACAAATGAGGCTGTCCTTTACCATGTGCTCCACAAGATCCAAGATGTTTGGCTTCTCTTCTGCTAAACTCTCCTCTGCCATTGCTCCCTTCTGCCAAGGCCCTGAGAAGTGTGATCTGTAAAAGAAGCCCCACCTGCTGGAAATGACGACATGAGGTAATTTGTGGCACAGATTCATGAGTTAAATACTGCAAATTTTTAAAAAATACAGCGTTTTTTAGTGAATAGAAAAAAATGTTTGAAATATGTTAAGCAGGATTTTACCACAGTTCTGCAAGCGTTAGATACAACTGAGCCTATGATGATTAGCATTGCCAAAGAAGCTTTAGAATACTAGGTTATGCACTGGACTGGCAACAAGGAGAGGGGCGCCTCTGAATATATATCATAAATAGGGATGAGCCGAACAGCCCCCTGTTCGGTTCGCACCAGAACATGCGAACAGGAAAAAAGTTTGCTCGAACACACGAACACCGTTAAAGTCTATGGGACACGAACAGGAATAATCAAAAGTGCTAATTTTAAAGGCTTATATGCAAGTTATTGTCATAAAAAGTGTTTGGGGACCCGGGTCCTGCCCCAGGGGACATGGATCAATGCAAAAAAAAGTTTTAAAAACTGCCGTTTTTTCAGGAGCAGTGATTTTAATAATGCTTAAAGTCAAACAATAAAAGTGTAATATCCCTTTAAATTTCATAGCTGGGGGGTGTCTATAGTATGCCTGTAAAGGGGCGCATGTTTCCCGTGTTTAGAACAGTCTGACAGCAAAATGACATTTCGAAGGAAAAATTCCATTGAAAACTACCCGCGGCTATTGCATTGCCGACAATACACATAGAAGTTCATTGATAAAAATTCCCCACAGGGAAACCCCGAACCAAAATAAAAAAAAAAAAAATGGCGTGGGAGTCCAGCTAAATTCCATACCAGGTCCTTCAGGTCTGGTATGGATATTAAGGGGAACCCCGGCCAAAATTTTTTAAAAAAATGACGTGGGGTTCCCCCTAAATTCCATACCAGACCCTTCAGGTCTGGTATGGATTTTAAGGGGAACCCCGCGTCAAAAAAAAAAAAAACGGCGTGGGGTCCCCCCAAAAATCCATACCAGACCCTTATCCGAGCACGCAACCTGGCAGGCCGCAGGAAAAGAGGGGGGGACGAGAGTGTGCCCCCCCTCCTGAACCGGACCAGGCCACATGCCCTCAACATTGGGAGGGTGCTTTGGGGTAGCCCCCCAAAACACCTTGTCCCCATGTTGATGAGGACAAGGGCCTCATCCCCACAACCCTGGCCGGTGGTTGTGGGGGTCTGCGGGCAGGGGGCTTATCGGAATCTGGAAGCCCCCTTTAACAAGGGGACCCCCAGATCCCAGCCCCCCCCGTGTGAAATGGTAAGGGGGTACAAAAGTACCCCTACCATTTCACTAACAAACTGTCAAAAATGTTAAAAATGACAAGAGACAGTTTTTGACAATTCCTTTATTTAAATGCTTCTTCTTTCTTCTTTCTTCTATCTTCCTTCATCTTCTTCTGGTTCTTCTGCCTCTTCTGGTTCTTCCCCCGGCGTTCTCGCCCAGCATCTCCTCCGCGGCGTCTTCTATCTTCTTCTCCTCGGGCCGCTCCGCACCCATGGCATGGGGGGAGGCTCCCGCTCTTCTCTTCATCTTCTTCTTCATCCTCTTCTCTTCTTCCTTCCAGCCCGAGGAGAAGAAGATAGAAGACGCCGCGGAGGAGATGCTGGACGAAAACGCCGGAGGAAGAACCAGAAGAGGCAGAAGAACCAGAAGAAGATGAAGGAAGATGAGAGTCTCTTGTCATTTTTAAAATTTTTGACAGTTTTTTAGTGAAATGGTAGGGGTAAGTACCCCCTTACCATTTCACACAGGGGGTGGCTGAGATCTGGGGGTTCACTTGTTAAAGAAGGCTTCCAGATTCCGATAAGCCCCCCGCCCGCAGACCCCCACAACCACCGGCCAGGGTTGTGGGGATGAGGCCCTTGTCCTCATCAACATGGGGACAAGGTGTTTTGGGGGGCTACCCCAAAGCACCCTCCCAATGTTGAGGGCATGTGGCCTGGTACGGTTCAGGAGGGAGGGGCCACACTCTCATCCCCCCCTCTTTTCCTGCGGCCTGTCAGGTTGCATGCTCGGATAAGGGTCTGGTATGGATTTTTGGGGGGACCCCACACCGTTTTTTTTTTTGGCGTGGGGTTCCCCTTAAAATCCACACCAGACCTGAAGGGTCTTGTATGGAATTTAGGGGGAACCCCACGTCATTTTTTTTTAAATTTTGGCAGGGGTTCCCCTTAATATCCATACCAGACCTGAAGGGCCTGGTATGGAATTTAGGGGGACTCCCACGTCATTTTTTTTTTTTAATTTTGGTTTGGGGTTTCCCTGTGTTGAATTCCCATGCCGTCTTTATCAATGAACTTCTATGTGTATTGTCGGCAATGCAATAGCTGCGGGTAGTTTTAAATGGAATTTTTCCTTTGAAATGTCATTTTGCTGTCAGACTGTTCTAAACACGGGAAACATGCGCCCCTTTACAGGCATACTATAGACACCCCCCAGGTGCGAAATTTAAAGGGATATTACACTTTTATTGTTTGACTTTAAGCATTATTAAAATCACTGCTCCTGAAAAAACGGCCGTTTTTAAAACTTTTTTTTGCATTGATCCATGTCCCCTGGGGCAGGACCCGGGTCCCCAAACACTTTTTATGACAATAACTTGCATATAAGCCTTTAAAATTAGCACTTTTGATTTCTCCCTTAGACTTTTAAAGGGTGTTCTGCGGCATTCGAATTTGCCGCGAACACCCCAAATTGTTCCCTGTTCGGCGAACTTGCAAACAGCCAATGTTCGAGTCGAACATGAGTTCGACTCGAACTCGAAGCTCATCCCTAATCATAAACACATTTTATGAAAACAGCAATATCCACTCACATAAAAGTTGGAGAAGTTGCATTCAGGTCAGTTGGCTGAGCTTGAAGAGATGCAGTGGAACTACAGGTCACAGCGGTTCCTGCAGGGCATGTGAAGTCCAGGGAGGATGAGCTGGTACAGCCAGATGCAATCTCTTGCGGTTATCAGTCCTAACGCTCTGTTTGCTCCCCAAGCCTCGTTGTGATCTTCCACACGGCCGGCCGTGTTCCAGCTTAGAGGCTTTTATTACATAGCGGTGAGCGGCAGGGCGGCCGAACGGTTGCTCTGACGTCCCCCCCTTCCCCTGTTTTTTACTACTTGGAACCCTTATCCTGACATCCAGGACACCACCAGGCTCCTAATACAGCAGGATATGCGTTGGACCTGAATGCAACTTCTCCAACTTTTATGTGAGTGGATATTGCTGTTTTAATAAAATGTGTTTATGATATATATTCAGAGGCGCCCCTCTCCTTGTTGTTGTTTTAGCTTGCTGGATCCCGCTTTTGGCTCCTTTGGTGGCTGCCCTGACTGACCTCCGTTTATATTCTCCCAACATATGTGCATGAACATTTACATGCATCTTTCCAGTCTATTTTAAGTTTTTGGACTAATCGGTTTTTTATCGAAGGTAATTGTGCTTTGCACCTTTTTACTTGTCTTATGCACTGGACTGGGCTTCCTTGAGGCATTAGATCTTTATTTTAAACCTGTAAAAACCTGGAAAGTTTCATAACATGACCTATTTTTACCTATCTTGTTTTCTGCATACTGAGTTTACCAAGTCATAAGGATATGAAAAATACCGTATTCATCAGCGTATAACATGCGCCGGCGTATAACACGCACCCCATGTTTAGGAGGGAATTTTAAGGAAAAAACTTTTAGGAGTAAAGTTTAAGGAAGAAAAACTTACACTAAAATGCCCATCAATGCAGCGTTAATGGTGTCCATCTGCAGCCTTGTCAGTGTCAGTGCAGCCTTGCTCCAGTGTCTATTGCAGCCTTTTCAGTGCAGCTTTGCCCCAGTGCAGAATTGTCAGTGCAGCCTTGTCAGTGCAGCTTTGCCCCAGTGCAGAATTGTCAGTGCAGCCTTGCCCCAGTGTCCACTGCAGCCTTGTCAGTGCATCTTTGTCCCAGTGCAGCCATGTCAGTACAGCCTTGTCAGTGCAGCCATGTCAGTGCACCTTTGCCCAAGTGCAGCCTTGCCCCAGTGCAGCCTTGCCCCAGTGCAGCTTTGCCCCAGTGCAGCTTTGCCACAGTGCAGTCTTGTGTGATCACCGCGATCCCTGCCAACATACACAGCCGTGTGTAAATTCAAATATGGCGCCTAGACTGCAGGGACTCGGCGGAGCCGAGATACACATACCCGAGAGTCCTCGGCTTTTCTCGGTGCCGCTTACAGTCTTGCCCAGTCCCGCCCTATGATGGACATCACACAGGTCCAATGGCGGGACTGGGCGGGACTGTAAGCGGCGCCGAGAAAAGCCGGGGACTCTCGGGTATGTGTATCTCGGCTCCGCAGAGTCCCTGCAGTCTCAGCACCATATTTGAATTTACACACGGCTGTGTATGTCGGCGGCGATCGCAGCAAACGCCGCGATCGCTCCGATCACACAAAATTGGCGGGGATCGGCCTATAACACTGATTTTCAGGGAAAAAAGGGCGTGTTATATGCCGATAAATACGGTATATTTTATTGAATTCCTTCCTGAACAATGTATCTTGTTTCCCAACACTCCATATCAAATAGCAAAAAACTTCTCGTCTGTGCACAAGGTAGTTAGGAGTCTGTCAATCCAGTGTTCACAACCAATCATAAGAACTCCATGTCATTGCAATTTGTCACACATTTTTGCATGAATTGTTTTTCAGTGAATCGGATACCCATGACACATTGCCCCAGGCCCAATGCCTAGAACAATGCAGATAACCACAAAGAGAATCTGAAATAATTAACAAATATGTTAATGATGGCTGTTAATGACAAATGCACTGCTACTTGAACTCATTTACACATATCTAATGAAAAATAGCATTTTTCATGAAGAAACGATTTTTCTTGTAAGATTCATAAGTTTCTGATGTATGTAAATCTGTAGAGATGCACGGAAGATAGCAAAATGTGCATATTAAGTCATTGAATATTCATAGAAGGTAATTCAAGAATACTTGATAGATGAGGAGTATGTTTTCTTTCTATATCGACAACAAGAAGAGGTTTAAAGTGTAAACACATGCATGACTGGTAATTTATTGAAAGACTATGGTATAATATTGCTGGAATACATAATGATGCATATTTAAATACTGTACCTTGAACTTGCTTTAAAAAGTAAGTCAAAGATCAATTTATTATACATTAAACCTACTAGATTTCAGTCTACTGAGTTCAGATCTTTGACAAAGGAGCTTTGATTGGCTGATTTGTGTCACTTCGCTTTATTAAAGTGATTGTAAAGTCTACATTTTTTTCAAATAATAGATGTTACACTTAATTACTCTGTACAACGGTATTGCACAGAGCGGCCCCAAACCTCGTCTTTTAGGATCCCCCGCTGGTGCTTTCAGTTCCTCCTCTTCTGTGTATGCTATCATAGGAATCCTCTTCCGATGGTGACACATGTGCAGGCTTGCTTTTCTAGCACTTAGATCTCCTTAAAATGCACAGAGATGTGCTGCAGATCATCATCATTTTAGCGATCTTGCATAGTTTTCTTGCTTAATGGATATGTATGGTGACTGGCCCAGGACTAAATAGTTTTAAAGCTGTAATCCAATAAGACATTTAAAAAAGTTGTGCCCAAAGCAATCCTGATGCTGGCAATAACTCATTAGCAATGCTCCTGATTTTCTGTATAGAGATGTGTTTCTGAGCATGTTTAAAGGACAAGTTCATGAATTGTAAAATATCCCCAGCTGCTTTCCCTAGTTTTCTAAATACACTAACCTTTGGCACCACCTCTGCAAGTCCTTTTTTACCTCCTCCAATGGCTTCAGTCTCTTGTACCATCCTCAGCCCAGCTAGTATAAATCTAGTGCCATGCTGCCCACACTTGAATACTTAAAGCTCATAGCATTAAATGGAACATTCCTGTACTTCAGGAGTAACATCCACCAATTTATATAGGATATTGATGCTCAGGAGAGGGTAGCCTGGAGCTAAATGTTTAGCAGCCGGACTGTAAACAGAGTAGGAGGCCATAGCAATTGAATAAGGAGAATTGCTAAGAAATAAAAACACGCAGGTTGAACTGGATGGGCCGGTGTCTTTTCAACCTTATAAAATACTGTAAAGAACAATTTAGCTATGAGGTAATTAAGAACCTGCAGGAGAAATTTTACATTTAATGAACTTGCCCTTATAGTATGTTTTTTGTAAAAATAAGTGTTAATAAAGAGTTTCTGTAAGAAATTGAGTGCTAAAATATTATATTCCTGATCTGTTGTTTCGTTGTAAATGACTATTTTTAACAAGTGGTTTTTGCGCATGTTAAAAAAATGAACTTCTATGCCAAGTTAAGCATAGTTACTCCCTCTCACTAATGAAGAAAAAAAAATAAAGAAAAATCCAATTTTAAGTTCAAAGCTGCATTGCTTTATACATTTTGTGAATGCCTCCTATTGAAAGTCATTCACTGTCATCAGAAGATTTAACACACTCCCTTTTATCTAAAATAACTAAAATGATATTCAAATAATGTAATCGCCAATGCAGAGGTCATGTTGAAGGGAAGATCAGTTATAATATTTCTTCAAAACAGTACACTTGTAAAATGTTAATATTTTTCTATTTCTTGCTGCCCTTGTGCCTTTGACTGCTACTTTTGCTTTTTTCTCTGCTAATCCTATTAATTGTAGAGTATCTCCTTATATTAATAAATGCGCCATTCCTGATTAAATTCCGGCATGTAAAATGATGTACATCAAAATCTGTGCTCTGTTTTAATGTGTCTTGCTCATAATGTAATCAGGTTGATATGGGAGACAAATGAAAGATCTTTTATGCAACATAGCATTCATGTAGATTTATTCCTCATTTTTAGATGACTACATTGATGCCAGGGAACAGATTGGAAAGGTCTGCTCAGTCCTTGTGCATTTATTAAAAATTCCAATAAATTTGCTTGCTCTCAGAGAAGTGATTTTTTTTTTGAAGGGACAAAAACATCATTTGGCCTTAGCATAAATTAGACTCCAGAACGTGCATATGTAGTTTATTAAGTAGATATGGCAATTGCCTACCAATTAAGGATGTAAGTGGACATCAGGAATTCTGGAAAATAGTAAAATGTTTCAGTGCTAAAAGAATATACTGCTTCACATATCACCCTTATTCTCTAAGCTGGAGAACATATGCCACCTTTGTTCAAACTTATGACCGATATTACAAGGAACTGATCTATATCAGTGTACATAAATTCCTGAATAATTAATGCAAGCAAAGAGCCAATGCACCTGCTATGGGGCCCTGTGCGATAACTGCTTTCTCTGTTTAGAAGCATTCTTTATTATCAAGGAGAGCTCGGACATGCGGGTTGATTTACTTAAACTGGAGAGTACAAAATCGGGTGCAGCTGCGCATGGTAGCCAATCAGCTTCTAACTTCAGCTTGCTCAATTAAGATTAGACAAAAAAAACTGAAAGATGATTGGTTTCTTTGCAGAGCTACCCCACTCTCCAGCTTTAGTAAATCAACCCCGCAACATCTATATTACTGAGTGTTTAGCTTGTTCAGCCTAATATTTATGTTTTAGTTACAAGCAGGATGTTTGGACCAAATTTTGGCTATTCAGGCATTCATCCCAATGCAGGAATTGTAACTCGTTCAGCTGGAGCTGAACATCATATATATTAGCATTATTTTATCACTACCATATGTCACAGCTTTCTATGTGCCTATAGTTTTTAAGGAAGTGGCAGGTGGCGGCACACACTGCATTCTTAGCAACCAGCAATACCACCCAGCCCCATTAATTTACTGTTCATGCATATGGCAGCCAGACTGCATGCTCAGAAGAGGGTCTGGTAATGAATTTGTGTGGAACACCACACAGTTTTTTTTTTTCTGATGGTCCCCCAATAACATCTATATTGGACCCTCATCTAAGATAAAGGTCTGGTATAAATGAAGGAAATCCTGGCCATCTGTTTACAAACAGAAGTAAGTGGCCAAAAGCTGTAATTTGTTAGCAAATTAAATTTTCTTCTTTTTAAATGTCAGCTGTATTGTAGTAGGTTGTATACACTGTGCAGTCACATCACAGGCAGGTTAAGGGTATCCTCAGATGTCTTATTTAATGGAATGTTGCATTTTAATGCTGACCTTAAAGCATTATTAAAATCGATGGTCCCTGCCAAATGGATTTTAAATATTTTTAATGATTTGACACATGTGCCTAAGGCTGGCCATACACTATACAATTTTCTTATTAAATTTCCTTTGGATTTACCTTCAACTATGTAGTGCAAGGGCCTATCTGCATACAAATTGAAAGGGTTTAGGTTTGACCTCATATTATATGGTTTTGGTAAATCTAAAGGGAAGTTGAACAAGAAAATTGTATAGTGTATGGACAGCCTAAGGGACAGCATAGCTTGTTACATGTAACATGTTACTATACAACACCTGCGTGCACCTCCCCATTCCACAATCCGTGACAGCAGGCCCCTCCCTGCATCCACTGTCACAATTTTGAAAACAGCTTGGCTGTGCGCAGCTCTTCCTTCACAGCCACATCATTCACTCACAGGAATCTGTGAATGAACTGCAAGTCCCATCTGCTACCACGGTTCTCAATGAATTGTGAGAGTGCTGTGAGCGCTCTTGTAGTTCATTAACACTTCCTACATCTTGCAAACAGAGAGCCTGTACAGAGGTATGGGCAGAAAGCTGTAGGCGTTGTCTGCAGAAGTCTAACATTGCACCCACGATCTACGGAGAGAAAAAAAAATGAATGCACATTTTTTTCCCTGCAAAAATATGGGTTTTTATTTTTTTAAGGTGAACTTAGCCTTTAAATTACCCAAATTACAACATAAAAATAGAAATGTTTTATCTATATCATTATTTTAAAAGAAGACATACAAGTTTAAAACATACACTGTATTAAAGCAACATTGCAATAAGCCCCCATACATATTAAGTCTACATCTGCAACCTATTAGCTATCTTAATCATATAATATCCTTATAGTGCAAGTGACTTATTCCATCATATCTAATTCTGCTAATATATGGTGAAGGTATATGGATTACTTAACACATTTTTCTGAAATATTCAGTTTTTTGGGAGTTTATTACAGGTTTATTACAGGTGAATGCTGCAAAAAATACAAAAAAATGTAGGAAGTCTACAATTCTCATATAATTTTGTAAATCTACACATTCAAAATTTTACAGCCACATAAGAATAAATAATTACATCATATTTATTGTGAAACCATACCATTGATTTTTGTATTTGTTGTAGTATTAGTCCCTTTTAAACTTCCGAAGAAGCAGAGTATTTTCGAAAAATGCATTGAGTAATCACCATTTTTCACCATATTTTAGCAGAATTATGCATGATGGATTGTTGGTACCTTAATCACTTCCCGTCTGGCCTATAGCAGAATGACGACCGGGCGGTGGTTCAGTTATCCTGACTGGGCGTCATATGACATCAAGCAGGATAACTGGTGGCCCCCCACCCCCGTGGCGATCGGTGATGCGGCGTGTCAGTCTGACACACCGCTGTACCGATCTCAGTAAAGAGCCTCTGACAGAGGCTCTTTATCACGTGATCAGCCATGTCCAATCTCGGCTGATCACAGTGTAAACAGGAAGAGCCGTTTATCGGCTTTTGCTCACTCGCATCTGACAGATGTTAGTAGAGGAGAGCCGATCGGCTGCTCACCTGACGGGGGGGTCTGCGCTGACAGGGATGCTGCCAGGACCACCAGGGCACCCACCACACATGGATTACCAGGTATGCCCTCCGTGGCCACCAGGGATGCCACACAGTGCCCTAAAAGATGCCAATCAGTGACCACAAATGGTGCCAGTCAATGGCCAATCAGTGCAGCCTTTCAGTGCCCATCAGTGCTGCCTATCAGTGCCCATCAGTACCGCCTATGAGTGCCCATCAGTGCCACCTATGAGTGCCCATCAGTGCTGCATACCAGTGCCACCTATCAGTGCTCATCAGTGCCAACTCATTGGTGCCACCTCATCAGTGCCCATCAGTGCCGCCTTATCAGTGCCTGTCAGTGCAGCCTCATCAGTGCCCGTCAGTGAAGGAGAAAACTTACTCATTTTCAAAATTGTATAACAGAAACAAAGAAAAACTTTTTTTTTCAAAATTTTCGGTCTTTTTTTATTTGTTGCGCAAAAAATAAAAACTCCAGCAGTGATCAAATACCACCAAAAGAAATCTCTATTTGTGGGAACAAAATGATAAAAAATTTGTTTGGGTACAGTGTAGCATGACCGCACAATTGTCATTCAAATTGCGACAGTGCTGAAAGCTAAAAATTGGCCTGGGCAGGAAGGGGGTGTAAGTGCCTGGTATTAAAGTGGTTAAAAGCCCGCTATATACGAATCAGTTCAATTAATTATAAACTAGTATGAAACTAGACTGCTATGTAACACACATGCTTAAGATTTCCTTACATTTCAAAACTATTTTGTTTTTAGTTGGGCAACACTAGTGCAAAGAATGGTGTCAAACAAATCAACAAATATGATGGTAATATTTATGTGATTCCTTATTGCACTCTATAAGCCATTTATACATTAGCAGAATTTATCAGACAACGCAAAAAAAATAAATAAAAAAAGTTTTCTATGCACTGAACATAAGAACTCAAGAAAATAGTGAAGACTATCACTACCACCACTAAATCAACTACTTCTAGGCTGAGTTCATTAAACATATTTTACAACTGACGTAAGCAGCACCCCAGCTGCTTACATTCAGTAGCTGACTAGGGATCTATCATTGGCAACAGAGTGTCCAGGGAAGAGGACCATCATGGGAGTTTTACTTTGTGGGGGATTATTGTTTTGACATCATAGGACATTTTTTTGAACATCCTGGAGCTTTTTATAACTAAGGACTTTTTCTATGATGTGTGTGTTTATTTACAAAGCATATTTTTTATGAATGAGTAACCAGGGGTTCTTACCCCTTACTCATTCTTCCAGGGGAGTTGGATATCTGGGAACCTTCCTTATACTAAAGGGGGCTTCCATATTCCAATAAGCCCCTCCACAGACTTACACATCCACCGAGCCAGAGATGTGGGAAAGATGATCTTGTCCCTGTCAACATGGGGGCAAGGTGCTTTGCCAGAGTGACCACCTTGCTAGGTACCTACCCTAGATTGAGGGCATGGGGTCTGGTATTGCTCAGAAGAGATGGGACAACACTCTCTGTCCCTTCCTCTCCTGGCCAAACAGGCTGCATGCTCAGTTAAGGGTCTTTCAAGGAACAGGGCCCCTTATAAATGAAAGATTTAAGGGGTGTTGCTTGCTGCGTGTTGATAGGATGACATTTCTCTGGGACCTAATTTTACTAAATATCTGGTATAAATTTAGGCTCAAAGGTAATGCCATACATGAAGGCATTCCTTTTTCCCACTATTCCCACTATCACTATTTTATTTTAAACCACCACCAAAAAAACTGTGTATGAGATAGATTTTTTTTCTAAAGAACCACTAGGCTAGAGGAAATCTAGATTTTTTTTTCTCACATCTCTCCCAACCACAGAAACTGTTCATAAAATGTGAAAGTAGCTGGAACCCTTGCAACCCTTTCATCATTGTTCCCACACCATTATGCTCTGCAGGATCTGGGATCTACATGTATGCAGAATTTGCCCTGTCAATCTGGTGGGTGTATGCACCTGAGTACTGTCTGGCCAGAAGGGATTCATGTGAATTTATGTGTTTTCCTTAACATTTATTTACTGTAGCTCACAAACACTAGTAGACAGAAAATATAGGGCAATTTTTATTTGCCCATTCTGAAAAATAAAAACAACTTTTGGATTAAAATTACAGAACTGTTACAAACTGGATTTCCAACTACATTGCCATTACTTTAAAATAAGATCAGTAAAAAAATCTGCTTCGTATTTTAGATCCTTGTTCTTGTTGCTCTACGTTATTTCTTTGGTTACTGATAGCTCTGAGATAGTTTCATGTAAAATAAAAAAGAAAGGCTCACACTGCAGCTGTATAAACAACATTAGCTAAAAGAAAAACAGCTGACACTACACTCCAGGAATGGCAAATCTGGCCATCACAAAGCAATAAACTGCAGAAAATATATGGTGGGGGTAAATCTCAGGGATAGTCAAAAGTCATATTACCTTTATGTTCAGTCCAAGATAAATTGACTCCTCATTAACCCCGTAAAAAGCAGAAGACACTTGCAATGCCTTTGTTATTCCCTACATACTGTAGATACATTTCCATGTTTAGCCACTTGAAAAGAAAGAATGATAATATTGAAAAGATGTTAGCTGAAATCCTCTGCTTCCTGAGCTTACTGAGACAAGTTTACATATTAACCACTTGCCGACCAGCCGCCGTCATTATACTGCGGCAGGTCGCCTTTTTCCCACGAATCGCCATAGCTGTATGTCAGCTCCTTTAAGAGCCATAGCAGGCATGTGCGCCTGCTGCATGGTGGGGACCCAATGTGCGTGGCCGGCGGCCACTATGTCCGCCAGACACTATGTCCGCCGGCCACCCTCGATCGCGGGAAAGAGAGCCAGAATGTAGATCTATCAATGTAAACAGACAGATCCCCATTCTGACAGGGGAGGAGAGAGAGATCTGCTGTTAAGGAACAGGAATCTCTCTCCTCCTCCAGTCAGTCCCATCCCCCCACAGTTAGAAACACTTCCCAGGGAACACATTTAACCCCTTGATCGCCACTTAATGTTAACCCCTTCCCTGCCATTGACATTTACACAGTAATCAGTGCATTTTTATAGCACTGATCACTGTATAAATGTCAATGGTCCTAAAAAAAAGTGTCTGTCCCGCTAAAAATCGCAGATTGCCGCCATTACTAGTAAAAAAATAATAATAAAAATGCCATAAATCTATCCCCTATTTTGTAGATGCTATCTTTTACTCAAACTAATATATGCTTATTGCAATTTTTTTAACCAAATATTTGTAGAAGAATACATATTGGCCTAAACTGATGAAGTCTTTTTTTTTCTTTTGATATTTATTTTAGCAAAAAGTAAAAAATATTGTTTTTTTTTCAAAAAATAAAAACTGCAGCGGTGATCAAATACCACAAAAAAAAGCTCTATTTGTGAGAAAAAAAAGACGTCAATTTTGTTTAGGTACAATGTCGCATGACCACGCAATTGTCAGTTAAAGCGATGAAGTGCTGTATCGCAAAATTTGGCCTGCATTAAGGGGGAAAATCTTCCGGTCTGTAAGTGGTTAAAAGGGTACTGCTTTTTTTCAATTGAACCTAATTCATTAAACTTTTAGCACTCCAAATGCAATTTAAGCAAAATCATCGCAAACACAAAATGAATGAGCATGGAAAATTAGCTTCTGAATTAGCACGTGCTAAATATATATGTGAGCCATGCACATTTTGCACCTGATTTATCAATTAGTTTCAGGTGTTAAAATGTGAAACTGAGCTCAGTTTCTCATACTAAAGTAAGGTCATATTCAGCATTTGACAAGTGAGATGGAACATTTTATAAAAGTTTAGGAATACTTCAACCTGAAGCAAGTCTATGGTAGGTTTTGTTTGTTTTTCAATACAATCAGATATTATGGCATTAAATGCATCCCTGTTTACTTGTGCAAACTTTTAGAATTCTGACTAACTAAATATCCAATTGATATACTGTATAATTAAACTTTCAATCTGCAAAACAATTTTAAATCTATATATTTCCTTTGTTGTGATTCATATCTTAACCACTTATCTTAATAAGGGAGCAATGGAAAAAGGTCACCTGAGGACAATAATTACTATATGTAATACATGATATCAGATCTCCAGGGGACACAAGGGAACCATTCAGTTGTCAGGATGGAATAGGTAATGAATGAACCAGCTTAAATTGAACAAATTCAGAAGGTGATAGAAGCTTGTGGATAAAGGAATAGTAATCCAGTTGAGCAGAATCCTGGTATCTAAACCTCTGTATATTGCTCCTGAATCAAAAATGCATTGGAAAGGGAATGGTCTGTAAATATGGTGGAATATAACAAGGTAAGTAAATGACCGGCTGGTAATGATAAGGAAGCAATGCCAGAGAAGGATAGTGGCAACAAACAGGAATGGAAACAGGGTATACAATCTACAGACAAGGATGCCAAATATCTCACCCAATTGGTATGGTTCCAAAACATGTCCCCTGGAGAATATTCCGCCGTGCTCATTCACGGGCAGAAGCCCGTTAAATGAGCTCCCTGACCCATTGACACACAGCACAATAGTATTAATAATAATACATTTTATTCAATACATTTTTGGTCAATAACATAATCAAATCAAAAACACTGAAACATTTTTTGTCCAAACAAGGGTGCAATATTACTAGTCATATTGCTTCTGCTTCAGTAAACATCCTGGGCATAATACATTTTGAAACATGGGGCTGCACAAAGCCCAACGTCGCAATAGAACCTGGTTTCCTTTTGGATTTTCCTTCCACTGTCATCATGCTTTGAGCAACAAACCACACACATCCTTGTGGGTGCTGACTTTTTTTCAGTTGGTGGGATCTAGTCCATGAAGTGATGACCAGTCAGGTGTTCTGGGTTGACAACGCCAGCAGCACAACGTCCAGCTTTATTCACAGCCGTTGGTGTTTGGTGGTTCAGAAAGATCAGTTTACCAACTTTCCAAACAAAGTCAGCATGAACCACAGGCTTGTTTAATCTTTTTTTTAGCAGAATGTAGGCATTCCACAAGCATTGCTTAAGAAGATGTCTGAAAATCTTCTTGTAATACTTTTTTTGTTGTTTTCTCGTTGCTGCATAAAATGTCATTGCTTGGTCAGCTCTGTCAACACCTTCCATGGTGTTGTTGTAGTCTATCACTATCTGTGGCTTCATCAAGTTTTTCTCACCTTTTGTGCATACCATGATCTTTTTGTCAAGCCATCGCAGTGCCATCATTTTGCCTTTCTGCCAGGCAACAATTTCTCCTGTCTTGAGCTTATTGCCAAAGATTGGTGATATGTCATGCCAGTTAGCCCTAACGGTTCCATAGGCATCCGTTTTGCAGAAGGAACTCATAAAGTTCAGGAGATGTGTAAAAGTTGTCTGTAGGTACACAATAGCCCTGATTTAGCAATGGCTCAATCAGTGAAAGAACGAAAGATGTTGTCATTCCATAATTACTGTATTTTGGGTTGAATTTGGTTCCTTTCCCAGTGTATAGAACATAATTCTAAATGTAACCAGTTGTCGATTCACATAGCATGAAGGCTTTTACGCCAAATCGTGCTATCTTTGATGCCATGTATTGCATCCAGCTGAGCGTTCCCTTGTAGGCCATAAGACTTTAATCTATGCTGATGTCTCTATCTGGCACATAGCTCCATTGGAAATTCTTCTGAATCATTTGATATACCTCCCAAATCTTCTTGAGTTTTGGTGCTGGATGAGTAGTTTCATCAAATTCTTCATTGTTTTCAAAGTGCAAATACCTCATTGGCAGGGAAAATTTGTACTCTGACATGACCGTGCGAAAGAATGGAATGGCTAGTAATTTATTGGTTGTCCAATACCACTTCTGCAGGGTTTTCCTCACCACTCCCTGAAGAATTATTAGGCCCAGAAATTTCCAAATGTCCTCGTTGGTCACTGGTTCACACTTTCTGCTCCTTGAAAACTTCTGATGTGTAGCAGCTTGTTGCTCCTGGTACCGGTTTGACACCATAACTATTTTTTCAATAACCTCATCTATCAAAAATAGTTGGAGGTATGCCAAGGGGTTGTCATCTTCAACATCCACTTTGATACCAGGTGCTCCAGTAAATGGGAATCTTTGGGGAGCTGCGTGATCTGTACTGCAGTCAATAGAGCATATCCGCATATCCCTGAGCTCAGTTGAAGGATCGTCGCTGAAATCACTTTCTGTCTGATTACAAATTTTGTCACAAATCGCTATCACTCAATTCTGCAAGTGATTCTGTATCGCTATTGCTGTTTTCCAGCAAGCCATAAAATGCTTTTGATGTAGAGGCACACCTTTTGGATGCCATGGTCGTTCTCCAGTTTCCAGGCAGAAAGTACAGTAAAACTGTAGGCAAGGGTACTGGACAAAGCACCGGGGGGCAAACTGAGGTCAAATTATTTGATACATTAATGTAATTCAATAGGATTACAATGTATTGTGTGTGTTGTGTTTTACACATTTTGAATATTCCACCGGTTCCACCCCCCTGCATCGCGACGCTCACAGGGAAGGGAAGCCGGAACACACAGAGCATCTGGCGGAAGATCCGGCCGCCGAACAAAGTGGGAGTACGTCGCGGGATCCCAGGGACAAGGTAAGTCACCTCTTCCAGAATCCAGTGATGCAATCCTGAGTGTGACTCGGGTTTACCACTAATGGTATTGAACTTTCACCCCGAGCCACACTCAGGAATACCACCAAGGAGGTTAACGACCAGGCCATTTTTTGCAATACGGCACTGCGTCGCTTTAACTGACAATTGCCCGGTCATGCGATGCTGTACCCAAACAAAATTGGTGTTCTTTTTTCCCACAAATAGAGCTGTTTCTTTGGTGGTATTTGATCACCTCTGTAGTTGTTATTGTTTGCGCTATAAACAAAAAAAGACTGACAATATATTTTACTTTCTGCTATAATACATATCCAAAAAAATATAAAAAAAACTAAGTTATTCAGCAGTTTAGGGCAATATGTGTTCTTCTACATATTTTTGGTAAAAAAAATCGCAATAAGCATATATTGATTGGTTTGCACACTATGGGATAGATTTTTGGACTTTTATTTTTTTATTGTTTTTACTGGTAATGACGGTGATCTGCAATTTTTAGCAGGACTGCGACATTGCGGTGAACAAAACTGACCCCAATTGACACTTTTTGGGGACCAGTGACATTATTACAGTGATCAGTGCTAAAAAGAATGCACTGAGCAATGTATAAATGACACTGGCAAGGAAGGGGTTAGTGCTAGGGGATGATCAAGGGGTTAACTGTGTTCCCTGCGTGTGTTCTAACTGTGTGGGGGATGGGCTTACTGGGACAACACAGAGATCGCTGTTCCTGATCACTAGGAACAGCAGATCTCAGTATTGTCCCCTGTCAGAATTGGGACCCGCCTTGTTTACATCCCTGTTCTGCCTCTCTGTACCGAACGCAGGTGGCCAGCTCCCGCAGTGGGTGCTCGCCCACACTATCACATGCACATCACATGTAGCCAAGCCGTCTTGCTGCAGTATATATGCGGAAGGCAGTCGGCAAGTGGTTAAAGGGTAACTCTACTTTCGTGGGGAAAAAAAATAGTAAATAAAGAAAAAATAATATAGCATATACAATTGCAACACAAATCATATTGTAATTGAATGTTATTAAAAATTCTCTTTTTTTTTCAATCTGCAGCCGCTGGAATTTTATGAAAATGCAATACAATATGGCTACCTGGAGGTGTTCTAACCACAGAATGTGTACAGAATGTCCCCTAGAAACATAATTTCCTACTTGTGTGATTGGCTCACTGATTTTCCCAGAAGTCTGCATTAAGATACAAGTCACATGTCAGGCATCCCCTGCAACAAAAATGTCATTTTTGGTGAGATAATCCCAATAGGAACACATCTAAAGGCATGCAGGCCCAGCAGCTTTCCTCATTAGCGCCCAGCAAGTGCAGCAGTTGGTTGATAATTATAAAACCACTCCCATTAGGCTTACTTTCCCACAGGAGCACATAGAAGCACACATGGATTTCTGCAGAATAGCAAAATGTAGGAATCTGCAACAAAGTTTGTTAACATTTTTGCAATGTACATAGATCACCCAGAAGGGAATGTTTTTTTCTCAACAAAAGTGGAGTTACGCTTTAAGTGGAACATTCTGCTGACCACAGATGCAAAATGCCAGATACCACAAAGAAAATTCACCAAAAAGCTTGCAATTTTGGAGGTCCCATCCAAATAATTTTGTTTGTGTGGCCTTGTAATTTGTATTTCTGCACCTGACTGAAACCTTTACATGAACTATTTAGTCAAATGTAAAACCCCATGTATTTATACTACAGAAGTTAAAGTGGTTGTAAAGTCAGAAGATTTTTTTTATCTTAATGCATTATGCATTAAGATAAAAAACCTTCTGTGTGCAGCAGCCCCCCTAATACTTACCTGAGCTCCCTCTCTATCCAGCGATATCCACAAGTGCCTCAGCCATCCAAGACTCTCCCTCCAGATTGGCTGAGACACAGCAGCAGTGCCATTGGCTCCCTCTGCTGTCAAACAGTTAGCCAATCAGGAGAGAGAGTGGGTGCGGCCAAACTGTAGTGCCATGTCTGAATGGATACACGGACCTGAAGCTCAGTTCAGGTGTCCCAATAGCAAGCTGCTTACTGTGGGGGCACTCAACAGGAGGGAGGGGCCAGGAGCTCCAGCCAGGGACCCAAGAAGACGAGGATATGGGCTGCTCTGTGCAAAACCCACTGCACAGAGCAGGTAAGTATAACATGCTTGTTATTTTAGTAGAAAAAAAAACAAGACTTTACAATCACTTTAAAAGTGCAACAAATTAGATTGCAGCTGATTCCTTCCTCACGTTTTTTTATGGCATAAGTACACGTGAAAAGTAGCATGACATGCTCCTTACTAGCAAGAGATAATCATACCCTCTCTTCCACAATTCCCCAGCACTATCATATCCCATAACCTCTTGCACCAGAGCATATAGGAATTGAACTAGGATACACCACATATAGGAAGCACTAGGGAAGGGATGAGATGAACTGCCCTGGGGTGAGCTTAGAAAAAGTTTTGATGTTGAACCTGAACCCCACTGAAATCACTGGGAGAACATGTAGCAATGCAAAAAAAAATAAAATAAAACTGGCTGGGAGCAGTGGCCTTCTTTTCATTTTTTTTTTCTTTGTAAATGCCACTTTTGCTGTAACACATTCTAAGACAAGAATTACAAAAAATGTGTAGCGCCCCCCTCTAAATGCATATGGTTGTGAGGGTCTGTGGGCTAGGGGCTTATCGAAATCTGGAAGCCCTCCAGATATCATCACCCCATGTGAATGAGTATGGGGTACCTAATAACCTACTCGTTCACAAAAAGGAAAGATGTAACCTAGAATAACCCAAATGTTTGACAGGACAATTATTTAAAAAATTAAGATCTGCAAAAAAGTCCCTAGTTGTAAATCCATTGTCAATCATGATGCCCGCAGTCCAATGACTTACTGAAAAAAAAACCTGACAACCAGGCACCCAAGACTGATCCCAATGCTACTCATACCTGTCATCAGTTATATAAGGGAAGGGGCTGGGATAGTCGTGACATCATTGATTAAATTTGGCTGGTGGCCATATTTGGATAGTTAAGGCATTGCTCCCCTACCCCTTTGCTTATGTGGCAAGATTCCTGGTGATGTCAATGGTTCCTAGGAAGCAACTCTTGGTTCCTTAGAAACCACTGACAGAGAGAAGTTGTTATATATAGGAGTGATAGAAATACCATTTACCTGCTACTGCTGAACAGGGGCCTAAATGACAAAGGTTCGAGCATTCTTAGGTTGACACTGTGAACTATTGGCTCAGCCCTAAAAAGTGCCTGTGTCCAGAAACGAACCAACTTGTAGTAAACTGATCAAATTTCAATTCACTGGACAGTTTGCAAACAATTGAGAAAATGACACACTCTAAACCTAGTGTAAGCAAGCCACTTTGAGCTATACAAGCAAAACCTTGTGATTTTTTTTCCAAGTACAATTTGCAAGGGTTTGAACAGAAAGGCATCAGTAGCTCGGCACTGTCATGTGAGACATGTACCAATGCAAAAACAATTAAACAATACTGTTCAACAAGGAGTAGCTCTCTTAAAAGGTTTAAAGGGCAAAATTAAAATACACAATTTATTGGGCATGCTTGAAAATGCCTTAAACCTGCATGTGAGGACATTTACAAAGAAAAAAGCCAGATAAATTGTCACTATGTGATATTTAATGGATGCTTTGTTCTGTTCATGACCAACCCAGCAGGGGATTCCCCTTTACCTCTGTACCAGACCCTTATCCTAGATGAGGGTCTGGTGTGGATTGAAAGAGGGACTCCACAAAAAAAGTTATGGGGGTTCACCCTTAAAATGTGGGGGGGGGGGTAAGAGCACATGCTCATTGTCCTTCCACTTTCCTGGCCAGCCAGGCTGCATGTTCAGATAAGGGGCTGCTATGGATTTTGGGGGAACTATGATTTTTTTGTGTGGTGTACACCCTCAAAATTCATACTACCTGGATATGGATTTGTAAGACCACTGTCACTCTGCTGTATTGGAAGGAAAACAAACTAGTACTGTCAGCTATACCTATGAGATTGAGAGGTGTGTTTTGTGGAAGCCAGATACACATGTTTCAGAGAGTTTAGTTAACTTGCGCACCATGGAAAGATGTACAAATGTAAAGCAATGTTTTATGGTTTTAAATAAAGCAGGAATACACTTTATGCAGCTTATATTTTGTTTGAGTTTCTCATGAGATTTAGATCTAGAGATCATTCAAACGGGTCCTGAGATGCATCTTCCATGCTGAGCTGCTCTCTGATGCATGGCAAACCACATCAGAGCTGCATGCAGGCAGCCTACAGAAGTGGATGCAAACACAGCAGCTGCACGGGCACAATTACATGCACAATTTGACATGCATGCTGGAATGTCTACATTCAGATCCATGCACTTGCTTCAGCCGCATGTCAAATTTTGACATGCCACTGTGTGCAGCCACTGGATCTGGATTCATTTCTTAATTTCTATGGGTTGCCTTCATGCAGCTCTGAAGTAGATGCACATGCAGCAGACAGCGGCTCAGCATGGAGGACATGGCTCAGCGCCCATTTGAATGAGCCCTATATATCATTGGAGGAGAAGAGGTATGTATTGCTATACTTGGTGGAGGGTCTATAACAATGTTTTTTTTTACCTGATTAAAGCACATTTGACCTCATATAGCTTGGATTCCAATATCTTCAGTGAGTGTCAATTCTTATAGGTGGTGGTCTCACTGAGTGTGAAGCACTATAAGGATATCTGGAAATAAGGATATATATCCTTACACATGGTGTTAATAATTGTTTCAGTTGCATGTAAGTGAACTTTGGACGATTGTTTGCATTATCAGATTAACTTTTGGCACGAGTTGACTTTGTTAAAAAAGGTTTATAATTTGATCAACACGGCAATTATTATACATTGTATATGATTAAGGGATCATGGTACATGTTGGTACAAATGAAAAAGTGAGAGGAAGATGGAGAGACCTAAAAAATTATTTCTGGAACTCAGGGAATAGATTGAGGAAAACGACCTCCAAGGTGTTTTTCTCGGAAATACTACCTGTACCTCAAGCCACCACAGAGAGGCAGCAGGAGCTTAGGGAACTGAACAAGTGGCTGAGGAATTTGTGTAGGAAAGAAGGGTTTGGGTTCCTGGAGAACTGGGCTGACTTTTCAGTTGGACGGGAAGGGTCAGAGGAAGCGATATCCAGCAGTGAGCAGGAGGGTGATAAGGGAGTCAGCAGTGATAATACATCAAATCCAGGCGTAAACAATTGGGAAATGCAAAGACAAAGCCAAGGGAAACAAATGGAGAAAATAATATGCACTCATACAACACTAATGCCCTGTACACACGGCCGGATTTTCCGATGGAAAATGTGCAATTGGAGCTTGTTGTTGGAAATTCCGACCATGTGTGGGCTCCATCGGACTTTTTCTATTGAAATTTCCGACACACAAAGTTTGAGAGCAGGCTATAAAATTTTCCGACAACAAAATCCATTTGCGTCAATTCCAACCATGTGTGGACAATTCCGACGCACGAAGTGCCACGCATGCTCAGAATAAATTCCGAGACGGAACTGCTCGGTCTGGTAAAAATAGCGTTCAAAATGGATATAGCACTTTCGTCATGCTGCAATGTTTTAAATTGTTTAATGCAGCGCACTTTCTTCTTCTTTATAATGCTAGAAGAATGAAGTTGTTTTGCTGCTCATATCCACACAAACTTCTCACAAACTTCTTTCTTTATTATTTATCATGATTTCATGAATATAATATTTTGATTAGTCACATCTCCCGAAAAAAATTACATTTTTGGATGTTTTTAGAATTTTTTTTTTTTTTTTTTTTTGAAATCCTGATCTCCTGTTATCTTTTGTATTTTTTTTTTTTTTTTTACTCCAGAATAGTTTTGGGTGTGTTTTGTGTGTCAAGTTACCACAACACCATTATTATCTTGTATTATTTAATCTCAAGGAGGTTGCTTGGTGTTGGTGTCTCTTGTTAATTTCACATTGTATTTTTGAAATGTCCCTGCCTCCTCACAAACAAACTGTCCTTTTTGAAGGAAAACACACATAGGCGAGTATAATCGAAATAAAAATACTTTTATTAAGGGATCCTAACCAAACAAAGAGGGAGGCAACGCTGGATAAACTGCAGAAAATGGCGAAGCCTTTGGCCCCCAGGGCACACATCAATTATTTTACTGCAAAATTGGTGGCCTGAGGAGTCCATATATAAGGGAGTACAATCTGGTCCAGAAGTCCAAGAGATCATGAACAGCAGCAGAAGACATACATGTCCCCAGGCTGTGGTCATACAAGAGCCTGCATCTTATGTCAGACCAGACTGAACCCAGGTCATCACTTTCTTGTCTTCCTTAGACGCTTCCTTCCAGGCTGTGGCTCTGGTGTTGGAGGTGTGGCAGGAGGAGGAGGAGGAGGACCTGGAGCAGGAGGAGGAGGGCCATGGTTGACCTCACAAACATGACCTCATTTAGTGCTTGGAAGATGATATACTCACATATTAGGCGTTGGCCCTCCTCCATTTCCAGCATTTTGCAGGCTGTTATGTATGCAAAGTCCTCTTGAACACTGTGGGGGGTTCTGAGGGCTGCAGTGGCCTTCATAAATAGGCCAATTGCTGCCTCCTCCAGGTTACTCCTCTTCCTGCCACTTTTTGGTTGAAGGCGGAGGGGAGGTACCTGGGTATCGGTATCACCTCCTGGCTGAGACTTTCCTGTGTATGAAAAAGGGACATCATTTTAGTTTTTGGTTCATCAATCACAATCAAAAATTAGGAATCCAAACTAACATAGATTTAACATCATTAATTTGACCAACAGAAATATTTAGAAGAATGCTATACCTGGCTCATGCTGGGCTCCTCCACATGTTGCTGCCTGGAAGGCCCAGGTTGGATGTCAGAAGCCTCAGCTGGGGGGGAAGGAAGATTGGAGAGTGCTGGCCTGGGTTCAGTCTGACCTGCCAGAAACTACAGTCTGCTAAAGTACCACAGCCTGTGGACATAAATAGCATCTGCAGCTGCTGATCTCAGGGAATCCTGGACCTTCTTGCACACCCTTAGATAAGTGCTCCTCGTGCCACCAATTAGGGCCTTCAAATAGGGGATGTCTGCCGTGGGGATCACCGGCTTCACAGATTCCAGCAATTTATCCAGCGCTGCCTTCCTCTTTGTTTGATTCTTATAATGTGGGTGGTTTACCTGCCACAGACAGGGCAGCTCCCTGTACATATCAATGACTATGGGGATAAAGTCCTGATCATTCAATATATCCATTTTCTCTGCAAGTCACAACACAAGACAAACCCTAATGTCAGGCTAAAGTCTCCTAATCTTGTCCCAATATAGGCCTCAATCTATAAGCAGTATAGGCCCAATTTTAAATGTTACCTTCGTTATCACGATCGGCGCCTCCTATACTCCTTCCTCTGCTCACAGATCGTATGTACGACGCACATGTGTTACGCTTTATATACACTGCGCATGCGTGAAACCCCGCCCGTCCCTGATGTTCTTTCTAGTCTATTCTCCGCCCCTTCTCTTTTGGCACAGTGGGGGAGAGCACATGGCGGAGACAAAGCAGGTGCATGCTAATTACAGCAACGAGGAGGAGGAGGAGGAGGAGGAAAGGCCGGAGCCAGAAATGTCACGATCCCAGAGGAGACGATTTAAGGCATCAAATATGTCCTTTGTGGAGATGGTGGAAATGGTGGACATATTGAAAAGGGCCGACTATGATGGAAAATATGGACCTTACCCCAACCCAAATGTCAGAAAGGCCAAGATCATGGCGAAAGTTGTGAAGCGTCTGCACAGAAATTTTGGGGTACGACGATCCAAGGACCAACTGAGGAAGCGGTGGTCTGACCTCAAATTAAGGGAGTACGATCAGTATAGAAGGATCAGGAGAGTGCTGCAAAAAAATAAGTAGTTGTGCTGTGTTCCTATTCGTTATTTTTATAATGTTCGTGCTGCTCCATGTACTTTTCTTTACTGTTGTACAGTTTAAAATGGCAAATTTCATGTTCATGGACACATTATTCGTTCGTAGGAAACATTGTTCGCTCGGCCAATAAAACACCATGTTTTGTCCAGATGCAGTTCAATACATTTTTTTTGGCCTACTTCTCTTAAAATAATTTTGGTGTCTAGATGGGTTAGTAACTAGAATGAAATGCAAAGGAGATTCTGTGTAAGGAGAGGACACTCAGCCGCTGTTTACACATCTGGACGCTGGAGCACTAGTGTGGGACACAAGAACACCCTTTTTATTAGGGGTCCCACACAGGTGCTCCAGTGTATACTATAGGGGTGACTCCATCTGTGAAGCTTGTACAAAACAGGTAAGTATTCAAGCTTGACAAAGGACAAAAATATATATATAATATATATAAATCTTGGAACTCTGCCAAAACAGACAATTGTACCCCACTTCCAAGCAATATTTCATATTCCTATTTCTGCCATCAAATATCTGTGTGCTAAGTATACCTATTTTTTTTACATAGGAGAGAAAAGACTCGGAGGACACCACTCATCAGAGGAGACAACAGATCCCCCACCTCATGAAGAAGTGGAAATCCCCCAAACCCAAGCAGAGGAGGAGGAGGGAGACGTGGTGAAAATTGTCACCACAACAGGTGAGTGTCTGTGACCACAGGCTCAGGTAAGAGATGGATGCCGGCATATTCATAATACATGGTGTATTTTTTTTTTATATATATATTTTTAGGTGATCGTGATATTGTGGAAGAAGGTCATTTCACCAGTGAAAGTGCCCAGATCCTGATCGGGGAGATAATGGGGTGTAATAGGGACTTGGAAAACATCAAGCAAAACATCAATGATGTTCAAAACAAAATGAAGATCATCATTGATGTTTTAGGGAGAATTTAAAAACACTAGAAATCCCTAACTTATTTCTGCTTTGTGTTTTTGTTTTTCTCACAATTTTGTGACAATTTTGTGACATATTATAGAAAAGCCAAATTTTGAAGATGCACACACTGTGTCAACAAGTGCTTTCTGCCATCACGGGAGATCAATGTACGCATTTTGGGGGTGCAACCCCTTCCTCAATAATAAAGTAGCTGAGAGGAAGGGGTTGCATCCACAAAACACGTCCATTGATCCCCCATGATGGCAGCTAGCACATGTTGACATTCGTCAATTTGTATACATCTTCAAAATTTGGTTTTTCCAGGGGTGACTTCACCCCATCTGCTGAACGCAATATCAAAAACAGTTTATAAATACTCATGTCTGATATTGCCTTCAATTTCTATAAAAGTTGAACTTTGTAAGTTCCAGAGTTGTGTATTTCTTGTTGGTTTTAAACATGCCTGATTTACCTTAAAAGGCAATTTCTACTTTTTAATGTGACCTAAAAAATTGTTATACAACAAACACGTTGGTTTGTTCTAAAAACCTTTTATAAATGCACATGTGATTGTGCTTTGATAAAAAAGATTGAGAATCAACAATGTGTGGCTTCAAGTGCACTTGTAGTGCAAAGTGTATTTTCCTTTAGTAAGTAGCACCTAACAGTGCTTTATAATTTTACACAATCACGCCATTTTCAGGACTCCCCAAATTTCAGTCATGGTCAGCTAAAGAAAGACAAGCAGTAAATCTAAGCAAATATTTGTTCAGTTTAAAATATATTGTTTTTTAACAAATGTCTCAGACATTGTCTGGCATATCGATGGCTCCCCTACCCGCAAAGTATTACATGTATCTTAGACGGACCTCGCGGGCACTCTGGGGGGGCAAGCCAGGACGGCCAGCTTCAAGCACCGTCAGGGTTGGTTCATTAATATGAATTCTGGCCTTAGGCCCAACTGAGCCAGCATAGTTCTAAAAATTTCTCCTTAAAAAGTTATAGAGAACACAGCAAGCCAGGATGATGTGATTGAGATTATATTCCGCCATGTGTATGGGTGTAAGAAATAGGTGGAACCGGCTGGGCCATTATTCCAAATGTGTTCTCCACCACTCCACCACCACTGGTAATTAAAAATCCTCTGGTCCGGGGTGAGGGTCCTCATAGGGAATGGCCGCATAAGATGGTCCCCCAGCGCAAACACTTCTTCCGCAACTAAGACGAATGGGAGTCCTTCCGCATTGTCTTCTGGAGGTGGCAAGCCCAAGCTGCCATTCTGGAGATGCCTGTAGAACTCCGTGTGGGCGATGACGCCACCATTTTACATCCGGCCATTCTTCCCCACGTCCACATACAGGAACTCGTAAGTAGCCGACACCACCGCCAACACCACAATACTATTGAACCCCTTGTAGTTGTAATAGTATGACCCCGAGTTGGGTGGTGGGACGATATGGACATGTTTCCCATCAACTGCCCCGACGCAGTTAGGAAAGTCCCACCGCTGGGCAAAGTGGGAGACCACAGTCTGCCATTCCTGTGGGTTGGAAGGAAACTGTGGAGTCAAACAAAAAAAATAAATTAATCATTTTGCACATAAACATGGAAAGCAGATTAGACACAAACATTCTTGGCTAAAATCAGTATAACATTTATTTTAGGGAGTATTTAAAGACAAAGGTATAAGGTCCACCTATCAGATTCCTCCCCCACCCTCTCATGGGCCATTTTAAAAATTTTAGGGGGGAAGATGTTTTGGCCACTTCATTAAGAGATGAATGCCTAAATAATGTGTATTACTTTGGCCAGCCCCTCCTTACTTTACACTATTGGCAGCCCACTGGACAGGTAAGAAGTGTCATAATACAAAGAGATAAATACACACTGTACACATTTTAGCACATTTTTACATTCTGATATTACCTATCAAGATAATAATAGGATACAAAAACTTGAAACAGTACCATTTGAAAGTATACAGGCAGGCCCTTGCACTACATGCTTTGGTGAATTCATCCATAAATCTGACCACAAAAGAGGTAGGTATAGTATTTATAGGTTTGGCAAAGTCATCAAATAGAGGATTGGTATCAGCTGAGTTAGCAGTTGGGGGGAGGGAAGGTTCCAAATGATTTTGGGACCCAAAAAAAAAAACCTCTGGCACTCTGCCATAATTTAAAGCACAAATCACAATTTTACACATTTTAGGGGGTATTTCGGGTAAAGCACTACTATGGAGTTGACAAAATACATTGTTAATTGAGTAGACGAGGTGGATATAGGCCCAGGAGAGCATGCTGGGGAGGTAAGTGAAGGCAAATATGTATGAAGGACAAAAAAATTAAAAAAAAAATCCAGCATGCATGAGGACAAAGGGGACATTCACAGCATATTACAATCATGGTAATTAGGGGATAAGGAAAGAAATACATTACATTAGTAAACATTAAATACAATAAAATGTGATGTAAAAGGATAAAAATCTTACCCTAAAATACTCCTTCTGCAGGACCTGAATGATGGCAGAACAGGTCTCCGGGATAATGATCCCCAGAGCCTAGGGGGAGATGCCTGTCGAGAACTTGAGGTCCTGCAGGCTTCTCCCCGTCGCCAAGTACCGCAGGGTGGTGACTAGCCTCTGCTCCGGAGTGATGGCTTGCCTCATGCAGGTATCCTACCTGCTGATATAAGGGGTCAGCAAAGCCAACAAACGGTGAAATACGGGGTCCGTCATCCTGAGAAAGTTCCTGAAATCATCAGGATTATTTTCACGGATCTCACGGAGCAAAGGCATGTGACAGAATTGGTCACACTGGAGAAACCAGTTTTTGGTCCATGAACTCCTCCTCGCCCTGTTCATGGACTGGGCTTGTGTCAAAGTAAGGACCCCAACACCAAGCCCCCACACAGCACGAACTCTACGATGAGTACGTACATGCAACATGGCTAGAAAACGGTCGGCTGGTCAGAACGAAGTAACAGAAAGCACTGA
This sequence comes from Aquarana catesbeiana, assembly GCF_042186555.1. Lineage (NCBI taxonomy): Eukaryota > Metazoa > Chordata > Amphibia > Anura > Ranidae > Aquarana > Aquarana catesbeiana. The sequence goes on along the minus strand of NC_133327.1, from coordinate 161,734,970 downwards.
AGAACAGCAAGGCCTGTGAAGAGCGACCTGAAAATCAGTAACAAACGGACAAGAACACAATGACAAGTCAATGGGAACTTGCTGCACGCACTGAAGACCAGATACAAACCCACAAGCATAAACTGAACAGCAGAAATACGATTTGAAAACCACGAGTCTGAAAAAGCGTGAATCGTCTCTCACCAAACTTTTACTAACACAAGGTTAGCAAAAGGAGCCCAAAGGGTGCCGTGCTTGGTATTGAACTGTCCTTTTATAGTGTCGTCGTACGTGGTATACGTCACCACGTTCTTGGTGTTTGGACAACTTTGTGCAACCGTGTGTATGCAAAACAAGTTTGAGCCAACATCCGTTGGAAAAAATCCATGGATTTTGTTGTCAGAATGTCCGATCAATGTCCGACCATGTGTACAGGGCATAAGAAGATCATACACAAACGCTGGGAGCTTAGCTAACAAAATAGTAGAACTGGAGCTGCTATTACACGAGGAGGACTTCGATTTTGTGGGAATAACTGAAACTTGGTTTGACAGCTTTCACGATTGGCTGGCGAATAGGGTTGGGCGAACAGTTCGGCCGAGCATAAGTGCGAGCATTATGTGATGTTTGCAGCAAATTCGAAAGCCGCGGAACACCGTTAAAGTCTATGGGACACTAACATGAAAAACCAAAACCAAGAGTGCTAATTTTAATGGCTTATATGCAAGTTATTGTCATAAAAAGTGTTTGGGGACCTGGGTCCTGCCCCAGGGGACATGTATTAATGCAAACATTTTTTTTTTAAATGGCCATTTTTTTAGGAGCTTCCCTGTGGCGTCAGAGGGGGGTGAGGTCACCAGTTTACGTCGCTGGGTGGCCCCACCCTCAGCTATATAACAGCTGTCACCAAGAAGAAGCGTTACTCGGCGGGAGCCTCCCATGGAGGCGGAACTGTTGCGGCTTTTTTGTTTCTTTTTTGGTCCATCGGGTGACATGAATTTACATAGCTGGACATTTCTATTTTTTAATTTTTTACTAAAGGCTTGACTTGTCCCAAGCTGTCTCTTGTTTTTTTACCATTTCGACACTTTTTTTGTGAGGTGGTAGGGGTACAATGTACCTGTTACCAATTCACATGGGGGGGCTGGGATCTGGGGGTCACCTTTTTAAAGGGTGCTTCCAGATTCCGATAAGCCCCCCACCCACATACCCCCACAACCACCGGGCAAGGGTTGTGGGGATGGGACCTTTGTCCCCATCAACATGGTGACAAAGTGCTTTGGGTTCAGACCCCAAAGCACCCTCCCCATGTTGAGAGCATGTGGCCTGGTATGGTTCAGGAGGGGGCACGCACTCTCGTCCCCCCTCTTTTCCTGTGGCCTGCCAGGTTGCGTGCTCGGATAAGGGTCTGGTATGAATTTTGGGGGGACCCTACACCATTTTTGTAAATTTTGGCGCAGTGTTCCCCTTAAAATCCATACCAGAGCTGAAGGCTCTGGTATGGATTTTGGGGGGACCCCTATGCCATTTTTTTTTATTTGGCCCAGGGTTCCCCTTAATTTCCATACCAGACCCGAAGGGCCTGGTATGGATTTTGAGGGGACCCCCACGCAATTTTTTTTTAATTTTTGGTTTGGGGTTCTCCTTAATATTCATACCAGACCCAAAGGGCCTGGTAATGGACTGGGGGGGAACCCATGCCATTTTTTTCAATGAGTTTTATCTATATTATAATGTAATTCATTACAGCCAAGATCAGTTTTAAATGACAAATTTTCCTTTAGAAATGTTATTTTGCTGTGGTACTGTTCTAAAAACGGGAAAAATGTGCCACTTTACAGGCATATTATTGACACCCCCCAGGCATGATATTTAAAGGAATATTTAATTTTTATTGTTTCACTTTAAGCATTAAAAAAATCACTGCTCCTGAAAAAATGGGTGTTTAAAAAAAAAAAAAATTGTATTGATACATGTCCCTTGGGACAAGACCCGAGTCCCCAAACACTTTTTATGGCAATAACTTGCAAATAAGCCTTTAAAATGAGCACTTTTGAATATTAGAGGTTTGGGTAATCCAGTAAAAAGAATGGCGGCACTTAGACATTTTAAGGCTACACAGGCGGATATTGTATGTCTGCAGGAGACCCATTTTCCCCCTGGGGCTATCCCTAACTTTGGATCTCGAATATATAATACTCAAATTCACTCTACGCACTCTGCGTATGCAAGGGGGGTGAGTATCCTGATTCATCGGGATGTTCAGTTCCATTGCTTTCAGAGAGTCATAGACCTGGAGGGGAAATTAATTTTTTTACTCTGTATAGTATCAAATTTGACATGTATCATAGCTAATATATATATACCACCTCCTTACTCGGCGGTGACTCTTAGACACCTAGCTAAGTTTATGGCACAACATCCAAATGTACCCCTGATGGCAATGGGGGATTTTAATAATTATTTACATCATAAGTGGGATAAACTGGCTACACCTGCATCCGCACCTGCTTGTAACAAGGGGCCAACGCTGTTTGCTAGACTGTTATCAGAGTTGGGCTTGACAGATGTGTGGCGCAGGAGTCATGCCACTGTTAGGCAGTACTCCTGCTGCTCCACAGCGTATGGAAGTCTTTCTAGAATAGACTTGGGGCTGCGTAATGCAGCCCTTCTCCCACTAGTTATTGATTCTGGATATGGTGACAGGCACAACTCGGATCATTCTTCCTTTTGGATGAGTGTTGCGTTGCCTGTAGTCTCCAGGTCCAGTATGTGGAAACTCAGTCCCTTTTGGTTAGATTTATTCCCTACCCCTGATCCAATTAGAGAGCGCCTTGTATATTTTCTGAAGGACAATCTGGGTTTTACTCAATTAGGCATAGTTTGGGAAGCTGTAAAAGCATTCTTACGTGATCAATTCATAACCATGATAAATAGTATAAAATCAAACACAAAGGCCTGGGAAACAGAGGTATGTAAGGTTCTTAGGGAATCAGAGGAGGCATATATTTCCAATCCCACAGAGGACACTAAAAAAGCGTGGCTGAGTGCATAAGCTATGTCAAGCCAGCTGGCGCTTCAGTTGACGGAAAATAAGAGATTTTTCCTACAGCAAACCCACTTTGAGTAGGGGGAGTCTACTGGGCACGTGCTGGCACTACTAGCGTGTGCACAGGGTTCCCCTTCAACAGTCTCGTCCTTGTGTGATGCCCAGGGAGTTTCCCAAACGAGTAACTCAGATATATTGAGAATTTTCCAATCTTTCTACGCTGACCTGTACACATCCAAAGTGAACTCCCGAGAGGAGGACATAGTGGATTTCCTTAATGAATGTGAGCTGCCACTTTTGTCCACCTCGGACGCAGCACTATTGAATGCTCCAATCACAGCGGAGGAACTAGTATTAGCCCTAGCACAAACACATAACAATAAAGCTCCGGGGGCTGATGGTCTACTGGCCGAGGTGTACAAAAGATATGCTGATACATTACTTCCTACACTCCTAAAAGTTTATAACGATGCCTTGGAGAGGGGTCAGTTGCCTGCTTCCATGAACGAGGCAATCGTAATAGTCTTATTGAAGCCCGGTAAAGAAGCCACGTCACCTGATTCATATAGACCAATATCATTACTTACGACTGATGTCAAATTGCTGGCTAGAGTGCTAGCGACGAGACTTTCTCAAGTCATTCAAAAGCTAGTTCACAGAGATCAATCTGGATTCATACCCACCAGGTCCACAGCCCAAAATATTAGGCGACTCTTTTTAAACATTCAAATCCCTGTTCTCTGGTGGTGGCTATGGGTCTTATTAAAGTCTTTGGTACATTATCTGGTTTTTCTATCAATTGGAATAAATCTGTGCTAATGCCTCTGGACCCACTATCTGACCCATTACTGATTGTGCTTCAATGGTGCAGATAGTGTCCTCCTTTTGGTATTTGGGTGTGCAGGTATCCCCGGATGTTACTCAATATATTACTCTTAATCTTATCCCTATACTTGCCAAATTTAGGGAGAAATGTAATACTTGGTGTAAATTACCATTGTCGGTGGTGGGGAGAGCAAACCTCATAAAAATGGTGTGGTCCCCACAGCTATTATACATATGCCATAATTCACCAGTATGGATATCCAGACATTGGTTTGATAGAATAGATTCCCAGTTCAGAGAGCTAATATGGCGTAAAAAAACAGCTAGAATCAGTTTACCAATCTGCAATACAATAAAGAGGAGGGAGGCCTGGCAGTTCCACATGCTAGAGCCTACTTCCTCGCCTCACAGCTACAGCAATTGGGAGGTTGGGGACTGATAGAAAACTTGGACCCCATACGTAGACTTCTCTGCACATCACCAGAGAATACTACAGCACTGACTAACTTGGAGGCCGGGTACGCCCACTTTGATAGGAAACTCCCGTCCATAATCTTGTTAAAAAGGTTATGGACCTATCTTAAACGATTGCTGGGTATAAGAGGCTTCTTAACCTGCACCCCAATTTGGAGAAACACTAATTATAGGGAAATATATAAACTGAAGGGTTTTAGATCTTGGGAGGCAGCTGGAATTCAATTCCTTTCCCAACTATATAGAGGACAGGAGATCCAGGCAGAGTTTAATATCCCACAAACAAATTTCTTTAGATACCTGCAGCTAAGACACGCTCTACAGCTACAATCTAGACATACCTCTCTTCAGCAGACTGACCATGTCTGACTGACCAGATTTTGATGGAAATAGAAACTAAAGGTATGATTTCAAGAGGATATAGTATCATTCTGGCTGCACTTCAGGATCCCCTTGGGTTACCATGTAGAGGTAAATGGGAGGCGGATTAATGACAGTTAGACGGTGAGACATGGAATCTCTGTCTTGCATCTGCTCCAAAGGTGTGAGTATCAGCATCACAGAGACTTTAACACCTCTATCTGCTACATAGAGCCTACGGGACACCTGCTAAATTACATCAATGGGGGATTTGTGATACACCACTTTGCCCTAAGTGCATGAGGGACCATGGGGACCTCATGCACATGTTCCGGAGATGCCCAAAACTTTTTAGATATTGGTCAGAAATATTGGGGTTGATTTCACAAGTGTTTAACTTTACAATTTCGAAAGATCCTACTGTATGTCTGCTGGGTGCCCTGGAGGAGGAGTCATTGACCCCTTCTGTTCATACAGCGATTATTCGGCTGCTTTATGTAGCACGGAAATTGATAGCCAGACACTGGATTACCTCCAGGGTCCCTACCAGGAAACAATGGATTGATCAAGTTAATAAAATGTTAATACGTGAAAAACTGACATACCAACACAGAAAGATACCCCGTAAGTTCTACACGATGTGGCAGGATTGGCTGGATATCCCAGGCTTGGCACCACACCAATTGATCAAATATAGATTGTTGCAGGGATAAACGGCGAAATGAAACAACAGACCTCAAATCAACTGAGATTGGGTTGAGTAGCTACACCAAAAGAAGCAATGTTCCCAGTTTATAGACAATGGATTTCTCGTTTTGTTTCACATCATGTACCATACTGTATTCATGGTGATGTTCATTACCTTTATTTGTTTCTAGTTTTGATCCGCTCGGCCACCATATATATATATAAGTATATAGATGAGGTGATACTCAGTTATTGTACAGTTTTCATGGATTTTAGAGAAGCCACATATTATATGATGTATTTACTGCTATATTACTGTTTTGCATGACTTGTGTATGGCTGTGCGGAAATCAAAATAAAACTTGCTATCTGATTTAAAAAAAAAATGAGCACTTTTGATTTTTCATGTTTGTGTCCCATAGACTTTAATGGTGTTCGTGTTTTCATCCGAGTTTTTTTGCCCGTTCGCATGTTCTGATGCAAACCGAACCGGGGGGGGTTTGGCTCATCCTTACTGGCCAACATACAAGGGTATTCCTTGTATCACAAGGGCAGGAAAGGTAGAAGAGGGGGAGGGGTGTGTCTATATGTCAAAAATGATACAAGGGTGGTAGAGAGGAGCAACATTATGAATGGGACTAGAAGGGAGGTTGAATCAGTGTGGGTAGAACTCCAAAGAGAAGAAGTAAGCAGGAAATTAGTAGTGGGGGTATGTTATAGGCCACCCATCCTGCAGTAGGAGGAGGAGATAGAACTACTATCACAGTTAGAAATGACAGGGAAACAGGGAAATGTAATCATAAGTATCCCAATATTGACTGGGCTGAGGGAACAGCTCACTCATTTAAGGCATGTCATTTCATGAATGTCTTACAGGACAACTTCATGTCCCAATTGGTGGATTCCTCAACTAGAAAAATGCCCTGTTAGATCTATTAATTATGAATGATCAAAGTCTGATCTCAGGTGTGGCGATATGTGACAACTTGGGATCTAGTGATCATAGGATGATCACATTTAGCATAAAACATAAGAAAAGGAGGCACGAGGGTAGCACAAAAACACTAAATTGTACACAAGCAAATTTTTCTGAACTGCAATCACTGCTACATGATATAAATTGGGAACAAATCCTGGAAACACTGAAAGTAGAAGAGAAATGGGAATGCTTTAGGAGAATATTAAACAAAGGTATCACACAGTGCATTCCAATGGGCAATAAATGGATAATAATAGAAGAGCGAGGATTAAACCTTGGAGGCTAAACTGTAATGTGAAAATCATTAAGGAGAAAAATATGGCCTTTAAAAAATATAAAGGGATTGGGTCACCATCAGCATTCCAACACTACAAGGAATGCAATAAGAAGTATAAAATCGCAATCAGGGTGGCTAAAAACAATTATGAGAGACACATAGTTGAAGAAAGTAAAAAGAGCCCAAAGAATTTTTTTAGATATATTAACAGTAAAAAGGCAAAATCAGAACACATTGCACACATAATTATTATTATTATTATTCATGATTTATATAGCGCCAACAGTTTACGCAGTGCTTTACAATGTATAGGGGGGACAACACAATTACACATAATAGATGAGGATGGTTACAGATGACACAAAGAAGGCAAGTGTACTAAAGGTGGCACAGTGGCGCAGTGGGTAGCACTCTCGCCTAGCAGTAAGAAGGGTCGCTGGTTCGAATCCCGACCACGACACTACCTGCCTGGAGTTTGCATGTTCTCCCTGTGTCTGCGTGAGTTTCCTCCGGGTACTCCGGTTTCCTCCCACACTCCAAAGACATGCTGGTAGGTTAATTGGATCCTGTCTAAATCCGCCCTAGTATAGGTATGAATGTGAGTTAGGGACCTTAGATTGTAAGCTCCTTGAGGGTATAGGGACTGATGTGAATGTATAATATATATATGTAAAAGCGCTGCGTAAATTGACGGCGCTATATAAGTACCTGAAAGAAATAAATAAATAAATAAAATACCTTCTTTTCCTCAGTTTTTACACAGGAAAAACAGGGGTTTACCAATCACAACTATACTGTTAATGGCACAACACAGGACATCCCCTCGTGGCCAACTGAGGCCGGAGTCAGGGAAAGACTTAATAAACTTAACACAAATAAATCACCTGGACCAGATGGCTTACACCCGAGAGTCCTCGTGGAAACTCAGTCAGGTTATAGCCAGGCCATTGTTCCTAATCTTTGTGGACAGCATAATGACAGGATTGGTACCAGCTAATTTGAGAAAAGCCAGTGTGGTACCAATGTTCAAAAAAGGGCAGAGGCATATTCCTGGGAATTATAGGCTAGTCAGCTTAACATCAATAGTGGGTAAATTATTGGAAGGTATGATTAGGGACTATATCCAAAGAGTTACAGTGGAAAAGAATATCATTAGCGGTAATCAGCATGGGTTTACGAAAGGTTGTTCCTGCCAGACCAATCTGGTAAAATTCTACAAGGAAGTGAGCTGCCATCTTGATAGGGGGAGGCCTGTGGAGTGCATCTGGATTTTTCAAAAGCATTGGATACAGCCCCCCATAAACGCTTAATATACAAGCTGGGATCTGCATGCATGGACCATAAGATTTGTGCTTGGATAAAAAACTGGTTACAGGGAGGTGTCCAAAGGGTGGTGATAAATAACATGTACCCAGACTGGTCTGGAGTGGTGAGTGGAGTACCCCTATGTTGGGACCAATTCTATTCAATTTATTTATAAATGATATAGAGAATGGTATAAATAGCTCAGTCCCAGTTTTTGCGGATGACACAAAAATATGTAGAGCAATAAACTCACATTAGGACATAGAAATTTTTCAGAATTACCTGAATAAAATAATGGAGTGGGCAGACAAATGGCAAATGAGGTTTAATGTGGAGAAATGTAATATAATGCACTTGGGGCAAGAAACATAAATGCAAATGATTCACTAGGTGGAAATCCTCTGGGAGAATCAGGGATGGAGAATGATCTAGGGGTCCTAATAGATGACAGTTTGAGTAATAGCATGCAATGTCAAGCTGCAGCTACCAAAGCAGGCAGAATATTAGCATGCACAAAAAAAGAGATAAACTCCAGGGATAAAACTGTAATTCTGCCACTTTATAAAACCCTGGTTAGGCCACATCTGGAGTATTCTGTCCAGTTCTGGTCACCGGTCCTCAGAAGAGATGTGCTGAAGCTGGTCCAAAGAAGGGCAACCAAATCAATATGAGGACTGGAGGACCTCAATTACAAGGACTGGCTACAAACACTAAATTTATTCTCGCTGGAGAAGCCAAGCTTGAGGGGGGACATGATAGCGATCTACAGATACCTCAATGGGGATCCCAGCATAGGAAAACAACTATTCACTCCCAGGGAGTATATGAGGACAAGGGGCCACACATTGAGACTAGAGGAGAAGCAGTTTAACTTTTAACTGCGCAGGGGGTTCTTTACTGTCAGGGCAATAAGGATGTAGAACTCTCTCCCACTATTGGTGGTGGCTGTGGGGGAGTATGGATATTTTTAAAAGACTCTTGGATGTACATCTTAAAAAACACAACATACAGGGATATGGGAAATTATTATAGACACTGACACACATACACCTACACAGGTTGAACTGGGTGGACTATTGTCTTTTTTCAGCCTTACCTACAATGTAACTATGTAACTATGATTAGTGTGTAGTGTGGGTGGTTTGAGATCTGTCTTAAATGGTATACATTTCATCATCAATTGTGTCATCCAGTGAAGTAAATTCAGGTTAATCATGATGAATGACACTGCCAACCTTCCAAAACACAACATACCAACCTGCAAGATCCATTAACAATGGACTCTTGCCACAAATGACATTTCCCCAGCCGACAGCTGGATACAAACAAAGGGATGGTAATGCTGACTGATGTCATTGACCAAATGGGATCATAAGCATATTTAGTCAATAAAGTCACTCAGGGAATCATTGATACTGCCAGTAAATGAATAACTTCTAATTGAAGCACCCAGAGGATCAACGGATGAACGAACAGGCTATTTAGTCTGCCCTTTCTGCAAACTGTGAACATGTAAAATTCAGGTGCAAACTCAAATCTCAGCTCTACCAATGTGGATGTTGGGAGAATGCCTGTTTTATCATATGGCAGAAGTAACTTGACACAACTGCTGACTGATGTTAGGCAGAGTTAATGCACAGCAGTTCTCAGTAGTCCCAGTAGACATCTGATGGCAATTTCAATTGTTTCATCAAGGTACAAGGTATTGCCCATGGCAGAAAATGCAGATCAGAATCATTTTTATTTAACGATCATTTCAAAATGTATTTTCTTTTTTTTTTTATATTTTTTTTTTCTTCAACAAATATAAATCAGCATAACAAAATGTATAAGAAAGAGTTATGACAATTTAACATAGAAGCAGTCAGAAGTTAAGTACAAACAGTGTAAATAAGCTTGGTGAGGATATCTCTACAGATAGATGTCAGCTTCTTCCCGAATTGGGTCATACATACAAAAAAGAAGTTCCATACAGTATCCATGCTTCTATCTCAACTACATGTTCAAACACAAGGATGCTCAAGAAAACGTGCAAATTGGAATAAAAAAGGAGCAGAAATGGGAGGTTCAGAAGAAAATTTTGAATCATCCCAAGGTTTCCAGATTTTTTCAAATTGGGGAATTTTACCTTCAATTTTTGCGGTTAAATGTTTCATTTTACGCATATCTGTGATAATGGAAAGAGCGTGGTGTAAAGTGGGAGCGTTGGTAGAAAGCCAAAGTCTAGGGATGGCTCTTTTTGCTGCCAGAAGTACAAAAGACCCTAGTCTCTGTAGTGATTTAGGAATACCCGGGAAAGGTAGGCCCAAAAGAAAATGTATGGGGTTTAATGGAATAGATGTGGTGAAGAGTGATTGCAATAAATTTTGTATCTCAGTCCAATATGCACTTAAGATATGACAATCCCCAAAAATGTGAAGGTGCGTACCTACGGACCGTCCACACCTCCAGCACAGATCAGAGAGAGATGAATTTTGGGCATGTAGCAACTCAGGAGTTTTGTACCAAAAAAATATTATCTTAATAGCGGTCTCCTTTTGTGCCACACATCTGGAAACTTTAAAAGCCGACTCCCAGATTTTACCCCAATCTATTATTGAAATTGATCTATTTAGCATTTTGGACCATTTTCTCATGTATCTATGTATGGAGTCAGTTAAAGGGGGTATTGCCTGGAGTATTTTATATATGGATGAGATTAGTTTTGGTTCGTATGGGCCATTTGTACACAGTAATTCAAAATCATTGGGTTTTTCTAAGGATAATGAGGGGAAGTTGGATTGGAAAAAATGTTTAATCTGTAAGTAGAAGTATTCTGTAGATTTCGGTAGAGCGTGTTTTTCTTTGAGGACTGAGAAAGGTAAAAGCTTATGTGTTACTGGGTGAACCAAATGTCGCAGCTGAAATATACCTGCATATGTCCACGGAATTGTTTGCAAAAAAGATAGTCCATCCGGGATGTCTGGGTTGAAAAGGATATTCTGGAGAGGGGAGCAAGATAAGGAAAGGTGAAATTTGTCCCTACACCTTTTCCAGATTGATAGCGTAAAAAGCATCGGGGAAAGACACAGAGACCTTAGTTGGGGTATGAATTTCTTTGAGGATGGCCATAGCATATAGCACGAATGTACAGGGGCAGTAATCCCCATTTCAATTTCGGCCCATCTATTTGCAGCTTTCCTTGAGGTCCATGCAGTCAGTACTCTAAGATGAGAGGCATAATAATATTTAATAAAGTCGGGGCGGCCAACCCACCTTTAGCTCTAGGAGAAAGGACTACCGATTGAGCAATTCTATGGGATGCATTGTTCCAAACAAAGTTAAGGCACTTTCTCTGGAGATTTTTCAACTGCGACAAAGGGACTGGAACCGGGAGTGTTTTAAAAAGATACAATAATTTGGGCAGTACCGACATTTTAAGAACGTTAATCCTACCAAGAAGGGAAATTGGGATGGAAGACCAATGTTGTAGAAGTTTAGCAATTTCTGCGAACAAAGGAGGGAAATTAGCTTGGTAAAGAGAGTGATATGAAGGGGTAAGATGAATTCCTAAATATTTTAGTGAAGTCTGGCACCATCTATACTTACATAGTTACATACATAGTTACATAGTTAGTCAGGTTGAAAAAAGACACAAGTCCATCCAGTCCAACCATAAAAAAAACAAAAAAAAAAAAAAAAACAAAAAAAAAAAAAACGTACAATCCAATATACCCAATACTATACCCACAGTTGATCCAGAGGAAGGCAAAAAACCCCAGCAGAGCATGCTCCAATTTGCTACAGCAGGGGAAAAAATTCCTTCCTGATCCCAGAGAGGCAATCGGATTTTCCCTGGATCAACTGTACCTTTAAATGTCAGTACCCAGTTATATTATGTACATTTAGGAAAGTATCCAGGCCTTTCTTAAAGCAATCTACTGAGCTGGCCAGAACCACCTCTGGAGGGAGTCTATTCCACATTTTCACAGCTCTTACTGTGAAGAAACCTTTCCGTATTTGGAGATGAAATCTCTTTTCCTCCAGTCGTAAAGAGTGCCCCCTTGTCCTCTGTGTTGACCGTAAAGTGAATAACTCAACACCAAGTTCACTATATGGACCCCTTATATATTTAAACATGTTGATCATATCCTCCCTTATTCTCCTCTTCTCAAGAGTGAACAAATTCAGTTCCTCTAATCTTTCCTCATAGCTGAGCTCCCCCATGCCTCTTATCAGTTTGGTTGCCCTTCTCTGCACTTTCTCCAGTTCCCCGATATCCTTTATGAGAACTGGTGTCCAAAACTGAACTGCATATTCCAGATGAGGTCTTACTAATGATTTGAACAGGGGCAAAATGATATCTCTCTCTCTGGAGTCCATACCTCTCTTAATACAAGAAAGAACTTTACTCGCTTTGGAAACCGCAGCTTGGCATTGCATGCTATTATTGAGCTTATGATCTACCAAAACCCCCAGATCCTTCTCCACTACGGATTCCCCCAGTTGCACTCCCCCTAGTATGTATGATGCATGCATATTCTTAGCCCCCAAGTGCATAACTTTACATTTCTCAACATTAAACCTCATCTGCCACATAGTCGCCCAATTAGACAGTGCATTGAGGTCGGCTTGTAAATTGGAGACATCCTGTAAGGACGTTATTCCACTGCATAGCTTAGTGTCATCTGCAAAGACAGAAATGTTACTTTTGATCCCAGACCCAATATTATTTATAAAGATATTAAAGAGTAAGGGTCCCAGCACTGAACCTTGGGGTACACCACTGATAACCTTAGACCATTCAGAGTAAGAATCATTAACCACTACTCTCTGAATTCTGTCTTTTAGCCAGTTTTCTATCCATTTACAAACTGATATTTCCAAGCCTGTAGACTTTAACTTACACATGAGCCGTGTGTGCGGAACTGTATCGAACGCTTTTGCAAAATCCAAGTAAACCACGTCCACAGCCACCCCTCTGTCCAAGGTTTTACTTACCTCTTCATAAAAAGAAATCAGGTTTGTCTGACAACTTCTGTCTTTCATGAACCCATGCTGTCTGTTGCTTAAAATGTTTTTTTCCAGCAAGAACTCGTCTATGTGGTCTTTTATTAAATGCTCCAGTATCTTCCCGACTATAGAAGTTAAACTAACAGGTCTATAGTTACTTGGTAAAGACTTTGATCCCTTTTTAAATATAGGCACCACGTTCGCCCTGCGCCAATCCAGTGGTACCATTTCTGTCATTAATGAGTCCCTAAAAATTAGATACAATGGCTTTGAAATTACAGAGCTCAATTCTTTTAGGATCCGTGGGTGGATGCCATCAGGTCCAGGTGCTTTATCCACCTTTATTCTGTCTAAATATTTCTGGACCATATCCCTTTTGAGCCATTGTGGATCATTGGGGGCTGTGTCAATACCACCCCCATTATGGACATGAACTTCCCCATGCTCTTTTGTATACACAGAGCTGAAGAAAGTATTTAATAAATTAGCCTTCTCCTTGTCCCCAGTCACCCACTCCAGATTATTCTGTAAAGGGCCTACATGCTCAGACCTGACCTTTTTACTATTAATATATTTGAAGAATTTTTTGGGGTTTGTCCTACTATTTTTTGCGATCTGTCGTTCATTTTGAATTTTTGCACCCTTGATTTCCTTTTTACATATTCTGTTAAATTCTTTGTAGCATTTAAATGACACTAGTGTTCCTTCATTTTTATATTTTTTAAAAGCTCTTTTCTTATTGTTTATAGCTTTTCTAACTTTGACCGTGAGCCACATAGGTTTTCTTTTTAGCCTTTTAAACTTATTGCCCATGGGAATATACTTTGCAGTGAGGTCCCAAACAGTCTTTTTGAAGAATTCTCATTTCTGTTCTGTGTTTATCGCTGCCAATATTCCCTCCCAGTCTAAGTCCTCGAGAGCAGCCCTCATCCTTGGAAAATTTGCTCTCTTGAAGTTAAGTGTTTTTATCTTTCCCTTATGTATTTCTTGTTTACAGCTAACATCAAATGAAATCATGTTATGGTCACTGCTACCCAGGTGTTCCTTTATCTGCACATTAGTAATAAGCTCTGCATGGTTTGAGATTACCAGGTCCAACAGAGCTTCATTCCTAGTTGGGGCCTCAATAAACTGGACCATAAAATTGTCCTGTACTAGGTTTATAAATTTTTGCCCTTTAACTGTCCCAGCAGTGCCATTACTCCAGTCAATTTCTGGGTAGTTAAAATCTCCCATTATTATCACTGTCCCAGCCCTTGCAGCCCTTTCCATCTGTGCAAGGAGCTGAGTCTCCACCTCCTCGTTAACATTGGGTGGTCTATAACAAACTCCAATGATTAACTTTGAACTACGCCCATCTATATGCAGTTCCACCCATAATGCTTCAGACTCATCACACTCTCCATCAATCAGGTCCTCTTTCACACTTGCTTTGAGATCACTTCTCACATAGAGACAGACCCCGCCACCTTTCCTTTTTACCCTGTCTCTCCGAAAGAGTGCATAGCCAGGAATATTAATAGCCCAGTCATGTGAGGATTGAAGCCAAGTTTCAGCAATACCGATTACATCATAGTTCACTTCATGCACCAGAGCTTCCAACTCACCTATTTTGCTTGGCAGACTTCTGGCATTGGTGAACAAACACTTTAATGCATTATTACATTTTGGTCTGGTGTTTTTCATATATTTTTTAGTAGTACAAATGGCACTACAGTTTCCAATGGCTGTTTGCAACATGGGAAATTTCTTGACACCTGCCATAACCCTCCCCCCATCTGTCCCCATTCCACCCTCCATTAATGTCTGACCCCTAACTGACCTGTCTTCTTGATGTAATTCTAGTTCACCCTCCCCCCTCAATCCTAGTTTAAATACTCCTCCAGCCTTCCTATAAACCTCTCCCCCAGCACAGCAGACCCCCTTCCATTCAAGTGCAAACCGTCTTTAGCATATAGGTTGCACCCCAATGAAAAGTCAGCCCAGTGCTCTAGAAACCCAAATCCCTCCTCCCTACACCAGGTCTTGAGCCATGCATTCAGCTCTCTAATCACCCACTGCCTTTCCTGTGTTGCGCATGGCACAGGCAATATTTCAGAGAATATCACCTTAAATCTGTTTTGTAAGGAGCTGAGTATATCTGAGGGTATATTGATGGGGAGAGCTTCTGTTTTAGTCTGATTAATACGAAAACCTTATAAGGACCCAAATGTGGAGAGAGTTTCGTGTAAGGAGGGTAATGAAATCTCGGGATGTGTGATGGTTAATAGAATGTCATCTGCAAAAAGAGAGAGTTTGTAGTCCTGATGTCGTAATGGAATTCCCCTGATATTAGGATGGGATCTAACAGCTGCTGCTAAAGGTTCTAGACTTAGTATAAATAATAGGGGCGACAAAGGGCAGCCTTGTCTCGTGCCATTACTGAGAGTAAATCGTTGTGAAATATAGGAGGAAAACTGGACTTGAGACGTAGGAAGGGAGTATAGGGTATGTAGAGCTTGTATAAAGGGGCCTGAGAATCCGAATCGGGTTAAAACTGCGAACATGAAGGGCCAACTTAATCGATCAAATGCTTTTTGAACATCTAAGCTCAAGACTATAGTGGGACGTTTGGTTCTAGTTATTAGGTCTATCAAATCTATGGTTCTTCTTGTATTATCTCCAGCATGTCTCGAGGGAACGAATCCTACCTGGTCTCTGTGGATCAGGAACGTTAATAGTGAGGATAATCTATTAGCTAATATCTTAGTAAAAATTTTGTAATCTGAATTCAATAGAGCGATTGGGCGGTAGTTGTCGGGTAATGCAGGATCCTTACCTGGCTTAGGAATTACTGTTATGTTTGCA
The DNA here is from genome assembly GCF_042186555.1 of Aquarana catesbeiana. Taxonomy (NCBI): domain Eukaryota; kingdom Metazoa; phylum Chordata; class Amphibia; order Anura; family Ranidae; genus Aquarana; species Aquarana catesbeiana. The sequence goes on along the minus strand of NC_133327.1, from coordinate 161,719,196 downwards.
TGTAAGAATTGTGAATGTGGGATGGATCCCCTGAAGAAAGAGGAGAATAGGGATTGTAGATAGGGGGTTAAAGTTTGTGCAAAAGTTTTATAATAAATGTAAGGGAGACCGTCAGGGCCCGGAGATTTGTGAGTTGGTAGATTTTTAATCACCTCTCATATTTCCTCCCCAGTAATCGGAGAGTTAAGAGAGGATATATGATCGGCAGAGATTTTTGGTAGCGGAAGGGAATCCATAAATTTATCAAACTCAAATTGTGAGAATTGAGGATGCGAATCAGGACCTAAACAGTTATAAAGCCGACTATAAAAGTCACCAAAGACTTTTGACATAGCTTTCGGACAGTATGTGGGGGTGCCATCAGATTGTATCAAATGATCGGGTATCGATAGAAAGGGCCGTGGTTTTAGTTTGTACACCAGCATCCTATGTGGTTTGTTTGCGTAATCGTAAAATTTTTGCTTAGCCCACAGCATGGATTTGGAAATTTGGTTCATATCAAAAGACTTAATCCGATCCCGGATTGAGATGACATTTCTCAATTTTTCCACCGTGGGGGAGGCCAGTAGATTTCCTTCAGCTATCTGTAGTTGAGTGATAAGATAATTTTTGAGTTGTACAGAATCTTTCTTTAGGCGAGAGCCCATAGCTATGCATTCACCTCTAAAAAAGGCTTTATGGGCCTCCCACAGGGTGGAAATCTCTGAAACAGAGCCATCATTAATCTGGAAAAACTCAGTTAGTTTCTGCTGTAGTTGGGTTTGAGATAAAGGGTTTTTAAGCAAAGATTCATTGAGGCGCCAGTGGCAGGATTTAGTAAAAGACTTCGTCAATAGTACATTGAGTTCAATAGGTGCATGATCCGACCAGGTAATAGGATTTATTTCAGAAGAGACTACATAGGGAAGTAGAGGACCTGTAATAAGGAAATACTCTAGTCTAGAAAAAGACTTGTGAGGGTGAGAATAAAATGTATAATGCTTTTGGATTGGGTGTTTTATCCTCCAGGAGTCAAAAATATTATGAGATCTAACTAGTTTGCGAAAGGATGTTGATAATTTCTTGGAGGAAGATTGCGGAGTGGTTTGGTATAAAGTTTTCCTGTCCCTGGTCGGGGACATGCACATATTGAAGTCGCCTCCCATGATCATAAAAGGCTGGGAGAAGGGTTGTAGTTTCTCAAAAACTTTTTCAAGGAAACCGATTTGTCCTACATTTGGTGCATATATGTTAACCAAGGAAAAGGAGGTAGATAGGTGACTACATTTCAGGAATATGTACCTACCATGAGGGTCTAGGTAGGAAGAGAGAATTTTAATTGGGCTTGAGCGTTTAATAAGAATTGCCACTCCCGCTTTTCCAGAGGGATCAGAAGCAGTATATGCTACGGGAAAGTGTCTAGAAGCAAATTTAAAGGAGCCCCCGGATTTAAAATGGGTTTCCTGAACCATAATTACCTCTGCTTTGGATGATTTAAATTCTTTTAAAGCCTGCCACCGTTTGCCTATGGAATTTAATCCTTTTACATTACAAGAATAAACCTTGAGGGCCATATTTGGTCATACAGAAAAGTGCTAATATAGTATAAAAACTGAGAGCATATAAATGAGCATCCTTAAAAAAGAACATTTGAAAACAAACATTTCTTGCAGTTAGTATATTAATATAAGTATAATACTGAAAAAACATATATAGGTCAAAAAGGGAAAAAAAGAAAAAAGACCTGCATATGAAAACTCCAAAGGAGGTAAAAAAAAACAGGAAATAAATTGAATGGGGAGAGAAAAAACAATAAAAAAGGAAAAAGGAAAAAATAATTTTTGAAAAGCCTGAGAAAAAATTTCAGGCTGCCCAGGCAATAGCCTTGGGTCATGAGGGGGGGCATGTTAGCCTGCAGGGATTAATGGAGGAGGGGGGAGGTGGATAGATCCTCGTCTCTGTTTTTTGTAAAAAGAAAAACAAACAGACAGGAGGAGCAAAGGTGTTTGGCATATTATTATGAACAAGTAGATAAATCTTAAGACAAGCTGGTAGAAGACAATAAAATAAATGTTAAAGGGGGAAAACGACCCCCAAAAAGGCATTTAACAGAGACATCAGTAAGAGGTGTGACCTGTCAACAAAGTGACCCAATCACAGTGAGGTCACTGGGATATCCATGGTAAGTATTATCCGGCCATGGAAAAAGGAGCAAAAATTGAGAAAAAAGAAAATAAAAAAATAATAAGTCACATCAGGTTGGATATCTGTGATTGTTGGCTCGTTGTGGGGTGGAGAAGTTCTTCTGGGATCTTCGTTGAACTGGGGTCCAGATTTTGGCTGGTGTGGTGAGTGGTTTTGGGTTCGGAGCTTGGGGTATAGAATCTTCTTCAGGCAGAGGCGGAAGGCCTAGACTGCGGATAAAAGCTTCACTTTTGTAAAGGTCTCTCAGGGAGTGTTGAACACTATCTTTGGAAACGGTTAAGCGGAAGGGGAATCCCCAGCGGTAAGGAACCTGGTGGTTTTGTAGATGAGTAGTGACAGGACGGAAACTGTGCCTTTTGGCCAAAGTGATTGGGGAGAGATCATTGAATATCTGGATCTTGTGTTGTTTATAGTCAATACGTGACTTGTTACGCGTTGCAAGTGTGAGGGCTTCCTTGCTCTCGTAGAAGTGGAAGCGGACAATAATATCTCTGGGATTGGCATTAGGAGGAGGTTTTGGGGCCAGAGATCTGTGCGCCCTGTCCATATGCCAGTCTATGTCCGGAATGTTTGGGGCTAAAGTAACGAATAGGCCTAAAAGGTAGGGACGTAATTCCTTGTCGCTCACCGCTTCAGGGACTCCCCTGATCCTCAGATTCTGGCGTCTTTCACGGTTTTCCAGGTCTTCCTGTTGAAGCTGGAGTAGGGAGACTGTATGTTTCAGGTTGGAGTTGTCCTCTTCGAGAACATGTACATATTGGGTCAGTACATCGAATTTGTTCTCCAATGTATTGGTGCGTTCACCTAGCTGGTCAATTTCACCAGGTAACTCATGCGCAATTTTGCCCACCTCTTTAGCGATGCTGCGGGTTAGATCATGTAGTAATGAGTTCAACTTTGTATCTAGAACAGCTACTGTCACTACATCTACGGGGTGGTTGGGTGGGAGAGAGTGCTGAGAAAATTGGGATCTGTTATCATCTTGGGTCATGCCTTCCGGCAGAGTATGTGAGTCAGCAGTGTCCGAAGATCCCAGTTGTTCACTGGAGGTCGGGGATCGTTGTTTATATAAAAAGCACTCAATGGTATTAGGGGTCTGCGACGTTGGCGGTGGGATAAAGCCTCTATATATTGCCTTCTGGAAGCCAATCTTCCCCATGCAGTGTTAGGAAGGATCAGATATCTTGTTATTATATCACGCCTGTGATTAATAAGGAACCGCTAGCTTTGTAAGAGCATCTATTAAAGAGACGGGGATCAAAGTTCTCCTCTTACGTGTCTGCTTCCCTGCACGCCAGACTGGAGGTGGTCACATTAGATATCAGGGAGAGCTGAGGGGATAGTTGTGAAGTTTGCAAATAAATTAAGAATTTGGTGTTTGCAGATGGTTGATAGTTGATTAAACTGAAGGGATTAGGTTGTAGGGGTACTTGGAGTACCAAGATGGCCGCCGGCGTCCAGGACTAGCCCGAAGCCACGGTCTTTCCTAATGGCTGAGGCCGGTCGGGAGGGCGCCTCTCCCCACAGGCCCGAACCGGATCTTTAGGGCCTAAGAACAGGGACTCTGGGGGTCAGGTACTGTGGGGCAGCAGCGGCAATAGAATCGGGCAAAAGCCCTTTTACTCACAAAGTCCAGGATGACCGGATGATAGGCCTAGGAATGGCGGCAGGCCGTGAGGGGATCCGGGATGAAGGGAAAAGGTCCCGCTCGACTATCCTTTACAATACGGGTGTTCGGCTCCCCTCGGTGGCGACTCGGATGTCCCGGATGAGAAGTCCCCAGCAAAGCCTTTACTCATCCCCTGGTCCGCAACGCAGGAGAGCGGCAGGCTCCGGACAGGCCGCAGGCCCCAATATGGCGGCGGTAGCTTTCAGTGCGGGACAGGCAGAAGGCCTGAGGGAGCCCGATTTCGCTGGATTTCAATCAAGATCCGGCCGGATCTGCAGCGGAGAGGATTTAGGTTGTTCCCAGCGATGGATAAACTTCCCTCAAGGGGAAATAAGGCAGGGATGGCAGTGGATAGAAATTGCCTGGATGGAGCACAGCGTCCACACGTCCTCCCTGTATCTCGTCCGGCCACGCCCCCCATGTATTTTCTAATATGACTTTAGAAAGCATACATACGTGTGATCTAAAGCAACCATTTAGATTGAGCTGCCAGTGCACAACTACAGAAAAGAAAGGACCTGCATGTTTTTTGCTGCAGCACACAACAATGCGCCAGATTAATGTTGTGGTAGATTTGAAATGTAGAGGTGTTGCATTGAGGTGTCATCCAAAAAAATTATACTGCAATTTACTGCACAAGGTGTGCTTTTGCAAAGGGGAGCTGGGCGTTTTCTGGTATTCCTGATTTAACATAGAAAATGTGCAATATTTCTATCTTAAGGCTTACATTTCTATATAATATAAAGTTGGATCTAAAATGATTATGAGTCTATGACAACCTGACATTTCTGTGTGAACGCTGATTATATACATGACAGCCCGGGCTTAAACAAAACAGCCCAAAGCTGCTACACACAAAAATGGGTATATATAAATGCAACATTTGTCCTTTCCTCATCTGTGACTACTAAAACATTGGGATATTGTGATGTATTGCATGTACCATTGTAGAATATATGACATCTATCTATATGCAAACACCATTTTGACATAGATAAGCGCTAAATTGTGAGCTAGTTGTCTGTCTCAGTAGCTCATTGGACAGAATGAGATAAAGCATAAAGCTGACAAAATGAAGATTTACACACAACAAAACCTTTTTTGTGGAAAGCTTTGAAAGAAAGTGTAATGCAGGCAGAATACTAAAGAAAACAGCCAAGCCATTTACTTTGCATTGCTACCTTTATGTATCATAATATGGTTTCTCATTTTGGGAAATCATGCAATGTGTTTATGTGATATAAAAGACAATGACTCATAAGAAGTATTGTACTTTCTTGTATATTTTTCCAGAAATTGAAATGGATGAAGAATCCTATTGTGAAGCTATCTCTATCTTTTAGAGATGTTGATTTTGCTCAATTTGTCAGAACTCACTCAATATTTTCATTTATTTCCTTTATATCTTGAGGTTTCTTCTTTTCTTATATTACATTTTTACAATTCCACAATAATCTAATATATAATTGTGTTCTGGAAAATTGAAGAACATTGAAGGCAGATACTACGGAGAATGTAATGCAAAAAGGCCTATGCCTCCTAGTTTAAGGGATTCTATGGTATTTATTTACTAAAACTGGAGAGTGCAAAATCTGGTGCGTGAAAGCCAATCACTTTTTAATCAATTAAGCTTTGACTAAAAAAAAACCTGGAATTTGATTGGTTTCTATGAAGAGCAGCACCAGGTTTTGCACTCTCAGTTTTAGTAAATCAGTCCCTATGTGTACTACAAATATGCCTTGTTTTAGAATTGTGGGACAATAAATAATTATAAAAACAAGCAGAAGTTTTTTTTTTAATCTTAATGCATTTTATGCACTAAGATAAAAAAACTTCAGTGTGCAGAAGCTCCCCTCAGCGCCCCTAATACCTACCTGAGCCCCATCTCAATCCAGCGATATTGCATGAGAGACTCGGCTGCCCAGGGATTTTCCCTCCTGATTGATTGACAGCAGCGGCAGCCAACGGCACACACTGCTGTGTCTCAGCCAAAGTCAGTGGGCCAATGAGGAGAGAGAGGGGGCAAGGCTGAGCCGTTGTTCCATGTCTGAGTGGACAAACAGAGCAGCAGCTCAGCTCAGGTACCCCCATAGCAAGCTGCTTGCTGTGGGGGCACTCGGCAGCAGGGAGGGGCCCAGGAGCACTGGCGAGAGACCCTAGAAGAGGAGGATCTGGGCTGCTCTGTGCGAAACCAATACACAAAGCAGGTAGGTATAACACGTTTGTTATTTTTAAAGAAAAAAAACAAGACTTTAACATCACTTTATAATTTGTTGCAGCACTTTATGTAAATCACAGAGATGCCCCCCCTTCACAGGCAGGATCATGGCACCCCCAGGCATGTCCATTAAATAACATATAAAATAACACTTTTAATGCTTCTATTTAAACATAAAAAACACACATATGTTTGTATTATTATTATTATTATTTTTTTGCATTGATAAATGTTCACCAGGGCAGTGCCCACCCCCATGCACTGATTTGACAGATTCAATTCTCAGTAGGGTTTGAGCAAGTTCAGTTTATTCCTACTGAAATTACTCTGATTTTACTGCACACTGTAGACTTCTTAAAGTGTGCCCATGTACACTGTAATCCTCTCACAGTGTGCATTGAGAAGATTACAGATTGAGGCTGCCTGTAGGCCTACCTGATAATTTCCTGGCAGGAGGATACCCAGCATCAAATATCTCTTTCCTCCTAAAACTTACTGCCACTGGTTTACCCTTTTTAATGGTTGGATTTCAGTTCTTTCAATCATGCAAGTGTAACATCATATGTGGACATTACCTAGGGTGGTCTTAATGCAAATTAAGCCTGCGTAGGAACTTCTACTCTTCTCGACTGAAACACACCTATACAGCACCTTACGCGCCCCTCCTATCATCCATGATCTGTCTGCACTTCATAGAGAAACACAGAGATCCAGTGATAAGCTCAAATGATTTAAAATAAGGTATATCATGAAAATGGAAATATTTCCTTTAAAAAATGTTATTAGTATGTTGATGAAGGGGGGTAGGAGGAGCCAAGGAGGGCAACATGTAAGGAGGATAAACTGCAGGTTTAAGTTAAGAGTTAATACAGCAAACTGTATGGTCTAGACTAAATATAGAATACAGGTACCTATATGTAGCACTCACCTGACCCTCTGAGGCATGGTAGTACCAACAGAGACAGGGTGGGATGACATTTTATCTCAGGGTGTAGATTACTCAGGCAATAGTGGGATGTGAACAGGTGGGTGCCAGTCACTTTAAGGTGTAACAAAAAAGAGTCACAGTCAAACTCCAGGGAGAAAGGCTAAGGGTACAGGATACCCTTGATGCCCACTCTGCATTCTGTGATTGTAGCTGCAGACTGTAAGGCAGCTTCTAGCACCCTAGTGAGAGGCCACTATACTCCAATGATGTCCAGGCTCCACATACAGGCTTCTCCAGCCCATTAAGACATCTGGAGTTCCTCTATGGCTGCTCAGTCTCCAGGCTACACAAGCTGGACCCCAAATCCAAGCCTCTGCACAGCCACATGGTCACCCTCTCAGGCAGCAGGCCTAGAAGGTTTCATTAGCAAAACACATCTCTCCCTTGGGCAGGAGGCCCAGGGGAGCACAGACTGACTTCCCAAAGTCACTCCTTGGATATTTATACTCTCTCCCAGCAAACACCAGTGGCAAGGAAACTCTTACTGGCTGGCTAGGGAGAGATAAATATTTATAAATATGGTTAGTGCAGCCCTCGTAAATAAAAATAAATGTTGTGTTGTGTATGACGTGTATGATCATCCATCCACGGATCAAAAACCATAGGGAAGATTGATACAGTAGGATATTCAAAAGCACTTAGGAACCGTGGGGCACACCAACAAGAACTCACTGTCTGCACCTCCACTCCGCCTGTATATTATACCCATGTAAAAAATAAGCAAGCATTTCATAGTGCAATCTGCATGTTTATTTATATAAATATATTATGCAAAAAAAGAGAAGATATAGAAAAGCTACCCCATTCCCTCTCCCCTCCCTTTTTGTTCTTTTCTTTCCCTCCTTTTTCCACTCCTCCCCCTCTCATTTATCCTCCCCAACCCCCCACCCTTTACCCCTATAACCTATCATGACCACATGCCGTCTCCCCTTAAATATCCACAATTTCTTAAACTACAAACATTCCACCCTATCCCAGTTCAGCCCAACGACATCACCCACCTCAACCACACTGCATGTGCTGTCCACATTCAACCTAGTTAAACTCACTCATTTCATACACAAGTCTTTCTAATCCCCACGCAGTCTTTCCCATCCTTAGCTGATTCTTTACGACCCTGCTCAAAACAAGAACAAAGACACTGATAAATAGATATAGCTTTCCATTTAAAGCCTACTTTAACCACTTGCTGTCCAGTGCACAATGATGTACGTCAGCACAATGGCACGGCTGCGCAAATGGGCGTACCTGTATGTCCCCTTTAAGTCACAGGCTAGTGGGCACGCGCCCACCGCGGACCACGTGAGCATGCCCACGGATCCTGTAGACTCTATGTCCACTAGTGGCCTGCGATTGGAATACGGAGAGGCAGAATGAGGAGATGCCTATGTAATCAAGGCATTTCCCTGTTCTGCCTTGCAACATGAAAGGGATCTACTGCTCCCTGTCAAAGGGAGCAGTGATCTCTGTCATGTTCTAGTGAGCCCATTCCCCCTACAGTTAAAACACACACAGGAAACACAGTTAACCCCTTGATCGCCCCCTAGTGTTTAACCCCTTCCCTGCCAGCGTCATTTACACAATAATCAGTGCATTTTTATAGCACTGATCGCTGTATAAATGTCACTGGTCCCAAAATAGTGTCAAAAGTGTCTGATGTGTCTACCGCAATGTTGCAGTCATGATAAAAATCGCAGATCGCCGTCATTACTAATAAAATAAAGTAAAAATAATAAAAATGCCATAAATCTATCCCCTATTTTGTAGACGCTATAACTTTTGTGCAAACCAATCAATATATGCTTATTGCAATTTTTTTTACCAAAAATATGTAGAAGAATAAATATTGGCCTAAACTGAGGAAGAAATTTGTTTTTTCATATATTTTTGGGGGATATTTATAAAAAAAAAAAGTAAAAAATATTGATTTTTTTTCAAAATTGTCGCTCTTTTTTTGTTTATAGTGCAAAACATAAAAAGTGCAGAGGTGATTAAATACCACCAAAAGAAATCTCTATTTGTGGGGAAAACAGGACGTCAATTTTGTTTGGCAGCCACGTCGCACGACCGTGCAATTGGCAGTTAAAGTGACGCAGTGCCGTATCGCAAAAAATGCTCTGGTCAGGAAGGGGATAAATCCTTCCGGGGCTGAAGTGGTTAAAGTATCTAACTCTAAACTGTACAACATTCTTTCCTTTTAATTCATATTATCTCAGTTATATTATGTTCATTGATCATTCTATCGCTATGAGTACTACAATGTCTCCTTAACAATGCGATACAATGTCATTCAACAAGTATGTATGTTTGTAAAATTTCTCTCTACCAATAAGCATGTTTGGAACAAAATAAATAAATAAATAAATATATTGTGCATCTACTCACATTGACATAGAGAGATATGACTTGTGTACAGAACTTCCGCCACCACCAGGGCAGACATGATGACGTCAGCACAGGCTCAACTCCCTCTATTTTTATTTGCTTATTTTTACATGGGCATAATATACATGGTGGAGTGGAGGTGCAGACAACGAGATCCTGCTGGTTTGCCCTGTGGTTTCTAAGTGCTTTTGAATATCCTGCTGCCACGATCTTCCCTATGATTTCTGAGCTTTGGATGGCTGATCACCGTTAAACATGCTGTTTTAGACCACCTAAAAGATGGGGGTCTATTAATTCGGTAAGAGGCTGCATATGGTGGTATAATTCACAGTGTTTAGAACTGCTAATTTACAAGTGGAAGAAAACAGCAATATTTGCAATGGTGGTAGGACACTCTCACACACAACAATTTGATACATTTGGACATTTATGTTGAGGTGATGGACTTTTATCAGAGTGATGTTTACTGATTATAAGTTGAATCTATTATTTATATATGCATTTATGTTTAATTTATTACACTTTTGAAATAGTAGTGTCACCCACCAGGTCACATACATTGTTATGATACTGGTTTCCAACACAGGTTTCCAACAATTGCATAAATTTAAAGACACAGTGCAACATTCATTTTATTGTAACACAGGCTTTGAAAGTATAAACACAGCAATTTATTTGCATATATTTAAAGACACTAGCACACTAGTATATGTTGATTTTTGAGTGCAGTTGTGGGTATTTTCTTTGTGACTTTTAGTTGTTTTTAGTGCAGCTCTTATACTATTGCCAGAGACAGCAGTAGGACACACACAGAGGTTGAATTATTAAAACTTGAATGTGCGAAATCCGGTGCAGCTCTGCATAGAAACCAATCAGCTTCCAGATTTTTTTGTCAAGGTTTAATTGAATAAGCGGAAGTTAGAAGCTTATTGGCTACCATGCACAAATGCAACATATTTTGCACTCTCCAGTTTTAGTATGGTAGTACTTTCAAATGTTGGAAAATAGAGCATGCGTGTCCCACTGCCTAAACTGACCAGGGGTGGTCTGATGAAGGCCGAGTGAAAGAAAGAGGTGGAAGGTGCATCATCTAACGCTTGAATCAAGATGATACCATTTATTTACAAAGTAGATAAACACAAACAAAAGTTGCTACGTATTCATAAAAAACTAGGTTACAAAATATACATTAAAAGTTAGACATGCCCATGCAATTCATCAGAGCCTTGGAAAACAAAAGAAAGTCTGTACAATGTGGTAGACTAACATAAAGAGGATTGGAAGGCGTATCACATGGTAAGTGATTGATTCTCCTTTACTCAAGAACTGTCCACATCACTGTGATCTAGATAGAATAAACACCAAATACCGGTATATGTTTAGTGAAGAGCACATACAGTAAATAGAAAGTGTTGGAATTGAATACTACACAATGCAGACCAGAGACAATTAATTGAAGTGTTAAAATGTTAAAACGTTGAAGTCTTAAAATATAGAATTGTTGAAGTATTAAAACATTAGACAATAAAGCCTTAAAAGCCATTACAAGCCATTAAAAATTGTTGTTTTTCTTAAGGTATTACTTAAAAAGTACTAGAAACTATGTTAAAAAGATTGCTACTTGTTGAAATGGGTTCACTAGACACAGTTGCAGTTTCAGCGCAAGTATGAATAAACAATTATACAAATATACACACACACACACATGCATATGTATACACGTATACACAGCGCACACAGCATACACAGACTGATACATATGCACAAAAATATATATATTATTTTCATTGTTATTCACACCAACAGTTTATGCAGCGCTTTACAATGTAGAGGGGGGACAGCCCAATTACAGTGTAATACAAAAGGGACAGGAGGGCCCGGCTCGTAGAGCTTACATTCTAAAGGGAGGGGGTGGTGGTACAAAAGCTAATAGATGCAGGGAATGATTTGATGGGGTTGTTAGGTAGGTGTGGGATAGGCTTCCCTGAATAAGTGAGTTTTCAGGGATCTCCTAAAAGTGGACAGGTTAGGGGCTGATTGGATATACCAGGGCAGGGAATTCCAGAGGATGGGAGAGGCTCTGGAGAATTCCTGAAGATGAGCATGAGAGGAAGTAGCAAGGGAGCTAGAGAGCAGGAGGTCCTGGAAGGAGCGGAGGGGGCGATTTGAGCGATATCTGCAGATGAGGTTGGTGATGTAGCTGGGGTGATGTTGTGGATGGCCTTGTATGTTGTGGTTAGCATTTTGAATTTTATACAGTGGGGTAGGGGAAGCCAGTGAAGGCATTGGCAGAGAGGGGCAGCAGTCACAGATTGATTAGTGAGGTGTATTAGTCTAGCAGCAGCAGTCATAATAGACTGAAGGGGGGATAGCCTGCATAAGGGTAGGCCATTAAGGAGAGAGTTGCAGTAGTCAAGGCAGGAAATAATCAAGGAGTGAATAAGATGCTTTGTGGTGTCATTAGTCAGGAAGGATCAAATTCTGGAGATGTTGCTGAGGTTAAGGCGGTAGGATTTAGCCAGTGATTGGATGTGGGGGCTGAAGGAGAGGTCAGAGTCAAGGATTACACCCAGCACCCTGGCATGTGTGGAGGGACCAATAGTTGTGCTGTTGATCATAATGGTAAAGTCATGGGGGGGAGACCAGGAAGGAGGAAATATTACAAGCTCAGTTTTAGAAAGATTGAGTTTGAGAAAGTGGTGTGACATCCATACCGAGATGTCATTCAGTAAGTCTGAGATCAGTGAGAAGATCGAGGGGGTGAGTTGAGGAGTGGAGAGATAGATCTGGGTGTCATCGGCGTAGAGGTTTTTTTGGAAGCCATGGGAGGTTATCAACTGGCCCAGGGAAGAGGTATAGAGCGAGAATGGGAGGGACCCAAGGACAGAGCCTTGGGGTACCCCAACAAAGAAAGGAAGAGGAGATGTATATATATATATATATATATATATATATATATATATATATATATATATATATATATATATATATATATATATATACACATGTAGAGAACACACAAATGTTCTACAGGATGTCAAAGTGAAAGTGTGAGGGATCTGGATAACACCTACCTACATGACATAGAGAGATGTTTTGTGTGTTTTTTGTTATTCCATGTGTGTCTGTCATTTGTACCTACAGAAAAAAATGACACCGAAAAAATGGACCCGGGAAGGATGACCCAATATACTGATATACAGTGGGGACGGAAAGTATTCAGAACCCCTTAAATTTTTCAATCTTTGTTATATTGTAGCCATTTGCTAAAATCATTTAAGTTCATTTTTTTCCTCATTGATGTACACACAGCACCCCATATTGTCAGAAAAACACAGAATTGTTGACATTTTTGCAGATTTATTAAAAAGGAAAAACTGAAATATCACATGGTCCTAAGTATTCAGACCCTTTGCTGTGGACTCAAGATGGTTCTACACCTTCATTTGAGTCCAGCTGTGTTTGATTATACTGATTGGACTTGATTAGGAAAGCCACACACCTTTCTATATAAAACCTTACAGCTCACAGTGCATGTCAGAGCAAATAAGAATCATGAGGTCAAAGGAACTGCTTGAAGAGCTCAGAGACAGAATTGTGGCAAGGCACAGATCTGGCCAAGGTTACAAAAAAAATTCTGCTGCACTTAAGGTTCCTAAGAGCACAGTAGCCTCCATAATCCTTAAATGTAAGACATTTGGGAGGACCAGAACCCTTCCTAGAGCTGGCTGTCCAGCCAAACTGAGCTATCGGGGGAGAAGAGCCTTGGTGAGAGAGGTAAAGAAGAACCTAAAGATCACTGTGCCTGAGCTCCAGAGATGCAGTCAGGAGATGGGAGATGGGTGGATCTCTCTGTGGAATGCACGCCATCGTGCATGTGGGCATGGCTGTGCTTTCCAGAGGCTGCTCTCATGCCCAATGATCAGCCTGTTCTGAAGGGGCTGGCCAAGCTGTACGGTAGTCTGCAGGGAGCCTGGTCTCTGAAAGCTGCTTTGACTGTGTATGTGAGGGAAGTGGGTGGCTCTGAACAGCGATCATGTGATCAATGTGTGAGAACCAGGAAGCGACTTTGTCGCTCCCTGGAATGCACACCATCACTGATGTGGGTAGGGCCATGAATGGCAGACCTGTCACTCGAGAAAGATGACCAATCCAGTAAGTGGTGCATTGCCTGAAGCTATCCAGGCCGAAATGATGGCCTGCGGGGTGCAAATGCAATTGGCAACTGGGGGCAAGTGTGAAATACAAACAATAAATATTAATAATAAAAAGAGAGAGGGAATGATGGATCTAGCTGCAAATAGATATGAAAGTGATGGACACTTATAGTGTCTAATGCTGGACTATTCTAGTGTATATCTTTTAAAAGTAACGATATAATATAATTCAACTGTGATTAAATGAAGGTGATTACTGGAATACAAAAGATGCATGAAGTGCATCGGGCTTCATGAGCATGTGACTACAGGAAACACAGATAATCTGAGATGTACAGTATGTAAATCAATAATGCAAAGATACATGTAAATGTAAATATAAGTGTAGGAAAAACATACATAACTGTACCAATGATGGGCCAGATGGGAGGGGGGAAGAGAGATGGGGGGGGATGTTTGATGTTAGAGATAATCTGTATGCACATTGTTTTTAATAGCACATCTAAACTACCCCATGGAATTCAAGATCTTTATTCATCCCAGCAGGGGCCAAGGAACTAAGTGTGAGGATCCAGAAAGATTCCAGTCTGCAAAGTCTTTGAAATCTCCTTTCCATAGATCATCTTTTTTATGGATCCTATGCCAAACACTTTTAAGCCTGTTGGGTTTCCATTGTGGCCCTCCTTGAAGTGCCTGGGGACTGAATAGTTGTGTCTCTTCTTGTTCTTCATATAATGATCATACACATTGCCATTGATAATGTTGCATTTATGTTCGCTGAATCTTGCTCTTATGCCGTGTACACACAATTGGATTTTCCGACAACAAATGTTGGATGTGAGCTTGTTGGTGGAAAGTCTGACCGTGTGTATGCTCCAACAAACATTTGTTGTCAGACTTTCCACCAACAAATTTTGGCTAGCAGGTTCTCAAATTTTCTGTCAACAAATTTTTGTTGTCAGACTTTCCGATCATGTGTACACAAGTCCGTTGCACAAAAGTCCACTCATGCTCAGAATCAAGTACGAGCCAGAAGCGCTCAGTCTTGTAAAACTAGCATTTGCAATGGAGATATCACGTACATCTTGTACGTCACTATGTTCATAAGTGTTAGCCAACATTTGTGTGACTGTGTGTACGCAAGACAAGTTGGAGCCAACACCCTTTGAACAAAAATCCACGGTTTTGTTGTCAGAAAGTCTGATTGTGTGTACGGGGCATTAGTGGGCATGTTGTACACCCAACATAAAGTAGGCCACAGGGACAGACTATACTATAAACCAGATATGGGGTGCCACGGTTGATGAACTGACCAATTCTATGGCTATGGTCATCGGACCCCATGACTTCCTTTTTGCAGTGTGACATGTATGCACAGGCTCCAAAGTTCCTGACTCCACATTTTTAGTTTCCCTACACTCTTTTTCCCTTCGCTGCTCTTCACTATACATATATATTTGGTGTTTATTCTATCTAGAGTGCTGTGATGCAGACAGTTCTTGAGTAAATGAGAATCAATCACTTACCATGTTATACACCAGAATCAACCACTCCTCTTTATTTTGGTCTACCACATTGTACAGACTTTCTTTTGTTTTCCAAGGCTCTGATGAAGAGGGAACCCCTCAAAACGCGCCAGCCCACCTTTGCGCACTTGCCCTTGCATGGGCATGTCTAACTTTTAATGTATATTTTGTAACCTAGTTTTTATTAATACGTAGCAACTTTTGTTTGTTTTTATCTACTTTGTAAATAAATGGTATCATCTTGATTCAAGCGTTAGATCATGCGCTTTCCACCTCTTTCTTTCACTCGGGTTTCTACTGGTTATAAAGGGGTTAATTTACTAAAACTGGAGAGTGCAAAATCTGGTGCAGCTGTGCATGGTAGCCAATAAGCTTCTAACTTCAGCTTGTTCAATTAAGCCTTGACAAAAAAATCTGGAAGCTGATTGGTTTCTGTGATGGGAGGGCCCGTGGAACTCAGAATACATCTCATGTCTAAGTCACCCTGTGCCATCCTGGCACAGGGTGAGTGAGAAAATATATCTTGGACTACTTAAAATGGGACAGTAATATTTGTCCACAATATCTCCCAGGACGTATGTAGAGACTATTATTGGTTTGGTTGATTCTGAACTCAGCCTGTTAATTGAGTGAGCTGATCACATTAGCCTCCAGGACTGGCTAGGAGACGAACTGTTGATGAATAGGCTGAGGGGGGGGGGATTGTTGTTTGTATTGTTAATTGTAATTAGCTCCAGCTATTGTGTTTATACTACTGTGTGAAGCTCGGTGCCCACAAGTCTGTCATCTGGTCTGGGTAAATGTTTTAGTAAATTAGCTCATGTTAATTAGGTTAGCTTTGAGTCAGCCTGCTGTATAAATGTGTTAGATCTCAAATAAAAAGTGAGTTCATGTTAGCAAAAAGCAAGTGTCGCCTTGTTTTGTGCTCACAGAGGTTGGAATATCTGATATCTGTATACAGACTGGGAGGAAGTGGTATATGACTGAAGCACTCAAGCGGAGTGAGGGACGTTCCGTGACAGTTTCTATGCAGAGCTGCACCCGATTTTGCACCTTCAAGTTTTAGTAAATCAGGGGCATGGTGACCGAGCTCCAAGATGGATGCTTAGCCTAGGAGCTCCATCCGTCCGCCGGAGAAAATCCACTGCCATCTGAGCCCACCGGCTCCATCCGCGGAAACAAACATCACCATCCTCCAGACAACGACCCGTGGAACAGATTGAGGATGATTAGGCAACGAAAGGACCCACAGCAGCCGCGCAAGCTCCCCAGCTACTTTACCACAGAGTGGAGCGGGCTACAACAAAATGGCAGTAGCACACGGGATCAAGGGCCTGATCACAGGGCCGGGACACACAACAATCACACTGCATCATCCAGCGCTGCCAAGCCACCAAGTGAGTCCTCCTCAGGGACGTCTAGCCCCACCACATGAAGCCTGGCGAAATCAAAACCCAGGAGGGACTCTCCTGCTAGGTCGCAAGTTGACCCACTCATGGAGGTAAGCGGGCCTCAACAATCCTCCTCAGCACAGAGGGCACATGAAGGAGACCCCATAGCAGATTTCCCCAAAGCAGACAGCCCATCTCTGACACTACACTAAAGGAAATGTTGCTGTCCCTAAGGTCATCACTGCAAGCTGATATGATAAGGGGGATTAACCAATGCCACAGGGAAGTGCAAGCCCTAGGTATTAGGGTGGCCCAAGTAGAAAACAAGATGGAGGAATATACCTCCTCATACAATGTGATGGTAGAGGCCCACTCAGCACAGGGGGAAGATATAACCTGGATGAAAGACAAAATCGCAGACCTCGAGGACAGATCCAGGAGGAGCAACCTCAAACTGCGGGGCATCCCAGAGTCTGTCCCCCCAGAGTCTGTCCCCCCCTAATCAACTTCTGCAGTATGCCCAAACCATGTTCTCCAGACTTGTGCCAGAATTAACAGCCCAAGACCTCACTGTGGACAGGATCCATAGAGTCCCTAAACCATCCTTTCTCCCTGATGAAACTCCAAGGGATGTCTTAATGAGAGTTCATTACTACCATGTAAAAGAACGAATAGTGCTGGAGTCTCCCCACAGTACGCTAACATACGGCTGCTCCCTGACCTCTCCAGGCACACACTACAAAGACGCCGCAACCTGGCGACTATTACTAAAGCGCTGAGGAATCACAATATCCTCCACAAGTGGAAATACCCAGCAACACTCTCGATCACCCATAAAGGAGTCATTACACTGGTATCCACATTAGAGGAAGGGATCACCACCCTAAGGAAGTGGAACATTCTATCAGAACAAGCCGCAACCCATTCACCTCCAGGAAACCCACAATCCATGCACAATGAATAGCAAGTAGTGTCTCACAAGTGCTCACATAAGAAAACCACCGGTGGAAACTCATAAGCAAACCATTTAGATACATACGAAAATTCTCCGGAGACAGGAGATCCATGTTTGTTTCTCCTCTATCCCTCCAAGTAACAAGTAGCAGACATCACTGCACGTGGATCTGTTCCAAGATCCTCTTATGCTACCCATGTTGACCTTATTTTTTGTTATTATTACCCTTTGTTCCTTTTGTTATCCATTCAATATACACAGATATCTCCGAAGCCACAGGATCCCAACTATTGAAGACTCCCAGCATCAGTCACTTCGCCCACTATGGACTGAATCCTACCAAAGAGAACTGTACGGATGCAGTGAGTACCTACACCGCGAAACCATACAGCACCCTGCAATACCCAAGCAATGATGATTACATGCCTATCACTTAATACCCGAGTCTGAATCACCCCGCTAAAAGATTCTCCCTGTGGAGGGAAGCATGCAAACATAGAGCAGACATCCTCTTTGTCCAGGAAACCCACTTCCAATTACACAAAACCCCGCTCTGCTCACACAAAGACTATCCACATATATTCCTGGCCTGCACGCCCAACCGAAAGAAAGGAGGAGTACTAATGGCCATAAACAACTCCATATCCTTCCAACCCAAGAAATCATTTCTAGACGAGGGAGAGAGATACATAATCATCACTGGAGACATTACCTCCAAACCATATACTTTAGTCACGCTGTATTCCCCGAACTCACACCAACTTCGATTTATAAGAAAGCTACTCAAAAAAGCTAATTCTAGGAATTTTGGTAATATCTTGCTGTGCGGGGACTTTAACCTAGTAGCAGACCCTTCTCTGGACACAACCACAAGTAAACCTAGAGGTAAAGTATCTCTTCAGGCGCTACTCCACAATGAAGAACTGTTCTACGCATGGAGATGCCACCATGCCAACAAAAAGGACTATACCTTTTTCTCACATAGGCATTGCTCATACTCACGTATAGACATGTTCCTAACGGATACGTGGCTCCTACAACAAGTAGAAACTACTAAAATACATGACATCACGTGGTCTGACCACGCTGCGATATCTATGTCTATTAAGGAAAAGGGAGTCTCCTCTTCACCCCCCATCTGGCGCTGCAAAGTGCGATTGTTGCAAGAACCCCACACCCACACAAAACGCTCTCAGCATCTTCAAAATTTCTTCCTTGATAACAAGGAATCGGTACATGACCCTTACATTCTGTGGAACTCACACAAGGCCTATATGAGAGGCATACTTATCCAATTAGGTGCTCAGGAAAAAAGACGTCATACACAAAAAATGACTACATTATTAAAGGAAATTCACGACACTGAAACCCGAAATAAACAATTGCCCGCGTCTACCCTAACACACAAACTAGCCACACTCAGAGAAACACTGAGAGAACATCTATCCCAACAATATGACAAACTTCTTCGACGCTTGCAGCTATACTATTACACCAACGCCAACAGAGCAGGCAAATACTTAGCAAACAGATTGAAAGCAAGGCGTACAAAATCCAGAATAGCATACCTTAAACATCCTACCTTACATCACAAAATCGTGGATCCACGCGCTATAGCAAATCAATTTGTTGACTACTACAGCTCATTATATAACTTGCACACAGATCCCAACACGCCTCAACTGACCACGGACAAAATCCAATCATTTTTACAGGGACTAAACCTCCCATCCCTCTCCGAACATCAACTAACTAAACTAAATACTACTGTCTCACACCAAGAAATAGAACTAGTTACACATTACCAAACGGTAAATCACCAGGGCCAGATGGGTTCTCTAACGAATATTTCAAGACATTCAAACACATTCTTTCACATCACATGCAACCAGTCTTCAACAAAGCAGTTTCTGCAAACTTCCCCCGGGAAATGCTGAGAGCACATATAGTAACACTACCTAAACTGGGAAAAGACCTCATTACATCGGCTAATTTCAGACCAATATCCATTCTCAATTCGGACCTTAAAGTTTATACAAAATACTGGCCAAACGATTAATAAACATCATTCCCTCAATTATCCAATGCGATCAGATGGATTTTGTGAAGGGGAGACAAAATTCGGATGCAACTAGAAGGATTATAAATGTAATATACTCTGCTGAAACAAATCGAACGCCTTCTCTGCTGTTATCTATTGATGCAGAAAAGGCGTTCGATAGGGTCCACTGGACCTATATGGAAATGGTATTGTCAAAATTTGGTTTCCAGGGTCCCATATTAACAGCTATGTTAGCACTTTATTCATCCCCATCTGCACAGGTATACTTAGCTGGCTTTCTATCCAAACCGTTCAACATATCAAACGGAACTAGACAAGGGTGCCCCCTGTCGCTGACCATCTTCAATCTCATGATTGAACCATTAACCAAAGCAATCAGAACTCATCCCATTATCACAGGGTTCCAGTTTGGATCTGGCATGCATACCATCAATTTATTCGCAGATGATGCCATCCTGCTCTTGACCAATCCGCTCACATCCCTCAACCAGGCCCATAAAATACTAATGGATTTTGGGGATATCTCGTATTATAAAGTGAATTTCACTAAATCCCTGATTCTAGATCTGGGAGTATCACCCTCTATCTGGAACTTACTGCAGAACACACTGCCGTGTACGTGGTGTGAAAAAGGTATTACCTACCTAGGTATCACAATAACCAATTCCATCTCCGCCCTAGTTAAAACTAACATAAAAAAACTTATTGCCAAACTGGAAACCCAATTGAGAGACATGTTAAATAAAGAAATATCCTGGCTACGTAGAATAAAGGCCTACAAAATGCTGATACTGCCACAAATCCTATGTGTCTTCCGCACCCTACCAATTCATACACCACAATTCTACCTCAATCACCTCTCTATCCTCAGCTGGAAATACATCTGGGGAGGCAAAAAAGCTAGATGTTCATGTAACAATCTTATCTCTCATAGGAAAGTAGGAGGGGCTGGCCTGGTAGATATACACAACTACTTTTGGGCAGTCAGACTAGACCACATCAAATACTGGCTATGCAACCATGAAACACCATTATGGGTAGACATAGAAAAGACAACTTCACCGACTAAAGACCTCACATTACTACTTCTAGGTGATATATGATCACCATGGGACATATCAACTATTTCCCCTCCCACGCAGACATCTTTAAAGGCATGGATATTCCTCCTCCGGATGAAAGAAACTGACGCACGGGAAATAAACTATAGAATACCATTGAATATACTTGAAGCAAAAATACCAATGCTCTCAGTAAAAGAATTGGTAAGACACGGCATCACACACATGTCGGACCCTTATAATGGACCACAGCCCAAGACCACAGAACAAATAATGATGCAATACCATCTGACTAGCGACAAGTTATTCACATGTCTACGCATATCACATTTTCTCCAATCTCATCCAAGCCCACAACTAAAAATCCTGCCAAAAATTTGGCAATTCTACTCAAATCCCGAACAAGCTGTAAAAGGAATTTCAATATTCTATAACCTTCTTCACGATAAGCAAACATTTAAAAAAACCATAGCAATGGGCAAATGGGAAAATGACCTAGGCACCCCATTTTCAAACGATCAATGGCAATGTACGTTTAAGGAAATACACAAAGCTTCTCACTGCATTAAACACTGGGAACTGACAATAAAAATAGCAAATAGGTGGCACTATACCCCATATAGACTGGCTTCCTACTCTTTAGGATCTTCACCACACTGCTGGAGAGAATGTGGGCAAATAGGAAACTTACTCCACATGTTATGGCAATGCCCAATAATAAGGAGTCTCTGGAACCGAACATTCCAACTAATCTCTTCCCTAACAGGAATGCTGACCCCTCCTACAACAGCCTTAGAAATTCTTCACCTAGGTATAGAAAAGCTCCCACCAGAATATAGACCTTTCGTGAGCCACATCCTACTGGAAGCACAAATACTAATACTACATAACTGGAAGACTAAAACTACCATAAACCTCTCTGATGTTACAAAAGCAGTTCATAGGAACTACATATTCAAACGTCTCATAGCAATCAATTCTATGTAATGCAATAAGTTTGACAAATGTTGGCCTAAAAAGTAATAGCGCTTTATAAATGTCTCTTAGGATAGTTGCTTTATGTATGCTTTAATTCAGTTCTTATGTTTAAACTGATATTTTATTACTACTCATCTTACACAATTCCGTGCATGGAGATTTAATGTGTAACTGTTAAACAAGCACAGACATATATTTGGATGTATATCGTGCATATCGAATTGTCCTACTTGATTTGTACACTGTTTTATGTGAAAAATTCAATAAAAAAAGTATTGATTCAAAAAAAAAAAGTTTTAGTAAATCAACCCCTGTGTGTGTCCTACTGCTGTCACTGGCAATAGTATGAGAGCTGCACTAAAAACAACTAAAAGTCACAAAGAAAACACCCACAGCTGCACTGAAAAATCAAATACTAGTGCACTAGTGTCTTTAAATATATGCAAATAAATCTCTGTGTTTATACTTTCAAAGCCTGTGTTACAATTAAAAAAAAATGAATGTTGCACTGTGTCTTTAAATTTATGCAATTGTTGGAAACCTGTGTTGGAAACCAGTATCACAACAATGTATGTGACCTGGTGGGTGACACTACTATTTCAAAAGTGTAATAAATTAAACACAAATGCACATATATTTAATAGATTTAATAGATTCAACCTATAATCAGTAAACATCACTCTGTGATAAAAGTCCACCACCTCAACATAAATGTCCAAATGAATCAAACAAATTGTTGTGTGTGGGAGGGTCCTACCACCATTGCAAATATTGCTGTTTTCTTCCACTTGTAAATTAGCAATTCTAAACACTGTGAATTACACCACCATATGCAGCCTCTTACCGAATTAATAGACCCCAGCTTATAGGTGGTCTAAAACAGCATGTTTAACGGTGATCAGCCATCCAAAGCTCAGAAATCATAGGGAAGATCATGGCAGCAGGATATTCAAAAGCAAAACCACAGGGCAAACCAGCAGGAACTCACTGTCTGCACCTACACTCTGCCATGTATATTATGCCCATGTAAAAATAAGCAAATAGAAATAGAGGGGTTGAGCCTGTGCTGACGTCATCATGTCTGCCCTTGTGGTGGCAGCAGTCCTGTACACAAACAATATCTCTCTATGTCAATGTGAGTAGATAAAAAAAACAAATAAATACATTGTGTATTTTTTTGTTCCCAACAATTTTATTGGTAGATAGAAAATATAAATGAACATACAGTATAATTTTACAAACAAATGAAACGCGTCAGCCCACCTTTGAGCACTTGCCCTTGCATGGGCATGTCTAACTTTTAATGTATATTTTGTAACCTAGTTTTTATAAATACATAGCAACTTTCCTTTGTGTTTATCTACTCTGTAAATAAATTGTATCATCTTGATTCAAGCGTTAGATCACGCGCCTTACACCTCTTTCTTTCACTCGGCCTTCATCAGACCACCCCTGGTCAGTTTAGGCAGTGGGACACGCATGATCATCCTCTATTTTCCAACATTTGAATGTACTACCATTCTATACTAACACTGCCTTCACCAGCGCAGGAGAAATTCTTTCTCTGTTCATATCTTCCCCAGTAGAAACCCAAAGATGATGAAGTGTCAATTCAGCTAAAATGACTGCAGGTTAGCACTACTAAATTTAGATAGACCCTACTAAGGGCAGAATGGCTACATAAGTATGATGTTTATTGTACTGTATAAATCCAAATTGTGATGCCAGTTATAGCTTTAATAGAAGTGAAAATTAATGTTACAAATTTGTGCTCTGATGTTCAGAAAAATATAATGACCGACCTTGATTTCTTAGAGTATAAAACTTGTAGTAAGGCTACACTTTAGACCATAGTATATGGTCCTTTACAAAAAGGACACCACAAGCACTCTGTAAATACATGAGATTCTCTTTAATCACAAGAAAGGCAGGACAGGCAGATGACTGAAAGGTCTGCCCCCTCCATTCATAGATTGTGTTTCATCTGTAATTTGGCTTTCATAAATGGAGGAGCTGGGCGGAAAGAGTGGGCATAGTGAGTAACTTTTGATGAGTGCCTGCCATAGTTCCATTGGCTGCATTAAACTCTAGACATGTGCATTCATTTTCGTCCGAATGCATTTTGAAGCAAATTTCGGGTATTTTCGTTATCGTTTTAACAAACGATAACGAACATGCAGAATCCGAAAACCGAAAGATCCGACATAAACAAATGTTTTATTTTTGTTTTCGTTGCGACAACAGTTTTATATAGATAGGAGATTCGACATGACACTGACAATAGCGATCTGTGTCCATCGAACCTGTGGTCGAATGTGCCTAACCATAGCTCTATTAGTCCAAGATAATTCTACATAGAGAGGAAAGATTCGACATAGAGAGAAAAGATTTGACATTATAGAGACAATAACAAAAAAGGTTGAATGTGCCTAACCTCTAACTCTATTAGTCCAAGATTATTCGACATAGAGAGAAAAGATTCGACATGAAGATTCGACTAAGCAGTCACCGCGAGTGAACATTTATGGTCAAATGCTCCGCCCATAGACTACAGAAGAATTCTAATGTTGGTTGACTAGTAATAATAATTAATAAACATAATTATTACTAGTGTCAGACAACATTAGAATTCTACTATAGCTTGTAGGCGGAACATTTGACCGGAAATGTACAATTGTGGCATTGTACAGTTTAGCTACTTCGTCGAATCTTCTTAGAACATTCGACAGACACCATAAGCCTTCAATGACAGATTCGACCTAAATTATTTTGGATTTTCGGACTAATGCATTTTTTAAGGAAATGAAATAATTAAAAACAAATTTTGGGAGTAACTAAATAAATTTATTTTTCGGACAAAAATGAAATTCCGAAACTAAATATTTCCGTGTGCACATGTCTATTAAACTCTGCTGTGCCAAGAAAATTAAGGCAGCAGGGGTGGGGGGCCATTGGAGAAGAAGGAATTCTAGTAAAGAAGGAGAAAGCAGCAGAAAGAACACATGGCATTGATAATAACTAATGCCCTTCATTCTTTTATTCTTTTGGAGTATACTTTGGCTTTAACCATGCTTGATTTGATTGTAGCCGTATTAGTGCAATTGTGACAGAGAAAATTGAGTACTGTCCGTGATACTTTTTTTATTTGCACTAACATACAATTTTTCAGGACAAGCTTTCGGGGTATGTCCCCTTCTTCAAGGTCCAAGCAGTACTGATTCACAAATTTTTAAGCAGAATGTTAAAGAAGAAGAAAAAAAAAAAAAGAGAAAACCAAACACATACAAATCAATGGTAATAAAGATAGCAGCTGCTGTCTTTATTACCATTGATTTGTATGTGTTTGGTTTTCTCTTTTTTTTTTTTTTCTTCTTCTTTAACATTCTGCTTAAAAATTTGTGAATCAGTACTGCTTGGACCTTGAAGAAGGGGACATACCCCGAAAGCTTGTCCTGAAAAATTGTATGTTAGTGCAAATAAAAAAAGTATCACGGACAGTACTCAATTTTCTCTGCCGCTTTAACCATGATAACAAGCATCTGCTCTTCAACTAATGAAATTAATCACATCACGTTTAAATAATAATTATATTTACATTATATTATAATGGGTTTATGTGGTGTTTTGACAGATTTTTGTAGTCAGATATGGCTTTCCAACACATCAGTTAATTTTCCTGAAGAGTTGCCCACACCTAAGATGGCGTTTTGTGACTCTGTCCGTGGGACTCAGAACGAGGTCTGGTGTGTATTTATAAGGTGGTGGTTCAGCACGCACCCATTCCCCATTGACAACGTCAACCTGTGACAAAACGCATCTGGAGGAGGATACGTGCTGACGTCACCACACTGTTGTATTAGGAGGATGGGGAGTTCTATTGCAGCCAGCCGGCTCTGTTTTATAGCACGATTTTTATCCTCAACTCAATGTAAGTGCAATACTGTTTTTAATAAACCTTGTTTAAGCGATATTACGCTATGGTTGGTCTTTCTCTTATACCCCGCTGAGTTACTGAGGGCCATGGGAGATTCACGGCATGAAGGGATTGGAGCATACAGATAATCTATTTGGGCACACCTGTCTGGACGTTCCTCTTGCTCAAGCAAAGGCCTTGGCTGGGCTATAGCCATCCGCTTGCTTCCGCTTGCCATCTAGTAAGCAAGTTTTTCATTAGGTGGTGGCACTTAATATGGATCTAGCTCACCTGGGTGTTCTTTGTGGATTTGTTTGAACTGCAATTTACTACCTTGGAAAATACAAGCCATTGTTGGCCTTCACCTCTATATAGGGCAGCTTCTCCGTTCCATTCTAGTTTGTGTATTTTGCAATATGCTGCTGCTCTTTGGACTTTGATATTTTCAATATTTTTTTGAATTTTTAAATCAATATTGTCATATAGATCTAGCGCGTTTTTTTCCTTTTTTATCTGCTCTTCTGCAACTGCCATAGCACTCACCATATAATATCAAACAAGAAAATAAAAGTTTTGTTGGCTTCAAGACCCTAGTATCCCTCACTTTTTGACATATTAAAGGTTAATTGGAATCTGCAAAACTCACTACAATGTGTAAATCTTACTATGGTAGATACTTTGAACTATAACTCCCCTAGGGCCAGAAATGATGCAAATAACGTGAAAACTTTTTCTGAAAAATATATTGGTACACATATGGAATATGTATAAATATGTATAATATACAGGCACATACACTCTATTACCAAAAGTATTGGGACGCTTGCTTTTACATGCACATGAACTTTAATGGCATTCCAATCTTAGTCCGTAGAGTTAAATATTGAGTTGGCCCACCCTTTGCAGCTATAACAGCTTCAGCTCTTCTGGGAATGCTGCAAGGTGTGTCAACAGGAATGTTTGTTTATTCTTCCAGAAGCGCATTTGTGAGGTTAGGCACTGATGTAGACGAGAAGGCCTGGTTCGCAGTCTCCGCTCTAATTCATTGCAAAGGTGTTCTATGGGGTTGAGGTCCGGACTCTGTGCAGGCCAGTCAAGTTCCTTCACCCCAAACTCACTCATCCATGTCTTTATGGACCTTGTTTGTGCACTGGTGCGCAGTCATGTTGGAACAATAAGGGGTCATCCCTAAACTGTTCCCACAAAGTTGGGAGCATGAAATTGTCCAAAATGTCTTTGTATGCTGATGCATTAAGAGTTCCCTTCACTGGAACTAAGAGACCAATACCAACTCCTGAAAAACAACCCCACACCGTAATCCCCCTCCACCAAATGATTTGGACCAGTGCACAAAGCAAGGTCCATAAAGACATGGATGAGCGAGTTTGGGGTGGAGGAACTTGACTGGCCTGCACAGAGTCCTGACCTCAACCCAACAGAACACCTTTGGGATTAATTAGAGTGCAGACTGCGAACCAGGCCTTTTCATCCACATCAGTGCCTGACCTCACAAATGCGCTTCTGGAAGAATGATCCAAAAATTTCCATAGACACACTTGTAAACCTTGTGGACAGCCTTCCCAGAAGAATTGAAGCTGTTATAGCTGCAAAGGGTGGGACAACTCGGTATTGAAACCTATTGACTAAGACTGGGATGCCATTAAAGTTCATGTGCGTGTAAAGGCAGGCGTCCCAATACTTTTGGTAATATAGTGTATGTCTTTTTAACACCAAATTATCCTTTTTATTTTACTATTGTAAACCATCAATGCATTCTTTAAAGCAACCCTGTATTTTGTCTTTCTAGGCAAAGAAACAAATTCACTTTAATGCCACCTCCCCCAGCAACATACATTTACATTTTCCTACCTTTCTTACCACTTTATTCAGCCACTGGAAACAAAGAGAAGGTAGCCATGTGTTAGTTCCAAGTCATTCTAGCAAGAGCTTACACATAGTTGAGGACATTTTCCCTGTCCCCCTCTCACATCGGAGAGCCAATCAGCAAACACATTTTCCACAATTAGAAATAATGGATATTTTCTTTTCTAACTGTAGCTAAATGGAGTTGCAAGGGAAAGAAGGAAAACTGAAAATGTTCTACTGGAGATTCAGACATTAAAACACAGGCTTGCATTTAGGCACATATCTAAAAATGTTGAAAACCATATGTTGAGGTCTATGTATACAGCACGAAAGTTTGCATTTATATTTTGTTTTTTATTTTAGTCAAAGATGTTTAGAAGTAAATTGATATTGCATGAAATCTTTAAAAAAAAATTCTCTTTAAAAGAATGAATCTCCTAACTTCATAATCCTACCTAGAATGATATAATATTATGATAGAAATATCTAAATTAAATCAGAAACAAATCTCCCCAATGAATTTATTGATCAGCAAAACATGTTTGCTTATCTGCTAGTTCACTCCAGTGTCACCTTATTTTAACTTCAACCTTGTAATTATTCCTTAATAATATAATTATAAGTTGTTAATTCCCTTTCACTTTCTCCATTCGATTACTATCCTAACAATATATCCCTTGCTGTGACTGCCCTCCAGTCAGTTTAATCCCATAGTGGTCATTCTATTTGGCTTAAACACCTCTGCTTCTATATACCAGCCTAAGGTACTGTATTCATTTGTGTATTGGCAGTGGTTTATTGTGCTGCATTTTTAAACTGAAGGGTTAGTTTTGTTTTTATCAAATATCTTTTTATTCAAAAACTTTTTGAGGTACAGATATATATTGTATTAGTACGTTTGATTACAATAGCCACAAATGTACCACATATTTATCCAGAGTACCTTGAATAAAGAAAGACACTGTGAATAAGAAAAAGCCATAAAGCCTACATAATATCTGGTAACAGTTGTGAAAACCACTTTTCAAGCTCAAAATTTCAAAGTAAAAGATCATAGAATGGCTGAGGTCTGGGGAAAGTAGGAAAAGATAAAAGGGTGAGTGATGAGGGAAGGTTTGGGAGTTTTTTTTAAATATTTTTATTGAAAATATTCAAAGTACAAAGACCCACAATTGCAGGAGATAAGAGAGAATAAACAAAAAAGTAAGAAAATAAACAAATAAACAAAAAGAGGGTGGGGTAGCCTCACAGGGCAGCATAAGGCTTTATGTACACTACAACTCCTAAACTTGAGTTTAGGAGCCTTTGGCTTTTTTTTCCAAAGCTCCTAAACTCAATTCCATAAAAGCCTATGTGTAAATGTATACATAGGCGTTTAGCAGAGTTTAGGAGCTGCTGCGGTTAGGGAGCTTCAACTTCCCTCAACCTCCATCTCCTGAACGCGGAAGAATCATGTTCCGGATAGGAACGTTTTGACCGCCAGCCATGGTTTTGGATTTTCCCATGGCCATCGGTCAAAGTAGGCTGTGTGTACATGAACCCTAACAGCACATTAAGGATCAAGACGTAATTGCGTGTTTCGTAACATGTAACACAATATATAAAGAGTTAGTGCTAGTACACTTTGTAAGGTGATTCAAGGGGTTATACACATGAACAGATTATTTTATACCAAGTGAGCCACAGTTGCCAAACTTTTTCAAACAATATCAGTGAGTTTGTTCTAAGAGCCAATAATCTTTCATAGGAGTAGTGGGTCTGAATAATAGCTATGACTTCGGATGGGTTGGGTGTCAGCTCTTTCTTCCAGTTTCTTATGATAGTGAGCTTAGTGTCCAATAATACGGAAGAAATTATTCTTCTAAGAAGCCACAGGGAAATTGTCTATCCCTAAATTCAGGATTGCCAATGCTGGGTCTGGGTTGATGACCTAATAAACAAGAAAAAATTGCGCTATTAAAGTCCAAATTAATAAAATTCCAAATGCTTGACTAATCGAGAAGAACTGGGTATTCATCACATGGAGATCATAAGAAATGCATGCTTACTAGAAAGTAAGCCAAGTAAGCGTGTGGCTAATACCCCAGCCTGGGCTAGTAGTTATACAGCATGAAGTGTAGACCTCCCGAACTCCTCAGCATGGGTTAGCATCAATTCCAGAGGTGTTAATTGTGTATAAAACATTAAAAAATGTACATAGCGTGATACCATCAAAATAAATTATATGTGTACAAAAAAATCTAGTGACACTCACAATATGAGCAACCAGACTTGAGCAAGAAAAATGTGTAAATAACCACCCAGTGAGTGAAATGACATTAGGTGTGCCGTCACCAGACAGAGGGTCTTCTTACCAGATTTAAATACCAAAAAGGCATGAAGGGTATAATCTATAAGAAAGCAAACGTCCACCCAGTGGATAAATCGGATGAAATGGAACCGTCACCACACAGAGGGCATCCTTACCAGATGTCAGATCAAACTGAGCAAATATCTCCATGGAAAAAGCAGAACCTCGGCTCGATCCAGGAAACGGCTTGTATGGTAGGTGGATCAGTAGCTCATCAGGTAAGGAAATGGTTCATGAAGTCATGGTTGACAGCAGATGATAACCCAAAAAATATATATAATAGACCAATGGCGTGATATCATCAACACTAATTTATTAATAATAAGAGAAATGCACTTACAAATGAATGATAAAAATGCATAGAATTGTGAAGCCGGCCGGCATAAGCAAATAAGTCCCGTCCTCCTCAACAAGACAGCGTGGTGACGTCAGCACGTACCTCCTCAGATGCGTTTCGTCATAGCTAACATTATCAATGGGTTGATGACCTACTTTGAGATACTGGAGATGAGCTGGAACAAGCTCCGCCAGAAGCTAAGTATACTATTGCAGGACCAAAGGATATGAAACAGGTTGCCGATATGGCCACAGCTTCTCCAGCACAAGGAAGATCCAGAGGAAATAAATTGGGCTATATGGTAGTGAGTGAGGCATCATCTAGTAAGAATTTTTTGCACGAGTTCCCAATAGTTGGCACAGTGGTAGATGACATATAACATATGAATCAAAAAGCAAAAAACCCATTGGGATTCTGTATATGACTTTTGGAGGTCATTCTCCTGGAAAAGGATGGGGAGGTGTTAGTAAATGTTTCTTGTCTGACATGTGATGGAACCAATTTAGATCCTTGTCTTGTCAGTATTTCTACTTTTTGGTAGAGTTCAAAGTCAGGAAGGCCTAAGCCCCTCCACAGATTTGGGTTTAGTGAGAACCTTTATTTTCAAATGTGGAAGACAGGATTCCCAAATGAATTCAACGATTTGTGCCCGTAACTGAGAAAATTAGGTGGGAACATATTAAATGTACAGAGGAAGCAAGGAAGGATATATTTTCAAAGTATTGATGCAAACAAACCATGAAATATGTGTGGACTTCCAATGTCTCAAGTCTTTGGATACTCCTGTCAATATTCTGAGGTAATTTAAACGATAGAGAGCCGAGAGATTCAATGGGATGCATGTTCCATGGAAAGTAATGTGGTAGCTTCTGACAGTGAAAGGAAATGGGGCAAGGAGTGCATTCAGTATTTCAGATTTGGAAGCATTAACTCTGAACTTGCTTAGGTTTAACACTGCAGCACGAGGTGTTCCATAATGAGGATTTAAAACAAGGGAGAGAGGGGACACCCCTGGTGGGTGTCATTATGTATAATAAAGATGCCATTCAAGTGTATCTTAGCTGAGGGGTTATTTTAAAGAGCCATCATTTTCTTTAATAGGGTATCCCTATAACGAATTTGATGCAGAGAAGCCTATAGGAAAGGCTAGCTCACCCAGTCAATTGCCTTTTCTGTGTCTATAGTCAGGAGTCATAGTCAAACGCTGGAAGTGAGCATGGCCTGTGATGTTTACCACTTGTTCTCTTGTTTTAACAAATCTGACTTGATCTTTATGGATCAAGGAGGGAAGGTGAGGTTGTCTTTCCCTGGTTTGGGGATGAGGGTGATCTCAAGCGTCTGAGGTGGCAATGAGCACTGAGCTGAAATAGGATTGAACGATTTTAGAAGGAAAGGAGAAAGCTGATCTCAAAGTAACCAGGGAGGTCAGCATCTTTCCCTTTGATGTTGCATAGTGTGGAATAATAGTTGCGGAAAATGGAAGAGATTTCACTGGGTTTGTGAGTGAGAGTGTTGGAGGGAGTATGTAGCTGCAATAAGGTTAGAAGCAGGCCCAGAATGTAGGAGGTGCGATGCAGACAGTCTCTTGCCACCAAAAAGCGCCTGTCTATAAATTCACATAGTTGAGTCCTAGCATTAAAAAGCTGAATCATAGTCTCAATAGAGCCAGATCGTTTGTAATCCAACTGCAATGTAAAGATAAGGGGATTCAGGGAGGAGATTTCCCTAGTAGATTCTCATTTAGGGTGTGTTCCATGGGAAATAAAGATTTCCTGTAAAACACATTTTATAGCTTCCCACTGGATAGGAGAGGACAAGCTGTCCTGGGAGTGGACTCTCATGAATTGATTGATGGACTGTTATAATGTCCTTAATCAGGTAGGGTCTTGCAACATATTACAAATTTAAGCACTACAAGCCAAAACTGTGGGACCTATCCAGGACATCAATAGAGACATAGACAGGGGCATAGTCTGAGGGTTAGTTACTTTTGATAGAAGGCAACAACTTCTGTATATGTAACACATTTACATTAATATATGTAATCACAAACATGATTTAGAGTCTTTTGTCTGTAAAATAATAGTAAGTCAACTATATGTTTCAAACTTATATGAAAATGTGCATACAATTAACTCTAATATGTAGAAATATCTGGAAGTTTTCTAATCAGTTGGACAACTAATTTAATACATATAACTGTGGGACCTATACAGGACATCAATAGAGACATAGACAGGGGCATAGTCTGAGGGTTAGTTACTTTTGTTAGAAGGCAACAACTTCTGTATATGTAACACATTTACATTAATATATGTAATCACAAACATGATTTAGAGTCTTTTGTCTGTAAAATAATAGTAAGTCAACTATATGTTTCAAACTTATATGAAAATGTGCATACAATTAACTCTAATATGTAAAAATATCTGGAAGTTTTCTAATCAGTTGGACAACTAATTTAATACATATAAATAAACATTAACTAGGGAGAATCATTTATCATGCCACTTTGGACAGATAAATTGTTTTATTTAATTTCTAAGGCTCGTGAATTCTACATATATTAAACTCAACAGAAGCATAAAAAGAAAGAATGAAAGCAAGTCTTAGTAACTGTCCTAATGCAGACTAATAAAGTATCCCCATTGTGCACTTTGCTCTTTTATACTGTCAGTGTATTTCTTATCAATACCTGATCCTTTTCCAGCCAGAGGGCTGTAGTACAGGGGAGAGTATGAGGCTGATATGATGACGAATTCAGGTACTTGTCCAAGATGCATTTAAAATATAGTACTCTTAATTATTTTTTAATTAATTCATAACTGTATTTATTGTTTATCTGTCTGGAGTGCAGCTTTAAAGGAAGTCTGTTATCAAGCAAAATAGTTTCCTGATGATTTGAAAGTTACAGTATGTGCTAATTGCAGGGCAGTGAAGCACCTGATTAATAGGGCTGTGATTGAGATGATGGCAGGAGATGAAACAGGACAAGAGTTGTGTGAATTTTCATTGCGCTTAGCACTATGCACTTATGAAGGTAACTGCTGCTGCATAAGACTCGTGAAAGATACTTTTTAACATACAAAACTATGGTCATTAAATGTACAGAATACACATACTACATAATGAAAAAAAAACCTTATCACTTTAAAATTAATAAATAAATCAATAACTCATATGGCTGATATAGACAATACAATATAGAATTTTTAAATCTATTTTAAAACATTTATTAATACTATTTATGTATTATATTTCTAGGACATGGGACAGCATATAATCATCAATACCATAACACCATATATAAGGTGCATACCGAAGGTTGATGGATACCATATAATACATTTAAGCTGTAACAATGCATTGCAAGTTGCAGAAGTTATCCAAATGCACCATTAAGCACAAACTTTTTGTTAGAGTGCTGTTAGGATGTATACAGAGGCACAACCGCCATATATTTTCTTGATTTGCTATGTTGTGATTGCTTTGTGGCATCTGGTCATTAAGAAACCAAAGGGGACATATATTTTTGAAAAATGTGCCCCAGCACTTGAAACAAAACTGCGCCCCAGTCAATTTAATCTAAATCACTTGAACATTAGGCAGATCCATGTTTAGAACAACATTTCACACTGTATTATTTAGGTTTATTACCAAAATCATTTATTGCAGGCCATTTATAACAATAATGTACAGGTGAAAGCATTGATTCAATTAAACTGTGCTGTTGAAGAACACTTGACTGATACAGTAATAAAACTAGTTTTGCGTGGATTTTGCTATTTTATTTCAGTGGGCCCAAATCTCTCATTAGCGTGAAAAATGATGGATAGAAACAATAAAGCAAGTAACTAAGGGCTACAAATTAAAAATCCCCAGGAAAGTGAGAAAGGAATTTTGCTGCTTGCGAAAAATACATAAGACATTCCCTTACTGAGCCTGGGAAGGAACTTCAAGAATCTGCCAACACAAAAGGCAAAGTATGTAGCAAGGAGACATTCTTTTATCAATCAAATTAGATATATCAACAAGCAAAATTTGGGAGTGACATTCTCCCTGGTCTATGGGTTCCAAGTATATTTGGAAAGTATTTAATGAACAGGGCCTGATTGTGTGACATTTTTCAAAAATAAAGCATAAGAAGAAGGCAGCTCAGGAGTTTAAATCTCCTTATTGTAACCCCAGTGGCTTAGCCAAGGCATCTCATTTTAACCTCCACTGAACAGTCTATCATGCTTTGTTATGTACAGGTGTATTGTAATGCAAATTTCCAAAACGGGGGGGGGGAGGGGGGTTGATTTATTAAAGGTCATACATTTTACTCCAATTCAGGAAGCTTACATTAACGTTTAAATCTCAGAAAAGAAATAACATTCTTTTTCCTCAATTCACTGAATTGGTATACATTTTATGTTCTTTATTCCCTAGAAATTAGCTAGAATGGATACATATGAAACACTGCACAATACATTATGAGGAAATTTTTGCAAAAATGTTTTTTTAAACAGGGACTTGAAGAAATAATACTTGTAGTAAAGTAAGGTGAGTTAGGCTTGCTAATAAGAATAATTTATATGATCTTGGGCTTCAATTTGATGACTAAATCATTCAGCTGCATAGCTTCAAGCTTTTCCACCCTTCAGCTCTGCTGTTAACTACTGTCTGCCCTGTGGTTTGTGTATTACAAAGGTGACCAGTGCTTGTCATAGACATGAAAGCAGTGAGCACCAGCACCTGAAGGAATTTGTGGTTGGGCACATTGCAAAAGTGCTTGGGGGCAAAATGTAGGCTTTTCAATCAACAGAATTTAGGATAGGGGGATGACATAAGTCAAATTAAAGAATTCTGCTAAGCACTATTTTAATCTAAACTGGGCTTGTAATACCAATGCAATTTCAAAACAAGGACATTGTTGTAACATTTTTCATATCCCTATCCCACACTCTGGTAATTGTGGCAAATTAAAAAAAACTAGATTGTCTGTTCTTTGGCTGCAGAATGCCATAGCTGAGTTGATATGAACCAGGAAAAAGATACCTCCGTTCCCATGGTCCAGTAGGAGCTTTACCTATTCTGTTCAGTTTAGGTGTGTTATAAGGTTGTTGTCAGTAGTAAGAGGAGCCACCAGGAGCTAAACCTCTTTAGGACACCAGGTCCTGGGCCGCTTCTTCCTTTTTACTTGACTAAACATTTTACATTTTACACAATATCTAGCTCTTTTGGTTAGCTCAGTTTCTAGCAAAACTTTTGACTCTAATCACCTATTCTAAGCTGTAGCTTTTCATTTTTATTTTTTAGATACAAAAGTGGTACATCAAGAGTTTGCATTGATGGGCTTTTGTTCAAATCACATGGGTTTTTCATTCCCACTTAAGTTCAAGGGAATGCAAACCTGCTTGAAGCAGGTGAAATGAATGTCAAAGGGAGGTCAGCTGGTCAAATGCATCTATCACTGAATTTTTAAGACCATTTTTAATGACATGAGTCTCTTGACACAGGCTTTTAAAGAGTGTGTCCACCCAGTATGTCTATTATTTTTTTTGTCATTTAACCACTTCCTGGTTAAGGCGGGGCAGGTGGGTGGTTTACTATTCCAAATGAATGTCATAAGATATCCTCTTAGTTATACCCCTCCGGTCATACAGTGGTGCGATTTGCAACCACTGTGTCCTCTAAAATAAAAAATAAAATTACTAAAATAAAAGTTGTAAAAAAAAAAAAAAATATATATATATATATATATATATATATATATATATATATATATATATATATATATATATATATAATAAAATAAATATTGACACTGGTCAGTGTCCCTGATCACCACAACACTTGCATCCAGTTAGCTGTATCCAGGCTCGGGCATCTGTCTCAAACTACAGCTAACCGCTCTGTGTGCGGCTACATGCAAATAGCAGTGACAACTGTCGGCCTGCCATTAGTTTAAATGAGCTGAACAGCCACTGCTGATCGCATAACCAAGTAATTCCAGCAGCAAGAATCTTCAGGTTCTTGCCGCAGGAATCCAATGGCTGCACCAACCCGGACATGTGAAAGGGGCCTTACAGTGTCCCTGATCACCATGACACAAGTTACAGTGTCCCTGATCACTGCTACAGCAGTTACACTGTCCCTGATCACTGCCACAGCAGTCACAGTGTCACCGTAAGGACTTGTTCATATGTGCAATGCTCTCTGAAGAGCCTTCCATATTCGGATCTCTCCTCAAAGAGCATTTGACAGGCAGTGAAGAGGCATTGTATTGCCACCTTACCGCCTGTTTTATCCACTTGTTCCCCGCACAAGCAACCCCATTCACTTGAATGGTTCATTATTGGCAATAGTACAGGGGGTATAATTCCTGCTACAGCTTTGAAGCATTTACTAACCCTGGCTTGTTTATAGACCATGTTTCTGCCTGTTGCCTGGCTTGTTTCTTTGCCTGTTTGCCAACCATATCTCTGTCTGTGCCTGAACTGACCCATCTACACATCCTACTGCCTATGTTCCTGCAGGACAACATTTTCTTTCTTTAGTACCCTGTACTTCCTGGTTAAAAATTAAACCAATAATTTGCTAGACCGCCATAAAGTAAACCTTGCTTCAATGGACAGAAGCCCATACATAGACCACCATCATAACAACACTATTCAAACACTCTGCCCCTTAAATAACAATGTGATGTGTGATGACACATCACAGTCATGCTGTGAGTGGCTGTCTATGACAACATCCAGCTGTGTCAGGCCTTCCAAACCGTGCATTCACCATAGCGAACTAGCGCGTGAGAGAGAGAAAATTAAAGTCTTGGCAATTATTTTATTTTATTTTCATTTTGGATTGTGTGGGGAAGAGTTAGAACTCCTGTCTGCTTCTAACTGTTATGTGGAACTCTAGTGGAGAGTTTACCCCTCATATATTGTACTGCTGAAAGTGGTTTCACCACTTTGTTGCTGTTGGAGAGCTCTAGTTGCTTCCTTTCTAGTAAAAACATGGTTGCTTAAATAGACCACTGGGTAGCAGTGAAAATCCAACAAGGGTTCTTACCCTCCCCCACTATATCCAAAATATGATAAATGTTTTTTGCTTGACATACAGTTTAACTTAACCACTTCACCCCCGGAAGGATTTACCCCCTTAATGACCAGGCCATTTTTTGCGATACTGGACTGTGTCGCTTTAACTGACAATTGCGTGGTTGTGCAGCACTGTGCCCAAACAAAATTGAGGTATTTTTTTCCCCTACAAACAGAGCTTTCTTTTGTTGGTATTTGATCACCTCTGTGATTTTTATTTTTTGCGCTATAAACAAAAAAAGACCGAAATTTTGAAAAAAATACAATATTTTTTAGTTTTTGCTATAATAAATATCCAAAAAAAATAATAATAATTTCTTCATCAATTTAGGACAATATGTATTCTGCTACATATTTTTGGTAAAAAAAGATCTCAATAAGCGTATATTCATTGGTTTGCACAAAAGTTATAGCCTCTACAAAATAGGGTACATGTTTATGGCATTTTTATTATTTTTCAGCAGGACTGCGACATTGCGGTGGCCAGATTGGACACTTTTGACACTTTTTTGGGACCAGTGACATTATTACAATGATCAGAGCTAAAAATAGCCACTGATCACTGTATAATTGACATTGGCAGGGAAGGGGTTAACGCTAGGTATATGTGTTCCCTGGGAGGTGTTTCTAACTGTGGGGGGGGAGTGGACTGACTGGGAGTAAAGAGAGATCACTGTTCCTGATCACTAGGAACAGACAATCTCTCTCTACTCCCCTGACAGAACAGGGATCTGTTTGTTTACATTGACAGATCCCCTTTCTGGCCCTCTGTGGAGTGATCGTGGGTGGCCGGTGAACATCATGGCCAAAGGCCGCGTGCATCGGCTCCGGTGACACGCCCCTGGCAGCGCGTGCATGCCTGTTATAGCCATTAAAGGGACCTACATACCGGGCCATTCTTCCGCAGTATAACTGCGGTGGCTGGTAGGCAAGCAGATAAAGAAAACTCATGCTAAGAAAAATATATACTATAGACCAGGGGTGTCAAAATCAATATCTTCATGGGCCACATCAGCATTATGGTTGCTCTCAAAGAGCCAATTGTATCTGTAAGAGTAGATGTTCAGAGCATCCCCACCATCAGTCAAGAGTCCTCCACCCTTCCTTACATCACAGTGCACCTCCCTTACCTTGTGCTGCTGCTGGGAAGAAACTGGGGGCAAAACTGGGAAGCAGAAAGTGCAGGGTCAGGAGGAGGACCAAAAGAGGTCTGTAGTCAGTTGCTGGTGTCTGCTAAATGCTGAGACCAGGCCAGGTGGAGACAAAGGGGTGCTTCAGCTTCACAGAGAAGCACAGGATCTGGTGGAGGAGTTCTGTCCTATTCTCTGCTGCAGACTGCAGAGACAAGGTAGGGGCCGAAACGAGGAGGATGTCACAGCTGCAGGAGAGGTGTGAGGGCCACATAAAATGGCCTGACAGGCCGAATTTAGCCTGCAGGCCTTGTATTTGACACTGTAGTGTGTGCTGTAGACTGACAGTTTTTACTTCTCCTTCTATAAAAGCTAATTCCTGATTGCCATGTTGAACTTAAATGCATTACTGACCTGAAACAAATGTACAGATCAAGTGTTTTAACTTCACTTTGACTTCTCTATCTGCCTGATTGTTATAGTTCATTTATGTGTGATGCATTTTTTTTTAATGATTGAACATTTGTTGTTAATCAATAGATTTTGTAAAACATTAAAAATGGCAAAATAAGACACATAAGGAAAAACAACAACAAATTTAATGATAAAGTTTGAGTAAAATGATTGAATAAAATGTCCAGGTACTTATAATGTATGCGTATTTTGAATTCCAATGTTACTAAATAGATTCAAAGGCATCAAACATGTTCCAGTTTTGTTCCAGATTATGCAATCACAAACATAGGAGCTCACAAGGGGATCTTTTTAGTGTTTGCTCAGCAATTTATACATACAGGTTGTTTTATTTTAAGCACGTTTCCTAACAATTATCTTGTTAACTTCTTAGTTATTCAGCATGCAAAGCAATACTTACACTGCATGTATAAAATACCCCTTGTAAATGTTCTTTGTGTGCATCCAGCGCTGCATCCTCTACCTGTGGATTTTGGGTCTTTTTTGGTTAATACTGATTGTTCTGGCCCTGGCACCTTATGAATGGCTTTGTTTTCTTTTGCTTTATGAATTCAGTTCTGGTATTTAGTTCCTCTCAGGCTATTTTCCTTTCATTTGCCTTATTAGTAGGTAGGTCAGTGGTTGATGCCACCCACTGTGGGTATCTAAAGACTTTTCTCTGCTCTCATTTTTCATCCATGCCTGAGAAGTTTATGCTTTTTCATACATATAGTCTATAAAATTAATCTGGAAGTAAATATGCTGAAAGAAAAATGTTCTTTGTG
This sequence comes from Aquarana catesbeiana, assembly GCF_042186555.1. NCBI lineage: Eukaryota > Metazoa > Chordata > Amphibia > Anura > Ranidae > Aquarana > Aquarana catesbeiana. The sequence continues at coordinate 161,679,706 of NC_133327.1, read as the reverse complement.
TTGGGTGGAAAAAAAATAACTGATGTGGCTAGAGAAAAATAATGTCCTCTGAAGATCATGATGTATTTTATACAATGGTGTGTAAAAAATAGTGCTGACTCTTTTACTTTGTATTTTATCTCTAAGGTTAAATGTTATGAAGATTGTTATAGTTAAGACTGAGGCCTCACTTTTAGGTGATAAATGGAGTTTACATCTACCAACCAAAAGTGACAAATGGAGTTTGCATCCATCACCTAAAGTATATCTTGTTTTCAGCATTCTACCATTGTTTTTATAACTATAAATCACAAGTCACAATCCCTTTGAAAGCGTCAAAATCTATTAACGAGCTTCTAAAAATGCTAGTGGCCTGGCTATCTCTAGCTTTAGTGAGTGGCAACTGGTGCTCAAAATTCTTGGGGGGACGCAAACAAACTGAAAAATTCTGCAAAATATTAAAAAAAAAACATTATTTGCAACCTCACTGTGCCTATCAAATTCAGCCACAGTGCCCATCAAATGCAGCCACTGTGCCCATCAAAGGCAGCCAATGTGCCCATAAAAAGCAGCCACTGTCCCATCTATTGCAGCCACTGTGACCATCAAATACAGTCACTGTGCCCTCAAATGAAGCCACTATGCCCATCAAATGCAACCACTGTGCCCATCAAATGCAGCCACTGTGCACATCAAATACAGCCACTGTGCCCATCAAATACAGCCACAGTGTCATCAAATACAGCCACTGTGCCCATCATATGCAGCCACTGTGCCCCTCAAATACAGCCACTTTGCCATCAAATGCAGCCCCTATGCCCATCATATGCAGCCACTGTACCCACCAAATAATGTCAATGTGCCCATCATGTGCAGCCACTGTGCCCACCAAATACAGCCACTGTGTCCACCAAATACAGCCACTGTGCCCATCATATGTAGCCAGGCGCGTCCCCGGCTGTCACTTTAACCAACACCCGCCCGTGGCCGCTCCGGCGGCACTTACCGCTCGTGTGTTGGGGCTCTGCTCCTCTCCTGGAGTGACGGGGCTCTCTTCCTTTTCTTCTGTAGTGGCAGGCAATGGCGACTGCTGTGTCCACTCAGATCCAGTCCTCAGGCTTCCTCCACTGTGTCTCCTCTTCCACCAAAGCGTTAAGCATCCAATAGGATCGCGTAATGCTTTGGCCAATCAGGAGACAGGTCTCACTGACCTGCCTCCTGATTGGCAGGGAGAAATGTTAATGTGAAAACAGCAAAAATTAATTTGCTATGTCACACAACAGGGTGGGATGGGGATGCAGTGCTCTGCGCCCCAAGCCCACCCTATTTTGAAGCCTATTAGAGCATCTGGCTCTAATCACGTTCTTCAAAATACACACCCCCTGCCTATTCCTGCCATAGTATTTCATGTGTTCAGCGTTCTGAAAGGTTCCAGGCACATGAATAGGGAGGGGGGCGGAGGTGTCGGAGGGTGGCGCCCGTGCACCCACAATGCATGGGCCGCCACTGGCTTTAGTTCTTTCTGAATCACTAGCATGGAGCAAGCATGCTGAAGTGCAGTCCAAACATTTGCTTTGCATATTTGTTCCAGGTCAGTGACTCAGAAAGTGTTGAAGCCATCGGATGAACATGACGGCAAGGAAACATTTTCAGTATTTTTTTAATTATTTTTATTTCAGAATGAATGCACAAGCCATCAAATGATGTGTTTTTTCTGTGCTTTTTTGCTCAGGAAATTGGCCAACATATAGTATCTAGGGACAAGGTTTGGTTCGCCACTACCATGGGTTCACAGTAAAGCCTGCATGTTCAAGTTTCACAAATCTGCTGAAGGAATTCACTGGACCATTTTTTTTGCACTGTCTACTGTTTGAACTCAGGTCATCTGCCTTAAAAGGACCAATATGGGGGCTTTTGGATACACCAGTCCTCTTATTATAAAAAGAGAGGTCGCAGCAGTCATATTGACAATGTTCTTTAGCTGTAATAGGGAAATCATAGGGTTGTTGCTGATAAATTGCATTGGGAGAGATTAGTGCAGGGCTTGTAGGCACTGGCAGATCTGTTAAAGTAGACATAAACACCCTTGTTTTTTTTAAAATAATAACCACTTCAGACCCAAACCATTTCGCTGGCCAAAGACCAGAGCACTTTTTGCGATTCCACTGCGTCGCTTTAACTGCCAATTGCACGGTCGTGCGACGTGGCTCCCAAACAAAATTGACATCCTTTTTTCCCCACAAATAGAGATTTCTTTTGGTGGTATTTGATCATCTCTGCGGTTTTTATTTTTTGCTTTATAAACAAAAAAAGAGCGACAATTTTGAAAAAAAAGCAATATTTTTTACTTTTTACTATAATAAATATCCCCAAAAAATATATAAAAAACTATTTTTTTTTCCTCAGTTTAGGCAGATACGTATTCTTCTGCATATTTTTACTAAAAAAAATTGCAATAAGCGTTTATTGATTGGTTTGCACAAAAGTTATAGCGTCTACAAAATAGGGGATAATTTTATGGCATTTTTATTAATAATTTTTTTTTGGTGGCGATCAGCGATTTTTATCATGGCTGCGACATTATGGCGGACACATCGGACACTTTTGGCGCTATTTTGGGACCATTCCCATTTATGCCAAAAAAAAAATGCTATAAAAATGCATTGATTACTGTGTAAATGTGACTGGCAGTGAAGGGGTTAAGTGTGTCCTAGGGATATATTCTAACTGTAGGGGGATGGGCTACATGTGTCACGACACTGATCACCGCACTCGATCACAGGGAGCTGTGTCCTGTCAGTAGGAAGAATGGGGAAATGCTTGTTTACATCAGCATTTCCCCGTTTTTCCTCTCTGTGAGATGATCACAGGTGTCTTCGCGGACATCGAGTCCACGGGACCCGCGATCACACTCACGAAGCTCGCAGTGGGCGCACGCCCACAATGCCGTGTCTTAAAAGTGATATGTTAATATGTGTGTCCCTGCCATTCTGCCGATGTATATCGGCTTGAGCCAGTCGGCAAGGGGTTAATAACAAACATGCCTATACTTACCTGCTATGTGAAATTGTTTTGGACAGAGCAGCCCCAATCCTCCTCTTCTGGGGTGCCCCGCTCATGCTTCAGGCCCCTCCTCTACATGGGGTGCACCCACGGAGAGCTGCTTTCCCTAGGGGCACCAGTGCGGGCATCCATTGACACGACAACGGGACTCTGCCCCGCCCTCCTGTCACTGGATTTCATTAAAAGTAGCGGGAGCCAATGGCTCCTGCTACTATCAATCTGTCCAATGAGGAGAGAGAAAGCGGCTGGAGCTGCTGCGCTTGTGCACATAGCCGGATTGGATCAGGCTCAAATAAGAAAAAGGGTGGGGGTCCGGGCAGAGCCGCAGCACAGAAGGTTTTTCACCTTAATGCATAGAATGCATAAAGTGATTTACAATTGAATGCATAAAGTGATTTACAACCACTTTAATGAACATGATGTACTGTAGGTAGCAAAATGCTGTGTATCTTAGAGAACTGGAAGGTGAGAGTAGGGTATGATTTTTACTTTTTTCATTCTTTAATAAAGTTTAAAACTGCTGTTGTCTTGCAGCCTGTCCCTTTCTACATGTAATACTGTGATACCAGGCTGTATGTTTTCATATTTTATATCTGTTTTTGGCTGCAATTTTTTCCACAGACCTTTTTTTAATGCTGAAAATGTAATGATCTGCTCTATTGAACCCCCTACACCTCAAAGTTAAAGTGAATTTTTTTTAATAATAAACATGTTATACTTACCTGCTCTATGCAATGGTTTTGCAAAGAGTTTCCCCCAACCTCCTCTTCTGCAGTCACTCACCAGTCGCCAGCAGTCTTAGCTCCTTCTTTCTTCTGAGCACCCCCATAGCAAGCCACTTCCTATGGGGGCACTCATGTAGGCTTGATCCCAAGCTGGCTTGTGTGCATTTATTGACACACAGCCCACCCCCCTGCTCCCTCCTCACAGGATTTGACTGACAGCAACAAGAGCCAATGGCTCCCACTGCTACCTCCATGCCCTGAGAGGAGATAAAAAGGCAGTGCTGAGATCGAGAACAGGCTCAGGTAAGTATTTATCACAAAGATCTTACAAATGATAAACCACAGCAAAAGCAATATGGCAATGATAGGCAGATAGGCAGGAGGATGGCACTGCTGTAACAAAAGGGTTATAAAGCAATACTCAATGTTTACAGATATTGTATTAAAGCCAATCTCTAATATCCAGGAGAACAATCCCCTATACTTCTCTACTGAGTTCACAAAGTCCACAAATAGTTGTCAACGCATCGCTGTTTATCACACAAACACTTCTAATCTGTCTAGTTTTCTATACACAATCATTAAAGAACCATTTATGTCAACTGTGTGTAGGCCCAAGTGGATATTATATAGGACTATCTGCCACATACTCCCTGCATAAGAATTATATAGGAGGGGGGGCAGGAGGCGGAGCCTAGCAGAGCAGACATGCATTGTTAGAGCTCCACACCGCTGAGGAGAGAAGAGAAGGACAAAGCGGAGCCTGCAGGCTCAAAAGGTATCCATTTGAACCTTTTTGCCCCAGGGAACAAACTGTGAAAGTTTGGGCAGGAAATATGGTACTGGGAGGAAGCCGTGGCAGAAATAAAAATCACCTCACAAAGAGCTCACAGGCACTCACTGCAGCTGAAGCAGCTCCAGTCACCTCACAAGATACAGCATCAGGGCGCTCTCACAGACAGAAAATGTCACAGCAAGACTCTCCATTTGAGTCAGATACAGAACAAATCCTCTCACAAACTTCTCCACAAGCCTCCTCATTATCCCCAGTAATATTATTACAATTTGAAAAGATGCTTCATAAGGCTTTAAAACAAACCTCAGACCAAATAACAAAAAGCCTAACCAAAGAAATAAGAGAGCTGGGAAACCGCACCGCAGCCTTAGAAATAAAAATGGATGAAATTGAAATTACAACCCAAGAAAATATAACAGAATTGGAACAATTAAAAAAAGAGAATTTAATACTTCAAACTAAGCTCGAAGATTACGAAAATAGAGCCAGACGTTCAAACTTGCGCATAAAGGGAATACCTGAAACTGTGACAGACCTGCAATCTACTATTACTGCTCTATTACAAGAACTAAAGCCAGATATCCCTATTGAACGTTTAGAACTGGACAGAGTACACAGAGCCCTCACAGCCAAAAAGAAAGATGGACCCCCACGTGATATAATCACAAAATTTCATTATTACAGAACAAAAGAACAAATACTAATTGCTGCAAGAGAAAAAAAGGAACTTAATTTTCAAGGACACAATTATCAAATTTTTGCTGACCTATCCCAACTTACTATTACTAAAAGACGATCCATGAAACCCCAACTAATGGAACTGCAACGCCACAACATTATGTATCAATGGGGCTTCCCCTTTTCAGTCAGATTTAACTACCAAGGTACAATTTACAGAAGCAGATCAGCAGATGAACTACAACAAACCCTTTTAAAATTAAATCTGACAGAACCCACAAGCAGCAACACTCCCACACGCAGAAGAATGGCGTCATCTTCACCTTCAGGCAGCACCCAGAAAATTTCAGAACAAAATGGGAATCATCATTCTCACAAAAGAGGCCGTTATGCCACATCATCCATGGACCAAGAAGATTCAATGGACTGACATCCTAATTCCTGATATCTCTTCATTTATTATACTAAGAGATGGTTCTCTATAAAAAACCTGTATTTATAACTGAATGTAACTGCATTCTGATAGTCACACACTGTGTGGGATCATGTTACATTCCAGTTATATTTCTTATTACTTCTGATTCATATAGCCTTAGAATATATAAGTGAAATAAGGAAATTCTTGTTCAGTTATATATTATCAGGTAATAACAATAGATTTATTACTTTTTAGGACAAATATGTTCAATAATCCAGAAGTAATGGAAGCTTTTTCTTTCTTTTCTTAAAACAAATATATTATTACCTAACTAGTTCCTAGAATTATGTTTTTGTTTATTCTAATCTGAAGCAATACAACCTCAATTTTATAAGTTAACATATCTAAACAGTTACGTATGAATAAAATATGTAATTGTTTACTCTAAAAGGGTTAAAATCCCAAAATAATTCAAACTATCTTCATCAATACCAAAGTTATTAACAGTACCTTTCTAACTGAATTATTTAGCCTAGGGCAAGACTAACCATATACAACCACCCTGGAATAAATAATTTCAACAAAAACTATATTCTGCACTCCAATTAATGAAACATAATTTTGATGTCTTTTGACATAGCACTTCTCTCCTGTAAGCGGAAGATCCGTGTACCCCCATTAGCCCTCCTCATTCTCCCAACCATATTATGTGGGAGTGTGACGAAGGCACTTATTCCCCTGAGAGAGATATTTATTCTCTTTCACGGGTAAATTGTGATTACTTGCAAAAAATAATTTATACAATGTATCATCTAATCTCATATGTTTTTTGTTTACTCTTTACTCCAGAATTCACTGGTTTCTTTTCTATCTATTCATCTCTTCAGTCCACACAGGTTGATCTGCGCAGCCAGCTCTGCATAACAAAAAGTAAGTCAAAACTATTTGATCTATTGCCATGGCACCACTGAATATACTTTCCCTGAATGTTCAGGGAATAAATGTCCCTCAAAAAAGGACCAAAGCCTTCCGTACTTTCCATAACAAGAAGGCTCACATAGTATGCCTCCAAGAAACACACTTCACCAAAGATTCTACTCCAAAATATATTTCTCCTTTTTATCAACAAATTTACACGGCTTCTGCCTGTACCAAGCAAAGGGGAACTCTAATTGCATTTCACCGATCCACACCATTCACCTTATCATCAGAAATTAAAGACCCAGAAGGTAGATACCTGATACTCATGGGTTATATAATGGATACAGCAATCACGGTGATTTCCTACTACGCTCCTAACAAACAACCTACACCATTCCTCTCACATATATTACAAGTGATTAATACACACAAAATAGGAACAGTGATAATGTGTGGGGATTCAAACCAGGTCCTCCTCCCATTTCTAGATAAATCACCTTTTACACCATCCAAAATAACCTCTAGATTACCTTTTTCTCAACTTCTTTCCAAATACAATCTGGTAGATTCATGGAGAGAAAGTAACCCAATGAAAAAGAAATTCACTTATTTCTCGCACCCTCATCAAACCTTCACCAGAATAGATCATATTTTTCTAACAATAGGAATGATACCAGAAATTATTGCATCAGATATAATTCCTATTCCGTGGTCTGACCATAATGCAGTATACACTACTATAGCCTCAGCCATACCAAAAGCGCATGACCCAACGTGGTACTTACCGGACATAATGCTCAAACACCCACTACATCAGATGGCCATTGAACAAGCTTTAAAGGAATACATATCAATTAATAATACAACAGACATCTCCCCAATAACACTGTGGGAAACTCATAAGCCTGTCTTGCGTGGTACAATACAAAGACAAATGGCACTATTTAAACGGGAACACAAAAATCTAGCAAAAAAACTAGAACTCAATTTTAATGCAGCCTACATATCATTTCAAGATAATCCATCTCAGAGTACAAAATCTCATCTAGAAAAATCTAGATTGGAATACGATCTATTTCTCACTGAGTCAGTTGATAAATCCCTCAAACGCTCCAAACACAATTTCTACATGAATACAAACAAACCAGGTACATATTTGGCTCGGGCATTAAATTCAACTAACAAATCTTTCAAACCAATACGTTTGAAATTATCAAAAAATGTTTACACTTGTAATCCAGTTAAAATAGTCCATAAATTTCACTCACATCTCGCAACTTTATACAAGACAAACAATGAATTTAATCCTACAGAAGCTAAAATCCTTCTTCTCAAAAATAACCTTACCTGAGTTATCTCAGAATCAAAAAAGCAGTCTGGATGAGCCTATAACTATAGATGAAGTTGCTAATGCCATAAAAGACCTAAAACTTAACAAAAGACCAACCCAGACGGCTACTCGGCTTTATACTATAAAACATTCTCAGAAATACTCTCTCCCATTCTCACTGAAACTTTTAACAAACTTCTAGATGGACATTCTTTTCGGCAAGAAACACTAATGGCAATTGTTTGTATGATCCCAAAACCCCTTTCTGATGATACTTCCTGTGTGAATTATCGGCCTATCTCTCTGTTAAACCTCGATATTAAATTATTAGCAAAAATAATAGCAAAACGCCTCAATAGCATTATAGGAAAATTAATACATAGAGATCAAGTAGGCTTCATGCCAAATAGACAGGCAGGCGATAATATACGCAGGGCAGTGTTATTGGCACATATTGCTAAAAAACGGAAAATCCCTTTATGTTTTCTATCTCTCGATATTAAGAGGGCATTTGACACAGTATCCTGGCAATATATGCAATATTCATTACAAAAATGGGGTTTTGGACCCCACTTTTTAACATGGATCAAAGCATTATATAATAAACCCAAAGCCTATATAAAATATGCTGGATACAAATCTGAAGCCTTTAATATCGAAAGAGGTACCCGACAGGGTTGCCCATTATCTCCCTTATTATTTGCCCTTATACTCGAACCCATGGCCCAATACATCAGAACAAACCAAACTATAACTGGCATTGAAGTAGGAGGTATTACACACAAATTATGTATATTTGCAGACGATATATTACTTTTTCTATCATCACCACAGGTCTCTGGTCCTAACTTAATACCAGCTCTTGATGGATTTGCAGCCCTATCCGGCCTTATGATTAATCCTAAGAAATGCCTAGTGCTTAATATTTCACTCACAAACATGGAATTGATCCCGGCTAGGGCTGCACTCCCATTCACATGGGCAGAAAAATCAATCCCATATCTTGGAATTCATTTAACAGCATCTCATTCTGACTTATTCTCAACCAATTATCCTCCTGTATTAAGACAGATCACAAATCTAATAAAACAATGGTCGCAACTTCCTTTATCCTGGATAGGGAAGATTAATGCAATCAAAATGACTATTCTACCCAAATTGCTTTATCTATTCAGAGTCCTCCCTATTCCAATTCCTTCCTATTTTTTGAGAATAGTACAAAAAAGAGCAACTTTGTTTATATGGGGCTCTTCTAAACCACGTATACCTATACACACACTACATCTTCCCAAAAATAAAGGAGGCCTGGGATACCCTAATTTTACTAACTACTACAGAGCAGCACATTTGGCCAGTCTGTCCAAATACCATGCAAAACAGGAAATCCCATTATGGATATTTATAGAGGCTTCAGAAAATGACCCTCTATTAATATCAAATTTATTATGGCTTGATCCTAAAGACCGCTTTAAAATTCATAATCCCATAACTAAACACTTCTTATCTCTCTGGGATAAACTAAAAACCAAATATCAGTTACAATCTCCACACAATCCTCTTCTTTCTTTTATCAGAAATCCGGCCTTTTATCCGGCATGGATCTACCCAAATTCTTTTAAAGCTTGGACAACATCAGGCATTCAGACACTAAATGACTTCATAGCATCTAAATCATTCCTTTCATTCCCATCGCTTAGAGAAAAATATGATCTACCAAACTCTGAGATATTTAGATATCTCCAAATCAAAAATTTCTATACACAATTCCTAAAGGGGGATACACCATTATCCCAATTATCCATTTTTGAATCAATCTGTACAAAAGATCCATTTGCTAAAGGTACAATTTCATCACTTTATAATCAATTATATGGAGTAGCAAATCTTAATAGACCCTCTTACGTTCAGAGGTGGGAGGAGGACTTGGGACAAACTTTAGAAGACACGGACTGGTCTAATATATGGCTCACATCTAAGTCATCTTCACCCAACATCTTAGCACTGGAGACAAATTATAAAGTCCTAACTCGCTGGTACCTTGTACCTGCTAGAGTGGCAAAATATTCACCTAATACCTCAACTCTTTGTTTTCGAGGATGCCCAGAAATAGGCACATATTTACACATATGGTGGACGTGCCCAGTAATCCAAACCTTCTGGAAGGAAGTCTTCGTGATTGCATCTAAAATATTTTAAAAAATAATACAACCAGATCCATATTTAACTTTACTTAATCTAAAACCGGAATGGTTAACACTCTCTCAATTCAAACTTATGATCCAACTAATAACGGCTGCAAAACAAACAGTGGCCAAGGCATGGAAATCTCCTACATTGGTACTAGCAGAAACAATTCACAGAATGAATAATACAATGTCCCATGCTAAGATGGTAGCCATCGATCAAAATCAAATTCCAAAATTTGAAAAACTTTGGCATCCTTGGATAAAACAACAGTTCCTGTCAAATTTCAATGACTCTGTCCTGTTGCCATGGTAACAGATTAAATGACTTACAGAGACACCCATTCTAAGGCTTCAAAGAGAACTAAAAAGAATAATAAACTGACGAGCGGGACAACCTTGTGGACCATACCTCTACCTTTCAACCCTTTTTCTTCTTTCTCTTTCCTTTTCTCCACCTTACGATTAAAGCTCATTATCAGAATTTATTTGACCTATATACACTCTACTTGTAAACAATATGTATAGTAGGTATAAATCATTTAAATACCTACAAAAGTAACTAAGGAAATGATATATATCTTTAATTTAGGTTTACGTGAACCCAATGTTTAATATTTGAAATTTCATGATATTTACCTATATAAACCCTACTGTAAAACAATGAGCTTACTTTATAGATCCTTGTAAACTTACTTTATGTATCTTTATGTATCTTTTTAACATTGTATACTCAATAAACTTCTTTTGACAAGGAAGAATTATATAGGAGTAGGGATGAGCTTTGTGTTCGAGTTGAACCCATGTCGAACATCGAACATCGGCTGTTCGATTGTTCGCCGAATTGCGAACGATAGGGGCCATTCGCGACAAATTTGTGTGGCTCGTCACGGCCCATAATTCATTGCGGCATCTCAGTGCATTGCTGGCTGATGATTGGCCAAGCATGCACTATGACCGGCATGCTTGGCCAATCACAGCGCCGTCAGTAGAGTGAGCTGTAATTGGCCAAAGCCAAGGTGGCTTTGGCCAATTATGGCTCGGGGGGTTTAGAACACGCCCCACACTATACAAGGCCGCCTACACGGCGGCCCTGTGTAGTGTGTTCCGGCGTGCTTAGAGAGAGAAAGAGACAGTGTCATTTCATTTGAGTTAGCTAGATTAGGCAGGACAGTCAGTGAGTTAGCTGCACTTACAGTGTATTGTGTATATATATATGCATCCCAGATGTTTTGTGTATATATATATATATATATATATATATATACTTACACTGTATTAAGTTTAGTTAGATCAGTTCCTGTTATCTTCCTACTGACAGGCAGGCTTGTCTTGTTACAGTATTTACAGCTACCTGAAGAAAATTGCTGGTGTTCTTTTGATCCTATTAGTACCACAGTCAGGCAGCTAGACTATTTACAGTTAGTGTAGTGTGTCCTCCTCACAGTGTTCAGCTAAAGCTACAAGTTAGTTTAGTGTGACCTCTGCACAGTGTTCAGCTAAAGCTACAAGTTAGGGTAGTGCATCCTCCTCACAGTGTTCAGCTAAAGCTACAAGTTAGTTTAGTGTGACCTCTGCACAGTGTTCAGCTAAAGCTACAAGTTAGGGTAGTGTGTCCTCCTCACAGTGTTCAGCTAAAGCTACAAGTTGGTGTAGTGTGTCCTCTTCACAGTGTTCAGCTAAAGCTATAAGTTAGTGTAGTGAGTCCTCCTCACAGTGTTCAGCTAAAGCTACAAGTTAGTGTAGTGCGTCCTCCTCACAGTGTTCAGCTAAAACTACAAGTTAGTGTAGTGCGTCCTCTAAACAGTGCTCAGCTAAAACTACACGTTAGTGTAGTGCGACCTCTGCACAGTGTTCAGCTAAAGTTACAAGTTAGTGTAGTGCGTCCTCCTCACAGTGTTCAGCTAAAACTACAAGTTAGTGTAGTGCGTCCTCTGAACAGTGTTCAGCTAAAACTACAAGTTAGTGTAGTGCGACCTCTGCACAGTGTTCATCTAAAGCTACAAGTTAGTGTAGTGCGTCCTCTGAACAGTGTTCAGCTAAAGCTACAAATTAGTGTAGTGCGTCCTCACAGTGTTAAGCTAAAGCTACAAGTTAGTTTAGTGTGACCTCTGCACAGTGTTTAGCTAAAGCTACAAGTTAGGGTAGTGCATCCTCCTTACAATGTTCAGCTAAAGCTACAAGTTAGTTTAGTGTGACCTCTGCACAGTGTTCAGCTAAAGCTACAAGTTAGGGTAGTGCGTGCTCCTCACAGTGTTTAGCTAAAACTACAAGTTAGTGTAGTGCGACCTCTGCACAGTGTTCAGCTAAAGCTACAAGTTAGTGTAGTGCGTCCTCACAGTGTTCAGCTAAAGCTACAAGTTACTTTAGTGTGACCTCTGCACAGTGTTCAGCTAAAGCTACAAGTTAGGGTAGTGCGTCCTCCTCACAGTGTTCAGCTAAAGCTACAAGTTAGTTTAGTGTGACCTCTGCACAGTGTTCAGCTAAAGCTACAAGTTAGGGTAGTGCGTGCTCCTCACAGTGTTGAGCTAAAACTACAAGTTAGTGTATTGCGACCTCTGCACAGTGTTTAGCTAAAGCTACAAGTTATTGTAGTGCGTCCTCCTCACAGTGTTCAGCTAAAACTACAAGTTAGTGTAGTGCGACCTCTGCACAGTGTTCAGCTAAAGCTACAAGTTAGTGTAGTGCGTCCTCCTCACAGTGTTCAGCTAAAACTACAAATTAGTGTAGTGCGTCCTCTGAACAGTGTTCAGCTAAAGCTACAAGTTAGTGTAGTGCGTCCTCACAGTGTTCAGCTAAAGCTACAAGTTACTTTAGTGTGACCTCTGCACAGTGTTCAGCAAAAGCTACAAGTTAGGGTAGTGCGTCCTCCTCACAGTGTTCAGCTAAAGCTACAAGTTAGGGTAGTGCGTCCTCCTCACAGTGTTCAGCTAAAGCTACAAGTTGGTGTAGTGCGTCCTCCTCACAGTGTTCAGCTAAAACTACAAGTTAGTGTAGTGCGACCTCTGCACAGTGTTCAGCTAAAGCTACAAGTTAGTGTAGTGCGTCATCCTCACAGTGATCAGCTAAAACTACAAGTTAGTGTAGTGCGACCTCTGCACAGTGTTCAGCGAAAGCTACAAGTTAGTGTAGTGCATCCTCTGAACAGTGTTCAGCTAAAACTACAAGTTAGTGTAGTGCGACCTCTGTACAGTGTTCAGCTAAAGCTACAAGTTAGTGTAGTGCATCCTCTGAACAGTATTCAGCTAAAACTACAAGTTAGTGTAGTGCGACCTCTGAACAGTGTTCAGCTAAAGCCACAAGTTAGTGTAGTGCATCCTCTGAACAGTATTCAGCTAAAACTACAAGTTAGTGTAGTGCGACCTCTGCACAGTGTTCAGCTAAAGCTACAAGTTAGTGTAGTGCGTCCTCTGAACAGTGTTCAGCTAAAGCCACAAGTTAGTGTAGTGCATCCTCTGAACAGTATTCAGCTAAAACTACAAGTTAGTGTAGTGCGACCTCTGCACAGTGTTCAGCTAAAGCTACAAGTTAGTGTAGTGCGTCCTCCTCACAGTGTTTAGCTAAAACTACAAGTTAGTGTAGTGCGAGCTCTGCACAGTGTTCAGCTAAAGCTACCTGTAGAAGGTTGGTGGTGTTTTCCTGATCCTATCACTAACGCAGGCAGCTAAATAAGCTACAAGTTAGTTTATTGCGAGCTCTGCACAGTGTTCAGCTAAAGCTACCTGTCGAAGGTTGGTGGTGTTTTCCTGATCCTATCACTACCGCAGGCAGCTAAATAAGCTGCAAGTTAGTTTTTTGCAAGCTCTGCACAGTGTTCACCTAAAGCTACAAGTTAGTGTAGTGCATCCTCACAGTGTTCAGCTAAAACTACAAGTTAGTGTAGTGCGACCTCTGCACAGTGTTCAGCTAAAGCTACAAGTTAGTGTAGTGCATCCTCTGAACAGTGTTCAGCTAAAACTACAAGTTAGTGTAGTGCGACCTCTGCACAGTGTTCAGCTAAAGTTACAAGTTAGTGTAGTGCGTCCTCCTCACAGTGTTCAGCTAAAACTACAAGTTAGTGTAGTGCGTCCTCTGAACAGTGTTCAGCTAAAACTACAAGTTAGTGTAGTGTGACCTCTGCACAGTGTTCATCTAAAGCTACAAGTTAGTGTAGTGCGTCCTCTGAACAGTGTTCAGCTAAAGTTACAAATTAGTGTAGTGCGTCCTCACAGTGTTAAGCTAAAGCTACAAGTTAGTTTAGTGTGACCTCTGCACAGTGTTTAGCTAAAGCTACAAGTTAGGGTAGTGCATCCTCCTTACAGTGTTCAGCTAAAGCTACAAGTTAGTTTAGTGTGACCTCTGCACAGTGTTCAGCTAAAGCTACAAGTTAGGGTAGTGCGTCCTCCTCACAGTGTTCAGCTAAAGCTACAAGTTGGTGTAGTGCGTCCTCCTCACATTGTTCAGCTAAAACTACAAGTTAGTGTAGTGCGTCCTCCTTACAGTGTTCAGCTAAAGCTACAAGTTAGTTTAGTGTGACCTCTGCACAGTGTTCAGCTAAAGCTACAAGTTAGGGTAGTGCGTCCTCCTCACAGTGTTCAGCTAAATCTTCAAGTTAGTGTAGTGCGACCTCTGCACAGTGTTCAGCTAAAGCTACAAGTTAGTGTAGTGCATCCTCTGAACAGTGTTCAGCTAAAGCTACAAGTTAGTGTAGTGCGTCCTCCTCACAGTGTTCAGCTAAAACTACAAGTTAGTGTAGTGCGAGCTCTGCACAGTGTTCAGCTAAAGCTACCTGTAGAAGGTTGGTGGTGTTTTCCTGATCCTATCACTACCACAGGCAGCTAAATAAGCTACAAGTTAGTTTTTTGCAAGCTCTGCAGTGTTCACCTAAAGCTACCTGTCAAAGGTTGGTGTTGTTTTCCTGATCCTATTACTACCGCAGGCAGCTAAATAGGCTGCAAGTTAGTTTTTTGCGAGCTTTGCACAGTGTTCAGCTAAAGGTACCTGTAGAAGGTTGGTGGTGTTCTCATACTACAGGCAGGCAGTTGATTTTGCTAGCTGCAGTATCAGTATATATATATATATATATATATATATATCCCAGCTTAGTGCAGCTACAGGCCATTACTATGTCTGGAAGGCCAACAAGGAGAGGCAGACAGCCACAAGCCAATAAAAGAGGGCAAGCAGGATCTGTGTCTACAGGCAACTGGTCGTGGAGACGGTGCATCCTCATCAGCACGTGGCCATGGGACACGATTGGCCTTTTTTTCGGCCGCTGGCCGTGTTGAGCTGCAACATGCGGAAGACTTGGCCGAGTGGATGACCAAGCCGTCCTCATCCTCCTCATCCTCTCTCACCCATGCTCAGGGTACTTTGTCTGGCAAAGCAGCTGCCAACATGGCCTTTTCCCTCGGCTTAATGGCATCAGTGACTCTTTCCCTAGCCCCACCATGTTCTCCTGAGGAGTCCTTCGAACTGTTTGACCACAGTGTTGGGTACATGTTCTAGGAGGATGCCCAGCGTTTAGAAGGCTCTGATGATGATACTGAGCAAGATGAAGGCAGTAACGTGAGCACGGAAAGAGGGGGTGCCCAAGAAGGACAGCAGTCTGGCAGTCATGCTCCCCCTGCTGCAGCATACTGCCAGGTTTGCTCCTTTGATGAGGAGGGAGGGGATGATGAGGTCACTGACTCAACGTGGGTGCCTGATAGGAGAGAGGAGGAGGAGGCACATCACCAACGAGGCAGGATGCCCTCCAGGGGCCAGCCTAAGGGCAGCACACTGACTGCATCACACCCCCAAGCTCCGCATGTGCAGGGCGCTGCTGTCTCTGCGTGTTATTCCAAAAGTTCTTTGGTGTGGGCCTTTTTTGAGACTAGTGCATCAGATCACACCGCTGCTATTTGCAACATGTCTCAAGCATATCTCACGTGGCCAAAACATCTCCCGCTTGGGCACCACATGCTTAACCAGACATGCAGTTCATTGGCAAGCCTATCTAAAAGACCCACACCAAAGAACAAAGAGGACCTCTCCTTGCTCCTCATCAGCTGAGATCTCCAACTCCACTATACCTTCAGTCCTCTCTGAGACCTGCACTGAGAGGAATGAAGGTGTACAATTAGGTGTGTCACAGCCAAGTACTTGTGGGCAATCTGCTTTCGGTACACCGACGTCAGATTGTACCAGGCAAATTTCCCTTCCCCAGCTGCTGCACCGCCGAAAGAAGTTCGCTCCCAGCCATGCACATGCCCAGCGGTTGATTGCTAGCTTGGCAAAATTGCTAGCACTTCAACTGCTGCCTTTTCAGTTGGTAGACTCTGCCCCCTTCCGTGATTTTGTGGAATGTGCGGTTCCTCAGTGGCAGGTACCCAAACGCCACTTTCTCTCACAATAGGCGATTCCGCCTCTCTACCGGCATATGGAAGGCAATGTCTTGGCCTCGCTGGACAGGGCAGTCAGCGGTAAGGTGCATATTACTGCTGACTCATGGTCCAGCAGGCATGGACAGGGACATTACCTAAGTTTCATCGCACATTGGGTGACTCTGCTGGCAGCTGGGAAGGATGCAGGACAAGGTGCAGTAGTGTTGGAGGTTGTTCCACCACCATGCCTCCAAAATGCCACTACTAATGATTGTGACACACCTCTCTCCTCCACCCCCTCCTCTTCTTCTTCCTCCATGGCCTCTTCCTGTGCTTTGTCCTCAGAACCAGCGGTGCTCTGTAACCGGGGGACAGGAGCCACACTGGGGCAGAGGTTCTGTCAGCTCTGCAGGGGCAGGTTCAGAGGTGGTTGACGCCACGCCAACTTAAGGCAGGAATGGTGGTTTGCGACAATGGCACCAACCTCCTCTCTGCCCTCCGACAGGGACAAATGACCCATGTGCCCTGTTTGGCTCACGTCCTTAACTTGGTGGTGCAGCGGTTCTTGGGCAGGTACCCGGGCTTACAGGATGTCCTGAGGCAGGCCAGGAAAGTCTGTGTGCATTTCCGCCGGTCATATAATGCCAGTGCTCGGCTGGCAGACCTCCAAAAGGAGTTTAACCTGCCCAAGATCCACCTAATCTGTGACATGCCCACCAGGTGGAACTCAACATTGGCCATGCTGCAGCGGCTGCACATGCAGCAGAGGGCCATCAATGAGTACCTGTGCGACTATGGCACCAGGACAGGGTCAGGGGAGCTTGTTGATGATGTTGATGATCAGGGATGCATGCACTGTCCTGTCACCATTTGAGGAGGCCACGAGGATGGTGAGCAGTGACAGTGCATACATCAGTGACACTGTCCCCCTTGTCCACCTGTTGGAGCACATGCTGCATGGAATAATAGAGGGCATGGAGAGGGCACTTGAGGCAGAACAGAGGCAGGAAAAGGAGGACTTCCTTAGCTCTCAAGGTCCCCTTTATCCAGACAGTGTTCCTGCGAGACTGCCGATCACACAGGAAGAGGAGGAGGAGGAGGATTGTGTCAGTATGGAGGTGGAGCCTGGCACTCAGCATCAGCAGCAGTCTTCAAGGGATCAGTCCCAAGAAACACATGGACTTGTACGTGGCTGGGAGGAGGTGGCTGCGGACCATGTCGTCCTTAGTGACCCAGAGGACTCTGGACCGAATGCCTTAGCAAACCTACGCTGCATGGCCTCCCTGATCCTGCAAAGCCTGCGTAAGGATCCTAGTATTCGTGGTATCATGGAGAAGGACCAATACTGGCTGGCAACCCTCCTTGATCCACCTTACAAGGGTAAGGTTGCGGACCTTATCTTCCCATTGCAGAGGGAGCAGAGGATGAAACATCTTTGGGAAGCCTCGCAGAAAGGTCTGTGCAATGCGTTCCCAGAGACTGGGAGGTTAGAAACTCCTGTTTCTTGACAACGTGTTGCTGAGGCTTCGGTCAGTCAAAGAAGGAGCGGTGGAGACCGATGCGTTCAGACAATTTTTTGGTCCGCAGCCCCAAGGTATGATCAGTTCCAGCAACCATCGCCAGCGTCTGTTTTACATGGTGCAGGAATACCTAGGGGCAAGATCGGACTTGGACCCCTTTCCCACCGAAAATCCTCTGGGTTACTGGGTCTTGAGGATGGATCACTGGCCAGAGCTTGCACAGTATACAATTGAGCTCCTGGCCTGTCTTGCATCCAGCGTTCTTTCAGAACGCACATTCAGTGCTGCTGGAGGCTTTGTAACCGATCACAGGGTGCGTCTGTCCACCGACTCGGCCGATCGACTGACCTTCATAAAAATGAATCCGTCTTGGATCACCACCAGCTACCAAGCACCTGATGCTGATGTAACCGAATAATTTTTTTTGAAATCTCAGATCCCTTCAAAGACTGCCTATGCTGATGCTGAGTGACTATCCTGAGTAATTATCCTCTAACTCCTCAATGATCACGCTGATAGCTTGTAAGAACATTTTTGGTTCTGGGCGCCACCACCAGTGCCTAAGGCCCAATTTTTCAGCCCCTGTTTAACAGGGGTGTGTAATTACAATTTTTGATGCAATACTTTGCAGCAGGGCTCGTTTCTGCCTTCCAACTAGAGTATCTGTGAGGGGTTGCAGTGTTGTGGCACCAGCACCAGTGCCTAAGGCCCAATTTTTCAGCCCCTGTTTAACAGGGGCGTGTAACTACAATTTTTGATGCCATACTTTGCAGCAGATGACATACAAGTTCCAACTAGATTATCTGTGAGGGGTTGCAGTGTTGTGGCACCAGCACTAGTGCCTAGGGCCTAATTTTTCAGCCCCTGTTTAACAGGGGCGTGTAATTACAATTTTTGATTTAATACTTTGCAGCAGGGCTCATTTCTGCGTTCCAACTAGAGTATCTGTGAGGGGTTGCAGTGTTGTGGCACCAGCACCAGTGCCTAAGGCCCAATTTTTCACCCCTGTTCAACAGGGGCATGAAATTACAATTCTTGATCAAATATTTCACAGCAGGGCCCGTTTCTGCACCCACCAAGAGCGAGTGAGGACTTACAGTGTTGTGGCCACCAAAGGCCCAATTTTTCTGCCCCTGTTCAACAGGGGCATGTAATTACAATTCTTGATCTAATATTTCACAGAAGTGCCCTGTGAGGGCTTACAGTGTTGTGGCCACAACAACACCTAAGGCCCAAATTTCTGCTAAGTATATAGGGCAGGCTCCTACTTTCAAACACCCAACTTACAAACGACTCCTACTTGCAAACGGAAGGAGACAACAGGAAGTGAGATGAAATCTACCCCTAGGAAGGGAAATTCTCTCCTGTAAGAGTTAATATGGGAAAAACATTCCTCCTTTCCACTGATGCTTTATCACCAATCGTTGTTTCACAAAAAAACCCAAATTTTCAAAAAACATTTGTCATTGGGACAAAAAGTGAGGTGAAATCTTCTGAAGAGGAGCACAGACAGCAAAACAAATGTCACAGGGGTGATAACCTTTCCCTATGTTTTCCAGAAAGCTTAAAATAGATTTTTTGGCTGGCGCGAAACACGTTAAAAATGTACCAGTTCAAAATTACAAACAGATTCTACTTAACAACAAACCTACAGTCCCTGTCTTGTTTGCACCGCCTGTATACTGCTGTTCAGATTATGTAGGACCTGGTGGCCCCACGCCTTTCCTTTTTTTAATTTAGGTGCAGGGTTCCCCTTAATATCCATACAAGACCCAAAGGACCTGGTAATGGACTGGGGGTTACCCATGCTGTTTGTCTCACTGATTTTCATCCATATTGCCAGGACCCGACATTACATTAAAGCCGCATGCAGTTTTAAATCACTTTTTTTCCTTTAAAAATTACATTTTGTGCAGGGACTGTTCTAAGCAAACACGCTCCACTTTACAGGCATACTAAAGACACCCCCCAGGTACGATATTTAAAGGAATATTTCACTTTTTTTTTTTTACTTTAAGCATCATTAAAATCACTGCTCCCAAAAAAAACTTCAGTTTTTAAAGGTTTTTTTTGCATTGATACATTTCCCCTGGGGCAGGACCCGGGTCCCCAAACCCTTTTTAGGACAATACCATGCAAATTAGCCTTTAAAATGAGCACTTTTGATTTCTAACGTTCGAGTCCCATAGACGTCAATGGGCTTCTAACGTTCATGCAAATTTTCGGTCCGTTCGCAGGTTCTGGTGCGAACCAAACCGGGGGGTGTTCGGCTCATCCCTATATAGGAGATATATAACTCCTCCTATGACATTTTCTGCTGTATTCCAGGTATCATATTAGCACTTTCATGCCTTAATGTAGACCACCAGCCAAAGATTACTAAGTTCAGGGTTTAAACTCAAACTGCCATTGCTTGAGATTTATTACTTGTATGTCATATAGACTAGACGATTATAACATGTTGGACATTGTGATACAAACTGGTCATTGTCCCATAATAGGTGTGCCCATTTAATATGTCCAGCTCTTTATCCCTGTATATACACTTATGCCCACAAATGATACTGGGCTGTCTGCTGTAATATCCCACTAAACAGTATCTTGGGGAAAGTCTTTTCATATAAGAGGAGCATCTCAGAGGTGAATGTTGGGTGCCAAAATACGTATCTGACTGTTTTTTCTAGCCAAACAAGAGTTCATCAGATATTGATGAAGACAAGCGATATTGATGAAGACAAGCTTGATGAAGCCAAGCTTGACTTGGAAAACCACTCACCCTTCATCTCTCACGTCCCCAACAGCCCCAAAATGTACCACTAATAGGCATGAGCTTCGAGTTCGAGTCGAACCCATGTTCGATGCGAACATAGCATGTTTGACCGTTCGTCGAATTGTGAATGTTAAGGCTGTTCGCGCCAAGTTCGATTGGCGTGTCATGGCCCATAATTCACTGCGGCATTGCAGTGCATTGCTGGCTGATGATTGGCCAAGCATGCACTATGACCCGCATACTTGGCCAATCACAGCGCCATCTGTACAGAGAGCTGTAATTGGCCAAAGCCAAGGTGGCTTTGGCCAATTATGGCTCAGGGGGTTTAGTACGCTCCCCACACTATATAAGGCCGCCTGCATGGCGGCCTTGTGTAGTGTGTTGCAGCGGCAGAGAGATAGACAGAGAGACAGTGTCATTTGATTTAAGTTAGAGTAGGCAGGCGAGTCAGTTAGCTGCACTTACAGTGTATTGTATATATATATGCATCCTAGCTGTTATATATATATATATATATATATATATACACTGTATTCAGTTTAGCTAGATCCGTTCCTGTTATTCTCTTCCTACTGACAGGCGGGTGTTTTTACAGTATTTACATCTACCTGAAGAAATTTGCTGGTGTTCTTCTGATCCTATTAGTACCACAGGCAGGCAGCTACAGTATTTACAGTTAGTGTAGTGCTTCCTCTGCACAGTGTGCACCTTAAGCTACCTGAAGAAAATCAGTGGTGTTCTTCTGATCCTATTAGTACCACAGGCAGGCAGCTACAGTATTTACAGTTAGTGTAGTGCATCCTCTGCACAGTGTGCACCTAAAGCTACCTGAAGACAATTGCTGGTGTTCTTCTGATCCTATTAGTACCACAGGCAGGCAGCTGCATTATTTACAGTTAGTGTAGTGCATCCTCTGCACAGTGTGCACCTAAAGCCACCTGAAGACAGTTGCTGTTGTTCTGATCCTATTAATACAACAGGCAGCTGCAGTATTTACAGTTGTGCCCCGTACACATGGTCGGACATTGATCGGATATTCCGACAACAAAATCCATGGATTTTTTCAGACGGATGTTGGCTCAAACTTGTCTTGCATACACACGGTCACACAAAGTTGTCGGAAAATCCGATCATTCTGAACACGGTGACGTAAAACACGTACGTCGGGACTATAAACGGGGCATTAGCCAATAGCTTTCATCTCTTTATTAATTCTGAGCATGCGTGGCACTTTGTGCGTCGGATTTGTGTACACACGATCGGAAATTCCGACAACGGATTTTGTTGTCGGAAAATTTTATAGCCTGCTCTCAAATTTTGTGTGTCGGAAAATCCGATGGAAAATGTGTGATGGAGCCTACACACGGTCAGAATTTCCGACAACAAGGTCCTATCACACATTTTCCATTGGAAAATCCGACCGTGTGTATGGGGCATTAGTGTACTGTGTCCTCTGCACAGTGTGCACCTAAAGCTACCTGGAGAAAATTGGTGGTGTTCTTCCGATCCTTTTAGTACCACAGGCAGGCAGCTGCAGTATTTACAGTTAGTGTACTGTGTCCTCTGCACAGTGTGCACCTAAAGCTACCTGAAGACAATTGCTGTTGTTCTGATCCTATTAATACCACAGGCAGGCAGCTGCAGTATTTACAGTTAGTGTACTGTGTCCTCTGCAGTGTGCACCTAAAGCTACCTGAAGACAATTGCTGGTGCTCTCATACTAATAATACTACAGGCAGGCAGTTGATTCTGCTAGCTGCAGTATCAGTATATAGAACAACAGAAAGCACTCACATGAGTGTAGACGGGTAGGCCGCACACCCCATAAAGTGCATGAAAAAATACGAGAACCCCCTACCGGGGCTTTAAAGCAGCCAATAAAGTGCAATATAGGTAGTTGAACAAATTCAATTTTATTGGTACAAAAAGTATAAATATCATATTAAAAAATCACTGAAATGGATACTGACTGTTTGAGTCAGGACATGAACTGGATCTGGCATACAGTTGCAACGGACAAAGCCTACAATTAGAACCAATGCAAAACACAATGTATTAAAGGGCAACCAAAGTTTTCTCAAATATTGAATCCTTAAAATTTGATAACAACAGACAATGCCTATAGATGAGGGCAATATACAATACATTGTATGTGGGACAACGAAAGTTGTATATGTAAATCCTGACGCGTTTTGACCCTTCCTGGGTCTTCTTCAGAGGATGGTTGTCC